>NC_136500.1:56450329-57050329 GCF_053919585.1 Euprymna scolopes
TTACAAATGCCATTATAGTAACATATGTAATTTGTAGCTTAATAATTTTGTTCTCATTCATAATAATTGATCAATCACGCTTTAAGTGTTCCTAATATTTGCTAAAATAAAGAAAAACTGCTTTTTTCTATTTTTGCATCAAACATAAATTTTTTGCATTACATTTCTCTGTTTTGATATCACTTTCAGTCAGTTTTTAATTGCATGATTAAAATAAACGTTACATTTTCCTTTCTTATTTTTTAATTAATAATTACCATTGAGTCACACTCGATTTCCATAAAGTAGATCATACTGTATTTTCCTCAATTTTTTAAATGTACAAATCAAGTTGACAAAGACTTTCATTAGAATGTGGTGACCCATAAAAGGGCCGTTTTGGTAACCCTCTGGAGGGATGCGACTTGTTAGGATTTCTCCGGAAATCCATGTCTTCATAGTTATAGTTAATTTTCAGAAAGGGAGATCACAACATTTTGTAATTCCTTACGGCATACCGTACCTTGAAAAAATCTTACAGCAAACGACACTTGCAGATATAATTAATACTTATTATTTTTACACCCTGTTTTTTTTCAATTTGTCTTGGGGGAGAGGTCGATTATTTAAAGCATTCTTTATGTACTGGTACATGGAAAGTTTACGCATCCTAAATTTATTTTTTAAATTTATTTTTAAAGATTTAAAAGCATGCATATTTTAGCGTTTTCGTGAAAAAATATTTTTTATCCTAATCTGAAAGGTAATAATCATTGACAACATATTAAATGAATCTCACACTTAAAAACACAAGAGATAAAAAAGTAAAATTTCGAATTTCAATCTTCTATATCGAAAGAACCCTGAGATTATTTGTTTTTTTGTTTTTCTACACTAATTCCCCATCTACCACACAATGAGTGTGTTCTTAATGGATCGCTTGGAGTTTAAGAGGTATAATAAAAGACAAATGAGGAAGGGGTGGGTATGAATCCCCCAAAATATATTTATACAACGAATATGGAAAAAACGTGCATTCTTTAATTATTAATCGATTAAAATTTTATATTGATTAAGTAATCACCTAATTTTTTGTAGAATTTTATAGACAGCCTGTTCCGACAGTCAAAAACACTACATAAATTTAGGGGTCATTTTGTATATATATATATATATATATATATATATATATATATATATATATATATATATATATTTCTCTGAACATGTAGACCCCGTGCCAGAATTATATGCATATCGATATTTTTTTCTAACTCCGATACTTTTTAATGAAAATTCGTGAAACTTCGCACGTTATACGGCAACACTAACACATGCGAAGATATAATATTTTGAGCTGATTTTCTCAATAGCGAGCAAACGGCAGCCATTTTGGTAACTTGCAGTTTTTGCAGCGTGCCAACTTTATATGCAAGATGGGACGTAAAGGTGCCTTAAGTCAAGCTGAGAAGTCTAAAATTGTTCAAAGGCTCCATAATAAGATTTCCACCTTAGAAATTTCCAAAGAATTACATCGTGATCATCGTACAATAAAATAAATATTGTACTAACCTTCAACTTTGCAACGGGTGTCCTTACAAAGGGAAAATTCCTAGGAAATCAGATCTGTCACGTCGAACAATGAGCAAGAACAAGAGAGAAGTTCGCCGTAACCCATTTGAGACTAGCAAACTAGTTTTGAAAAAGCTGGCCTCCTGATGTGTCCAAATCAACTCGTTGCCGTATCCTGAGGATGATTGCAAAATTTGAGGTCCGCACTCTATTTAAGAATATCCACAAGAAAAAGAGGATGGAGTGGGCAAGAGATTTTATGGAGGTGAATTTTGAAACTTATTTGTTAACCGATGATTGTCGAGCGACCCTTGATGGACCCGATGGGTGGAGGGGACGATGGTACCAAAATGAGGGTCTACGTCCCCAAAGGATCAGGCGTCAACAAAGATGTGGTGGTTTGATGTTCTGGGCTGCAATCATTGGCAATGAGGTGGTAGCGCCAAACTCTACATTGACTTCATTAAGGAACAGTTGGAACTCTGGCACAAGAAGAAGAATTTGGCATTCGGGAAAAAGATGGTATTCATGCATAATAATGCACCGTCTCATTCTGCAAGGATAGCCACTGAATATTTCGAGATAGTTTTTGCCAAACATGGGAAAATAATGCGATGGCCAGCCTCTTCTCCAGATTTAAATTCCGTCGAAAATCTGTAGAGCATCTTGAAACAAAATATTTACTCCGAATGAAGGCTGTACAACTCCAAGGATGACCTCTGAAATGCTATTCTGACTGCTGCCAAAGACATCAGATGAAATCGAAAGTTTGACATCTTCAATGGACTAAATGTTTTTTGCTCTTGTCAATAAAAATGGCAATGATATAAGATACTGATTGTACTATGAAACCATATTGAAGTTATTTCCTCTTTATTATTGTTGTTCCCAATTTACAAATTCCTAGAATAATCAATGTTATTATGACCTTTTAGCACTTCAACATATTTTAGCATTGGTTTGCATATAAAGTTGGCATGCTGAAAAAAAATTCAAATCACCAAAATGGCTGCCAATTGTTTATTACTGTGCAGATTAGCTTAAAATTTTAGCTCTGCGCTTGTGTTAGTGTTGCCATATAACGTGCTAGATTTCACAAATTTTCATTGTAAACTATCAGAGTTAGAACAAAAATATAGATCTCCATATAATTCTGGCAGGGGGTGTATATTAAATTTCCTAAACCATGTTTTTTTGTCTTGTTTTTTTTTACATAGGCGTCACCACTTATCAAGGCCGATAGGCCATTCAAGGATAAGGGTTAAAGAGTGTAGAGTAGTCAAAAGGACAATATAGTAATCGATAGTAATGGAAGTTCGGTAAATTTGTTAACTAAAGTGGAACGGCTCATCAGAAACTTGTTCACGTTGGACTTGAAGATAACCATATTATAGACAGCTGGAAAGCAGGAAAACGGAAGACAATTCCACAGGCGTGCAGTTCTTAGAAAGAAGCTTTGATCATGGAATCTATGTTTAGGTTTAGGCACAGATAAAGAGTGGGGGGAATTATTGATAGTGTTTTCAGCTAGTCGAGTGTTTCTTGTGAAAGTTTGGCGAGGGGGGACCATAGATTGAAGCTCAGTCGAACACTTTCCATGAAAATAACGATACATCAGAGACAAACTCGCAACATCTCTTTTGTGCGATAGAGGTTGCAGCGAAGAGAAAAGGACATCCCCTATGAGGCTACGAAGTCTATTTTGAACCCTATCAAGGCAGGACAAGTCTTTTCTAGCAGCTCCTGCCCATATGTGGCAACAGTATTCCCTCATTGGTCGCATCTGGCTCTTATATAGATAGAGAATTGCATCAGCAGTGAGATATCTACTGGATCGATAGAAGGATCCGACCATTTTTCCAGCGGCCTTGGCAACAGATTTGATGTACGTATTCTATTTAAGATCAGGAGTAAAGGTCAAGCCCAGAAGCCTGTAAAAACTTGAGGCCTCCCCAACACGAGAGCCATTCATTTTAATTGATGCCAGATGGGGATCAGAACGTTGATGATGTAAAGATAGAAGCTTGGTTTTAGATGCATTAAAAGTAACCAGCCACTCTTTTCCCCATTGTACAACGTGATCAAGATCAGAGGAGAGAGAATCGGAGAGAACTTCGCCGTTTACTGTCTTAGATGTGCTACCATAGATGCTAGTGTCATCTGTTTGATGTTTCCTAGTAAACAACTGAAAATCCCTTAAATATCAGTAATACTATTGTAAATTCATGAAAGTGATTCAGCAAGTGCAGAATTTTAGTGACTTACTGGAAAAATAACTTTCCGATTAAAGTGTAGTTTTTAAAAAATGTATTCATGTATTTATTTTTGTTTATTTTGTATATAATTTTAAAGCTTTACATACTTTTACCGTATTTCATTCTTCGGATGTCTCGTCAGGCTACTGAAATCAAACAATGAGTTTCGCATTACGCTAGGCATGCAGCAGAACAAGATCATTAATGACAGTCTCATGCTTAAGGAGGGGACTTTAAAAAGCCATGATAAAATGTATATATATATATGTGTGTGTGTGTGTGTGTGTGTGTGTGTGTGTGTGTGTGTGTGTGTGGTATTAAATTTGTCCATTAGATATTTGATATTTACGCTCGAATTTTCCGCAACTAATGGTAAAATGCTTTACAGGTAAACGTTTACTTAAGTTGTCATTCACGTTTTTCTTAGAGAGAAATAGACCATGTATAAAATTAACTTAGTTTTACTGCTAGTGTGTTTACTCATGTTTTTCTTTATTATTATTATTGTTATTGTTGCTATTATTATTATTATTATTATTATTATTATTATTATTATTATTATTATTGGCTCACATGGAGCTTTCACACATGTCATCAGAGATCTGATTGGAAACCTGTGGTGTTCTGTGGAAGTAGAGTGACAACAAGTCTCCCCAGACGTCCAGCTATCTCCACCTCCTTAGATAGCATTTGCAAATGAATTTGCATCATCGCAACAGCCTCTTAGCATTGATTTCTTGCTGGCAGCGGCCATTGGTCCATACTGGAATTTGAGTGGCACTAAGCCTCCCCAAGATCCCAGTTCAGCGGAGGTTTGGTCAGCGCTCTCTCCTTGGTCTTTCCAGCCTCCTTGGCCCTTCTCGGCTCTTTTGTATCACTTTGTGGGGGGGTGCGACAATCGGAGGGGATGCGTGATGAGGATGTAGAACTTGTAGATATTCAGCTTCAGTGTTCTTCATTCCCTGTAACGCTTCTTCATTATATTGTATACTTGCATTATTCTTCGCATTCAAGGGTTTCCTTAATATTTCAGCCGTTTTCATTATCATTAGTCGTATTTTTGCAGCCTTTCCTCTGATTCCAATTTCTCCCATTTTTTTTTTCAAAGTTTTTCGAAATTGTTTCTAGTGCTCCTACTGTTATAGGTATTATTTTCATTTTCTTCATCATCCAAATCCCTTTTAACTCTCTGGCTAGCTCTGTGTATTTGCTTCGTTTCGCCTTTTCTTTCATACTCACCCTGTGGTCAGCTGGGACAGCAAAATATACGATTTTTTGATTAATTTTTCTTTCTTGTTAATTATTATGCTATCTGGTCTTCTTACTTGTATGGGTTTTTCCGTCTGTATTTCCATGTCCCATAAGATTTTGTGGTTCTCATTTTCGAGTACTGTTGCAGGTGTATGCTTGTACCATTTGCATGTTCGTTCAAAATGTAACCGTCTGCACAATTCTCACTGCACTGCCCTCCTCACTTGGTCATGCCTGTTTTTGTATTTCTTTTGGGTCAGTTTGCAGCATTCACTTACTATATGGTTTATCGTTTCGTCTCTTTGTCCACAGACTCTGCATTTGCTGTTTTCTTGTGGTTTCTCGATATTTGCTTTGATGGGGTTGGTTCTTCTCGAATTATCTTGTGCTGCAGTTATTAGAGATTCAGTTTCTCGGTTTATATGTCCTTTTCGCATCCATGTCCAGAATGTTTTCGTTATTCTCATCTTTTGTCATTCTTATGAATCTTCCGTGGAGTTGTTTCGCGTTCCATTTTTCTTTTCTCGTTTTGTCATTTGTCTCTCTGTTTTCTGTTTTGTTGGGTTTTTTTTCAGTGTATCTCGATGCCATATTTATCCCTTCAGTGTTATGCATTGTGTATTTTTCTAGTTCTTTTTTTTGTGTCATTCACACAGGCTTCTATGCAGACCAGTCCTCTTCCGCTATCTTTCCTTTTCACGTAGAGTCTGCCAATATCGTCCTTTGGGTGTAGTGCATTATGCTTGGTTATGAGTTTCCTTGTCTTCTGGTCGAGCTGTCTCAGTTCTTCTTTTGTCCACCCTATAAACGGTCCAGACTATTTTACTAGTGATACTGCTCATGTATTTATACCTTTTATTATGTTTATGCTCTTTAATTTCGTTTCCAGGAGTTTCTTGTTCTCCTGAGGTATACCTTTCTAATTCTCTCTTTCATTTCTGTTGCTTTTATCGTGTCCGCTTCCAGAATTCACAAGTCGTCTTTTTCCCCTAGTGCCCCCATCTCCGTTTAGTTGGGTAGTTCCATGCCTTCTGTCGTTTCCAGTTTCCCCCTTCTTATAACTAGTAGTGAGCACTTTTCCATTCCAAAGTCCATTTGTATATCTTGGCTGAAGATCCTGGTAGTATTAATTAGTGTCTCTAGCTCCTTTTCGGTCTTTGCAAAAAGTTTAAAATCACCCATGTACATCAGGTAGTTCATTTTTTCCTCTGTGTTGGAGAACTTGTATCCGGCTTGGCACTTTGCCAAAATATTATTCAGGGGCATCATGGCTATGATGAACAGTAATGGTGATAGTGAGTCTCCTTGGAAGATATCTTTTTTTATGTTAATTTCTGTTATGTGCTGTCCGTTAGTTGTAAATTCCAGTCTCCATGGTTTCATTGCATTTTCTATTACGTTGATGATCCCGCTTGGCATTTTATACATTTTTAGGCATTCTATTATCCATGCTTGGGGGATCCTGTCGTACGCTTTTTTTAGTCGGTCCATGCGATGGCTAAATTCGTTCTCTTTCTTTTTACCTCCATTAGGATCTTTTGATCTATATAGAGCAGATCATGTGTTCCCCTTTTTCCTTTTTGGCATCCTTTCTGTTCTTCGGTGATGAGTTCACGATTATTCAGTGAGTGGTAGATTTGTTCCCTCAGGTGTGCTGTCAGTATCTTCCACATGGTAGGTAAGCACTTGATCGGCCTATAGTTGCTGGGGACGGTTCCTTTCTCTCTATCATTCTGTAGTAGTGTAGCTCTACCTTTTGTCATCCCGTCTGGCACGCTTGTTTCCTGTATACATCTTCTCAGGTTTTGGGCTAGCCTTTTGTGTAAGGTTGTGAATTGTTTTTAACCAGTACGCATGCATCCCGTCGTGCACTTGTTCTTTCCACTTTGCCATTTTTCCTATGGGTTTCTTTAGGGTTTCCTTACTGATTTCATTAACTGTTCCTTTTTCTATTTGTTGTAATTCTTCCTTTATGCCTTTCAGCCATATATATATATATATATATATATATATATATATATATATATATATATATATATATATCTTTTAATGATTTTGAACTCATCCCATTTGTGATTTTTTCCAAGGAATTCTGCCTTTTGGATCATTTTGGACCATCTTCCAGTTACGCGATTCCTTTGAAACTTACCTGTTGGATCGGAAGTTTTTAATTCGACCGTGTTTGGATTTTCCCATTCTTGGATTTTTTACTCTCCACCGGACTATCCATTCATGTGAAATCTTTTTATCATTTTTTCTTTTACCTCCTATTCCCCTTACCTCACCCTTTTTTTAACCAAGTAAGATCTGTGACTTACTTGTGGTTTCATTAAATACTTTTACATGCAAAATCCGATCCCGCATGTTGCTAATTCCTGCCCTCTGATGAGAAGGAGAGTATTTCTTCGGAACTCCGCAGATTAAGGACTATCCACTTATCCTGTGCTTCCTTTTTAAAATTAAATATATTTTTAACTCTTTTTCAAGATGATTTTAACATGTTTTATTAATCATTTGTTCATATATATATATATATATATATATATATATATATATATATATACGCAAGAATCTGTCTGTCTTTGACAAAAAAGAAAAAATAAGTTCTTCTTTTTTTAATAAAATCAAATAATCCACTAATCGCCCCGTCTGGCGATTTTTGCATTCGTTTCTAGAGGATTTTCATTAGTAAAAGTTTAATTCACAAACACAATTCTATGCTTATATCAATAAAAAGATACACCGCTTTCTGAAATAAATTCGAGGTAAGCTTTTACTTTTTAAAAAATTTAGACTCACATTTCGATAGTTTGTTTTTAGGCGCTTGTCCTCGGCTTTTAAAGTATTTTATGTAAGTCTGTATTTGTTATTTCTTTTCCACATTTTAATAACTTTTTGGATTCCTTAAAATTTAGGATGGTAAATTTATCTTTCTTATATCAATTATACGGATTGTATTAATTCTGACACACATTTACTTATTAAAAAAGCTTTATATAGGCGAGCGCCCATTTCTTTTAGTTCCCAGTAGTTGTTTGTTCGTGCTGATTTTATTCTGTGTTTTATGTTGTACAATGTACTTCTGTGATCGTAATATTTAGTTTTAAAATCAAAAGCCGTCATACTTACGTGATATTACCAGAGAAATTGCCTCCATGGAAAGGAGAACAACACAGCCTCTGATTCGCTAAATAAATATATTTTAATCTACAGGGTGACCCCCACCTAAAAACGGGCCCGAACTCTAATTGGGCCCCGTTTCATAGTGTTTTGTCCGAATGAAATGCAACTTTGGTCATAACTAGTTTATTATATTCAAAACATCACATCAAAACACTAGGGTCTTTGGCCTTTTTTCTCCGTTGACTGTAAAATGCCCAGAAAAACAATTGAATGTCCTCTGTTTTTTTTGGGGGGGCACCCTGTACGTGTACTTTGTTAAAACGAGGATATTATCATAGAAGTCTTTGAATGGGTTTCAACTATTAAAGGACTTCCTGCTGATCTGCCTCCTGTTATTTCCAAATGCTAGAAAATTCATCTCTTGTGCAAGTATTCATGATGTCCGATTAAAAACTGATTCAAAATAAGATTGCCGCATTATTTCTGCCTTGTCTTCGCCAAACCTTTCAATGATTCATCAATCAAATGATCGTTCACTACCTCCTTATTGTCAACCATTTTTTTCTGGTAATATGTATGTACTTTAAAAATCCCTTTCTACTGTGACTATCCTATGCTTTACCTTAGAAAACATATGTGACGCAAGAATGTTGGATAGATTCAAGGTTTGGTTGTACGGTCTTCCCATTGAAATGAATTAATACGATATTGCTGGACATACATTTATTACAATCATATAATACTCAGCCAAAAAAAACTAGGATCCAGGTTGTTCTTGATGGCTGTGCATCTTATTATGACATTTCTGTTGTATTTAGTGTTGAGCGATTCTGTCGACACCTAGTAACGTTTTATCAATTAATAAGCAAGCATTTCATCGTTCCCATCTAGGATCTGCATTTTTAGCAGTTGTCATCGTTGTTCAGTACAAGCCTTAACTTAGATTAGAAACCATTAGAATAACGAGGTGCTAACTAAGACGATAGCAGGCATCGACACATAGGTCTGCTAGTTTGTTCACTTGTTAAAGCAGCTATTATTTTAATCAATAACGCTGTTTTGTTAGCAAGCAAAGATAAATTAACTTCATTTATTGACGAATGCGAAAATAGAGCATATTTCGTTTGAAAATTGATTAAACGCTTTCTTTTTTCCGAAAAGGCCTTGACATTTTCATAATCAGCTTGTATGAATGGTGTGCAAATGTCATAGAATTATATTTCAAAATTTTGTAGACGAGGATTCTTAATTTGTCTTATTTGAATTATGCGAACAAACGCATCATTGATAGGTCGAGCGCATGATACATCAATTGCGTTACTAAGTAGAAAAACCGTATATGTTTCATAAAGTACTTATTTTCAAACCGAATATGCCAAAAGTTAAGCCTAATCGAGCTGTTCGTTCATAAAACATGGCAATTAAAGTTAATCCGCTGTTGAAAATTATTAATCCAATAGAAATATATGAATTTCTTTTGTTCATATATCGTTTTTTTCTGATGAAAAATAACACTGCTTAAGCAGTGAATAATTGTGTATTGCGATGCGTTTTCGTCGTAAACAAAGATTAGGAGATAGTATGCTGGATTTAAACCCGGTCGTAGAGATATGGCGCTGAACGCTCAGGTTAGTTTAATGAGTCATCCTCATAAACATAGAAGACGTACACAAACACGCATTTACCCGACAATAAATTGCCGCGGGATGTGGTATCAGAAGTGTTGAAAAGTCAGAAATAGTCTGTTTATCCCTGCACCTGAGAATCTGTTTGAGTAAAAGCGAGTTTATCTCAAACGACAAGGCGTCGACGAATGGGAGCGTCGGTTGAAACTTTTCTAATTCAATAAAAAAAAAAGTATTAGAGAATTATGTCACACTGTGTATAATTTCACTGGGGGAGTGAAGTTGACAATCAGCTTAATAAACAGTAAAAGCGAAAATCATTAGAATCAACAAAGAACACAAACATCAAAAGGTAAAATGTTGGCCTCCATATTTTGCGAAGTGCAAGATATTTTGTTCAGGAATAATAATTAATTGCCCCCGTGGTTCGCCCAGAGAAATAACACAACCAAAATATGAAAAAGAAAAAAATTGATTTTGCTAAGATAATGCACAATGTAACAAATCAATCACAACGATTCCAAATCGATACGAATTATACTTGAAAATGTTCCAACATCGACTTCAGTCTCCCATATATGATTCCGGAGACGACTTGTGGTTTCAAAAACATTTTCAAAATTTGATTGCTAAAGTAGAAATTTACATAAAGGATGTTGCATTATTATTTTTAAGTGGTGTATTTTAATTTAAATATTTGTTGCTTGATTCACAACGCAACGTTTTATCTGACAGAGTGTATTTTTAATTATTTTTTTTATTCAATTTTTACCCCAAACAAGGCACAGTGCCACTTTGAAGCAGGGGGCTACTATTAGGGACTTAATTTGCGGGGCCATTATGAAGGGAGAAGAGTACCAAATGTTTGTTAACATTACACTTGAACTTCTGCATATCATTGCAGTTGAGAAAGCAGAATCCCAGAAGGGAGTTCCAAAGACCCGCAGTTCTGGGGAAGAAACTATTGGAGTAAAAGACTTTCTTGCACCTAGGGATCTCTACTGTAAAGGGATGAGACTAAGTAGCTTGTCGGGTTTGTCGGGTGTAGTTACGTCGGGGAGGTACAAGTGTTTGCAGTTCGTCAGATGGGACAGATACTGAAGCCTAGATGACAGTTCAGGACCTATCAGGTTGGCGACTCTCTTTTGAACCCTGTCCAGGAGCGAGAGACAAGCAGCAGATGCACCAGCCCAGATGTGACAACAGTACTCCATACATGGGCGAATGGTTGTCTTATAGAGGTATAGGATACTGTCAGGCGTAAGTAGTTTTCTAGCACGGTAGAGGGAGCCAACCTTCCTTGCAGCAGCCTTGGCAATGCTCTCAATGTATCTATTCCAGTTCATATTCCCTGTAAACGTTAGGCCGAGGAGTTTAAAAGAAGTACTTTCAGGCAATGTGTTCTTGGCCATTGCTATTGGTGGTAGAGAAGGTTTCTTGTAGTTATTGAAGGAAACAAGCTTAGTCTTAGCAGCATTGAATGTGACCAACCATTGTTGTCCCCATTCCACTACGGATTGGAGGTCATCCTCTAGTGTTTCTGCCATTTCCTTGGATATGTGTTCATTTGTTTTCCCCTCATATCTGTTATAGAGAGTGGTGTCATCGGCAAATATACCCATCTCCGAAACAATTTTATCAGGGAGGTCATTTATGAATATCAGGAATAATAGAGGTCCAAGGATAGACCCCTGAGGTACTCCCGCATTTATGTCATATTGTTTGGATGTACGACCGTCGAGGACAACTTTGATTTTTTCTCTTACTTAAGAAGGATTTAATTGCATTATGAATTCTTCCAGTGATTCCATATGATCTAATTTTCCTTAGAAGACCATCGTGCCATACCCTGTCAAAAGCCTTAGATATATCAAGGGCCACCGCTCTACCCTCCCCTGTTTTATCCAATGAACGGTATATACGTTCAGAAACTACAGTTAATATATCTGCTGTTGAACGGGCTTGCCTGAATCCATATTGTTTGTCAGTCAGGAGTTTAGCAGCTGTTAGGTGCTGGACTAGGGCTTGATTAACTAAGGACTCAAATATTTTGGCGAAAAGCGGGAGGAGGCTAATGGGGCGATAATTTAGTGGGTCAGTTCTTTCACCAGAATTCTTGAAGACTCGTACCACAGAGGCGGTTTTCCAGCAGTCGGGAAAACAAGATTCGTTAAGGCATTTATTGTAAAGTTTGGACAGAACTGGAGCAACCTCGGCAGAGCATTTTTTTAATAGCACAGCCGGGATGAGATCTGGTCCACATGCTTTTGAGGTGTCTAGGTTTTTTATAATAGCATGTACCTGGAATAAAACGAAAATAGAACCATTCTCCTGAATCCAAATAGAAATAACTCTTCCCTGAATGCACTTATCTTAAACTATGAACGTTGCAAATGGTAATTGAAGAAAGAGTGTAGTAAATGTTTGGATAAGCAAAACCTTGGCCGAAAACCTGGATGTCAAATATTCCTATCGTATGGAACGTGAGAATTTTCGCAGCCATTTTTGCATAAGTTCTTATTTAGAGAACTAGAATTAATAAAGACTGAAGAAACACGCCGGTGTTTATCGTATGATGCTAAAAGATTCTCATCGCCTCCTAGAGGCAGCACTTACAAGAGAGAAAACTTACGGGCCCATTTGTCAGATCTCATCTTTGTATTAGAGAAACGAACTAGATTTGGTGTCACTCTTGTCTTGATTAACAATACACCTATATATATATATATATATATATATATATATATATATATATACATAAACCTACCCGATAAAGTGACATGAGGTGATAGAGTATAGAAGATCCTGCTCCCTACCATGATTAAATGATGAATTTTTCAAAATTTTCAACTGAATCTTTCGAACATGAACGGCGTAGTCGACATAGTACAGCACATTTCAGGTAAAAACATGTGCAGATAATTGACACAGTGATTCTCATTAGATCCTACGATTTACGCAACGTTTAGTCAAATCAATTTTGGGAATACTTGGAAAGACGTCGACAACTGCAAAAAACTGCAAAAAAACAAAAAAACAAACATTATCACTTCCCTGACTGGGGATCACTGGTGAATGTAATAGTTATTAGAAACTTCATCCATATGAAAAAGACGTTTCACTCTGTGATGCCGATTTATTTTCTCGTTTCGGCAAGATAGATTCATGTCCACAGGTAGGTAAAGAATTTGTTTTTAAAGGTATCCAAACATGGCAAATTGCTGTTAAAACGTAAGAGGGGAATTCGATAAGGGGCAATATATATATATATATATATATATATATATATATATATATATATATATATATATATATATATATATATACATTTACAAGGTGGTCACCACTTATCAAGGCCCGGGAGCAACTCAGGGATAAGGGTTATTGTAAGTACAGTACGTTAGTGTGGATCTTTAAAGTGTCTACTTAAGGGGGCGGTTCATCAGGAATTTGTTTACGTTGGACTTGGAGACATCCAAGTTGTAGTCAGAAGGGAAGCAATCAAACATAACAGAGTTCCACAGGCGTGCAGTTCTAAGAAAGAAGCTTTACTCATGGAATCTACGTTTTCATTTAGGCATAGATAAAGAGCAGGGAAAGTTTTTGACAGTGAATTGAGCAAGTCGGGTGTTTTTCGTAGAAGATTGGTGAGGGGGAACCAGAGATTGGAGTTCAGACGAGCACCTGCCATGGAAATAACGATAAAACAAGGATAGGCTCGCAACGTCTCTTTTGTGGGAGAGAGGTTGCAGGGAAAAGAAAAGGGCATTCCCCACTAAGCCACGAAGTCTATTTTGTACTCTGTTAATGCAGAATAGGCTGTTTTTAGCAGCTCCTGCCCAGATATGGCAGCAGTATTCCATCCTTGGACGTACTTGGCTTTTATATAGATAGAGAATTGTATCAGTAGTGAGATATCTTCTGGAGCGGTAAAAGGATCCCACCATCTTTCCAGCGACCTTGGCACCAGACTTGAAGTACGTGTTCCATTTCAGATCAGGAGTGAAGGTCAAACCCAGGAGCTTGTCAAAACAAGAGCCATCCATTTCAATTGATGCCAGATGGGGATCAAAGCGTTGATGATGTAAGGATAGGAGTTTGGTTTTGGATGCATTAAAGGTAACCAGCCAGGTCTTCCCCCACTGAACCACGCGCTCGAGATCAGAGGAAAGAGAATCAGAGAGAGCTTTGTCATTTAAAGCCTTTGATGTGTTGCCGTAGATGGTCGTGTCATCAGCAAAGATGTCAACGAATGATTTAAGTATGTGTTTAGGGAGATCATTGATGTAGATCAGGAAAAGAGTTGGGCCCAGAATGGACCCTTGAGGGACTCCAGCATTAATACTTCAGGCCTCTGATTTTTGTCCATAAACCACTACTCTGATTAGCCTATCAGAGATAAATGATTTAATGATAGAGAGTATATTTCCAGTTATTCGGTAGCTGGAGATCTTGTGAAGTAGGCCTTTATGCCCTACCTTGTCGAAGGCTTTTGATATGTCAAGAGCAATTGCCCTGGAAAAGAAGACTCTGTCAAGAGATTCGCTAATCCTATGAGATATAAACGTTAGCACATCTGCGGTAGATCTTGCAGAACGGAAACCATATTGCGTGTCACTAAGAAGGTGGTTAACTATTTCTCTATCAGAGAGTCGGTAGCACTCTCTATATAGGGATGACCCGTACACGCCTATATACGCCTATAAAACAAAACTATCCAAATCTCAACTAAAATCAACTTATAAGTTTCAAAAGGTACATATTCTTACAGAGAAGCCTCTTACGAATCCAGCGAGTGTCAGAACGTCGGTTAAAATGTCAAAAGAGAGCAAAAAAAGGGTACAAAAATGGCCAATTGTTCTTCTTTCTTCTTTCTTCTTCTGCTTTCTTCTTTCTTTTGAGACGATGTATCTCCGTGTACGAACGGTCTCTGACAACAGTTCAAGCATCAATCGACTGCTCTTTACACGGAGAAGTGCAGAGACCCATCGCTTTTTAGCTAACTCCATAATGAAATAAGATTACGTGTAATAACAAGTTTTAAACACTATATACCCAATGTAGACAGACCACTTCGAACACGGAACTTCTCTTAAAAGGGACAGCTCCAAATAATACACCGGATGCTCACAGACGTTCCAGTTTTCCAGTGGCCTATATTTCTTGGACGCTGAATATTTGAGGTGAACCTTAAGGTTTTTTCTTTAAACAGTAACCCACCAGCGTTAATGAAACCACGAAATCTTTATCTCAGTTGATCAAAATTGTTATAAGAGTAACGTATCAGCAAGTACGACGTCAAAAAACAATGTTATAAAAACAAATAATTCTTTAGATTTTGGACTGTAAAATATGTACAAAATGTCAATGCCGTGACCAGGATTCGAACCTAGGTTAGCACGGCCACAACGTGGGATCCTAACCTCTAGACAATCACGGCTAACACTGACGTCTGTCGCTCTTGGCAGAAAGACACATGACTACTGTCAAACTATTGAAAAATAAGGAGGAAACTTGAAATTCTCACGCATGCGCAAAAATACACTATAACAACCATTGTTAAATGCAGCTGAATCTCTTCGCTCGCTAAGAAAAGTAGATCAGACCAGTTCTTCTAAGAACTCACCAAACGCCAAAGGAAATAAGTTAAATTAACCGCAAAAGAAACTGCAAGAAAGTCATCTTCTAAGAACTCACTGGAAGCTGACCAAAAAGAATCAAAATCCAAGCCCTAGCCACAAAAATAACTAGATATTGTGGCTACTATACACAATCTACTAATAAAAACAAGTAAGTTTTCTAAAATAAACTACAATAAATTAGCCAAGTAACCTCACACTGTCACTGATTAGGACTTCATATAAAGATAACAACTACACTATTAGTGTATATATCGTTCCACACTTTAACTATTGGTGACGGGGCAGTATGTCAATTCTACGAGAGTTGTCTTGCTATAAGATAAGTGATATTGTAGTAAGATACACATAAGTGTTATATGTGTAAATTTAATAAAAATTGCCCAAGTCAGCACGTAGTAAAAAAGCTCAGAGAAATATAGACTATGAAAAAAACAAAGTCAAGGTATTATCTGAGCAAAAAGAATACTATCAGAAAAATGCTGAAATAATAAAAATTAAGTATCATGCAAATCCTAAGCCAAAGAAGGCTGCCTCACGTGCTGACTCAAAAGCACGGTATAACAGGGATTCTGAGGAGAAAAAAGCGGCCTCACGTGCTCTTTATAACAAAGAACCAGAAAAAAGAAGGCTGCTTCACGTGCTCTTTATAACAAAGAACCAGAAAAAAGAAGGCTGACTCACGTGCTGACTCAAAAGCACGGTATAACAGGGATTCCGAGGGAAAAAAAGCTGCCTCACGTGCTCTTTATAACAAAGAACCAGAAAAAAAGAAGCCTGCCTCACGTGCTGACTAAAAAGCACGGTATAACAGGGATCCCAAGGGAAAAAACCTGCCTCATGCACAAACTATTATAAATATAAATATCAAAAACTGCCAAATCTTTGCCAAAACGCCAAAGAATGAACCAAGAAAAATTTAATAGTGAAGGTATGAACATTTTAGAACTTTATAATACTCTAACTGTTTTATCAGAGAGGCGGTAGCACTCTCTATGTAATATAGAACCGATGGAGGACCAAGAGGCAACTCCTAAGGCCCAAAACCCAAAGACCTAAAACCCAGCAGGAAGCTACTAATGGAGGCGGCAATGAGCCGCCTTCTAAAAAAGACAATACTATCATGAATTTAAGTTTAAAAATAAGACTGTAAGTAAAAACTAATTAACAAGAATAAAAAAGCATTGGAAATGCAAAAGGATATAGGGATGGTATGCCAAAAAGTATACAAACAAGATAGCTATGAATGGCTAGGCACATGGAAATAGAATTGCATCCAAAGTATAGCCCTATAGCTTTTTACAACCGTAATGATGGCACCGAATGAAGATTGGAGAAAAGCTATAGGGCTATACTTTGGATGCAATTCTATTTCCATGTGCCTAGCCATTCATAGCTATCTTGTTTGTATACTTTTTGGCATACCATCCCTATATCCTTTTGCATTTCCAATGCTTTTTTATTCTTGTTTAATATAAATTCCAGCAACTTACTCATGGCACGCAGGAGACTTATTGGTCTGTACTGAGAGGGAGATGACTTATCACCTGAGTTCTTAAATACAGGACATACTGATGAGGTTTTCCAGAGTATTGGAAAGCACTTCTCCTTAAGACAATTTCGTAACAGTTTCGTAAGTATGGGGGCAAGTTCTGGTTGAAGATTTTTTAACACTATAATTGGGATGCCGTCAGGGCCAGTAGCTTTACTGGAATCAAGGTTCTTGATTAGCTTGGCAACTCATACACAGCTATTGTATGTTACCTAGCGTGTTCTGTGTTATAGGAGTAAATATGGGGAGTTGATGGCCTTCGTCGCATAGGGTAGAATTAGCTGCAAAGTTGTTGGCAAATAGTTTGGCCTTGTCTGCAGCTGACGAGATTACCTCTGGTCCGTTGATAATTGTTGGGGTAGAACGCACACTTCTGTTCAGGATCCTATTTGTTATTTGATCAGCTGCTTTGGATTTAACGAACTGAGCATATAGCTCTCTTGCATTTTTTATTACTCTTTTATAGTGGTTGCTGGCGTTCCTGAAAGCAGCTTTAGTCTCAGTGCATCTAGAGACAGAAAAATTTCCGACATCTCAGACTACTGTTTACCAAGTACTACCGACCTTTAAAGCAGCTTTTTCTTCGCCCTTTGTCAGAAAAAAATCACTCATTTGCATGAGGACTAAGGGACAATATATATATATATATATATATATCCAAACTAAGATGGGATGAATTCCGTAGTAAAAGTGTTTCGAAGAATTGACCTACGAAAGTAAAAACATCTAGCGAAATCTAGTGACCTCTACCATGTAGGGATGAGAAGTTACAAAGTAATGAAAACTTTCCTACAATCCCGTCGTCTCAAAAGATGTAAAATTCATTCTGTATAGTCGTATACCTATATGTGATATAATAAACGAAATATAGAATTAGCATTATTATTATTATTATTATTATTAGTAGTAGTAGTAGTAGTAGTAGTAGTAGTAGTGGAACTTTATTAAGGTTTTGTTCAGATTTTGATTCGCGTTGCTTTCCTGGCTAGTAATCGTCTTTCTGACAATGCAAAAGAAGTTTGACAAAATAGCGTCATATAGTGAAAATACTTAACGTTGGCGTTTTACCAAGACAGAGTAAAAGCATTTAATGAAAAATACCGACTGAAATATCGATCAGCACAAAAATGCGATAAATAGAAAAGATTTTTTTAAGCTTTTCGTTTTTCAGATCATTAAAGAAATTCTGATCGAAAATACTGTCTCTTCTCCC
Organism: Euprymna scolopes; assembly: GCF_053919585.1. Lineage (NCBI taxonomy): Eukaryota > Metazoa > Mollusca > Cephalopoda > Sepiida > Sepiolidae > Euprymna > Euprymna scolopes. Next base: position 56,468,539 of record NC_136500.1, read on the forward strand.
CCCTCACACACACGTACACACACATATATATATATATATACATATATATATACACACATATATATATATATATATATATATATATTAGAAAGAGTACTTCATGCTAAGTTCATGACTTAATGTTAGAATTTGTGCTCTTTTTATCTCTAACTGTGCATATCATTCTACTTATTTCAATGAACCTTATCATAAAAATGCTTCATACAAAATTTGAGCCATGTCGGCCAAGTCGTTTCCGAAAATACTTCTCGAATAAATGAGGCATTATAGTGACTAATCCCTGTTAATCCCATACCAGCCCATTAGTTTGCGAGAAGTGTAACTGGTAATTAGACGGACGGACGAATAAAAAAATATATGGATATGTACTAATCATACCCATGAATTGTTGGGTTACAGTCATTACTACAATGCCTCTATTTATTGCATTAGATTTATGCATGTGTATACGAGGTGCCTTTAATAAGTTTCCAGACATTTTGGGGTATGGCCACTTTCATTGATAGCACACACATAAAAGTTTAGTTCCATTCGAAGTAATCTCCTCCGGCTGTAATGCACTTGAGCCATACAAATAACTTCCGGAAGGCCCCATAGAGGTCTTCTTGTGTGAGCGTGTCAATGACTGTTGTCACAGCGTCTTTCATCTCCTCACTTGTCTCATAGGTTTTCCTTGAATTTATGGAATAACGAAAAGTCACAGGAGCAAGGTCTGGACTATACAGACAGTGAATAAGTATCTTGATCCCTTTCTTGGTGATACCAACGTCTTTCTTTCTGATTTTCTCTAAACACCTTTGGGACAAACTTCGCCCAAATCTTCCACATCGTCAATTTTTTGCAAATAATTGTGTGCACAGTCCTTACACTAACATCAAACTAGGCACTGCTTCTATAGGCACACGGTGATCCTTCTTTATGAAGTGCTTTATTTGGCCAATCAGCTCTGGTGTTCTGACTTACTTACCTCTTCCACGCCTCACATCATCCCTCACAAACTCCCTGCTTTACTTGAAGTCGTTATACTATTCAAAAACTGATGTTCGTTCATGCAAGATAATCCTAAAGCAGTCAGCATTCGATGCGTTTCTGTGTCATTTCTTTTCAAGTTTAAAACAGAATTGTATTGCATATCGTTTTTCTAAAGTGTTCTCACATCTAGATTGCAATGTTTTAATTCAACAGCTGCGACAATCAGGCATTAATATGGTGTATTCCAATTCATGCTGTAGCTGTTCATTAGAAATCATAAAAATTGGTTAATCATTTCATAAGATGCATAGCAATAACAGTGAATTGTCTACGAAAATTTAAAACGCTTGTACATAAAAGTCTGGAAACTTATTGAAGGTACCTTGTATGTGTGTGCGTGTAAATTAAGTGTAAACACATAGGTTATTTCATAAAAACAAAATATCAATCAATCAAATCAATATTTAGTAGATATTCTAATAATCGACCACATTATTATCGAAAATTTAAGGTGAATCTTCCTATCAGAAGATATATATATATGTGTGTGTGTGTGTGTCTATATATATATATATATATATTTATATATATATATGATAGATATTTAACATTGATCTGTCGCTACATATTCATGATTATGTTTCGGTCAGCCAGTGACAAGTTACTAGAGATCTCTTTAAGTGATATTCCTTTTACAAAAGTGAAGCAACGTGACCGAAACCTACTCAGAAATGTGTAGCGACGTAAAAATGCTTGTGCAAAACAAAAATATCTAGTTTTACTTCAGTATTTAGAACTATTGCATTAACCTCGTTAAAATATTAACCTTGAATTATATATATATATATATATATATATATAATTAAATATATTACAAACAGCTAAGAAGAACAAGATGTACTTTTTATTAGTTTTGCATACTACGAACGCAGACAAATTATGCATATTGTCAAACATAACATTTAACACACACTATTTAACTGGCAATATCTATTGTCATACACTGATATACAGTAATATATCAATCAGTTTGCTATGCCAGTAATAACACACAGATTTAGTGTCATTGAATTACCACAAAAATACAACAAACGGGCTAGATGTAAAGACACGGAAGCTACTAACGTTTCATAAAATAATATATAGAAATTAGTGTCTACCAAGACTGTATTTGCCCAGTGGAGAAAGAAGTCTGGGACTCTCAGAGATCAATCATCAACATAGGGCAACTATTGTGAGCACCGGTCAGTATCTAAGAACCTCCCAGAATCACACCCTCTTAATAGTATACGAACATCAAGAGACAAGAGAGAGCAGAACAACATCAGTCACCCAGCTGGCCAAGCATTTTGGTCAGGGCTGTCTCTCAGATGAGGATGAAGCACTAGCAAGCCTGTCACAGAAATAGCAAGAAAGAGCCGGCAGAAATATTACGAGACCTTCCAAAGGATGAACCTTAATGAATGCGGGCAACATCAGCGTGCAAAGTATTTGGGGGGGGACTCTCTCAGGAATACATATACAAAGAAGGTTCCTTTGACTGGCTCAAAAGGGGAGCCCTCCACATGATCAGGAAAGGGTTATAATGGCTGCCCAAGACAAGGGATTGGATGACCAATCCATTCAAGAAAATGGCAGGTATCAGAAATTACAACACACGCAGATTCTGCCATACAGAATTGGAAAGTGTGAGTCATCTGCTATCAAGTTGCAAGGTTCTTTTAGGGAACGGCTACTATACAGCGAGACATGATAGAGCATGTAAGTACATCCACTGGACCATCTGTAAAAAATTAAGCATCCAGTGAAGCAGCAAGTCCTGGGGACATATACATGAAAGAACAACTGGAAATGACGTGTATACCATACATTACGACTATGTAATCCCTACAGCCACCTACCTTGAAAATTCTGCCGTTAAATCTGGCACTTATATGGAATAAGTCAGAAATAGTGGCAACCTTGATTGAAGTGAATGTCCCTAATGATGGTGGTCTGAACAGAGCTGAAAGAGAGAAACAGACCAAATACCAAGGTCTCATGTTTTATATGAAAAGTAACTCGAATCTTAAGGAGATATCAATCATACCAATTATTATAGGTGCCACCGGGATTATGAAGAAGAGCCTGAAGTCCTACCTAACTAATATTACTAATGAACCAAATGCAAAAGAGATCCAGACAATTGCACTTAAGGAAACAGCGAGGATACTAAAAAGAGCTCTCGGTTGGTTTAAAATATAAAGCAGAGCAATGTTGGCAGCTGGTTTGGCTGCCCCATACCCAGCATTACAATCTTAAAAAGAAGAAAATAATATATATGTATGTATATATATATATATATATATATATATATATATATATATACTCACTCACTTCTCATTTATACTACTGTGTTAAAAACAATTTATACACATTTCCTTTTCTTTTTAATTTGTGATAATAAACAAAACTGTAAGTTAATAGAAAATAATATTTTGTTTTTATTTTAAAGTAAATAAAAAAAAATTCCAAATGGTTCTAATATGGCTACATAGATAATTGCCTATGTCACTTTGAAATGTGTTATATTTACTAAGCTTTCACTTTAATATAAAAATAAATGAACGCTTCCAAAATTACTAACATATAGACTTAACCAAAAAATGATATGAAAACCATGTAATATGTGTTCACATACACATATATACATACACATTTATACACACCTACGCTTACATAAACAAAAAGCACACACAGAAACTTGGAACAAATACACACACACACATATATATATATACATATATATACATAAAAATAATAGGGTCTATTAAATTTAATAGGTATTAATAGATAACTTCTACTTAATAATTAAAAATGTGTCCTGTAAGCTAACTTGCCAATCGATATAATAATAAAAAATACACCACAAATCACCGATTCTTAGACAGATAGCATAATCGTATGCGAAAGAAATTTTGCAGTATATATAGATATATATACACATATATCTATGTATATAAAAGCATATACACATACGTACGCATGTGGATACACCTTCGTACACACGCCCATATATAAAATATACACGCAAATAGATATATATTGATCATATACAGTATGCCTAATAGTAAACAAAATTAATATACGCATATATATATATATATATATATATAAACATAAGCACGAAAATATGACACACTCATATATATGTGTATGTGTGTGTGTATGTGCAATAATATTTAAACATGCATACAGATATCTCTGATAAAACTTGTAAAACAAACTATTAAAAACCTTAGACAGGTATTATAAACTACAACTTAGAATACTTTACATTTCATAAGTTAATCCATTACTTAATTGCACCTACATTAAGTCAGGAATTAGGTTATAATTCTCTCTCATATGTGGTTTATATGTAAGGTTGTCTGTAACACCTAAAATCTGAAACTTTTTATTTCGCTGTGATCTAAGATCTTAAGCCATCCGCCGTTTCGAATATAATTTATTTTACTTCTTTTCGGCATTGATGTTAGTGGCATTTCTATTAATAGCAAACTTGTCGTCCCTGTGCGGTACTATACCCCTAATGTGACTTACATCTTATTCAGTAAGCTTATATAAAATAAAGAGGCCCACTAAATCAGACATATCAGTAGAACCCGATGCACGCATCGCTACACCAAATGATTTTCTAGAATCTGGTAATTCATTGACCATTATTAGTGAGAAAGAAGGATTACAGTTAGAAGAAAAGACAAAAAAACTTCCAAGTATGTATTGGATACCTAAAATGCACAAAAATCCAATTTGCGCTAGGTTTATTGTAGGTTTAAAGATGTGCATTAATAAATCTTTAAGTAAAGCTATATCTAAAATATTTAAATTAATTATAAATCAAATACATAATTTCCACCAGAAAAGAAAATTCTATAGGAATATAAATCTGTTTTGGGAGGTAAATAATTCACAACCAGTAAAAGAAAAATTAGATAACATAATTTCCAAATAAAAGCAAAATCTTTGCGAATTATGATTTTAGTACGCTGTATACTAAAATACCACACGAAAAACTTATAAAAGAAATAGATGATACTGTAGATTAAGCTTTGTAAAATAGGAAAGGTAAGTATATAGACTTTTTTTAACTCTAAAGTTTCCTTGTGTAAAAATAAAAACAGCAAAATTAGTGTGCGTGTGTGTGTGTTTTGATAAATAAAAAATGATATATATAAAATATATGCTTTTCATGGGTGTAGGAGATGTCTTATATGAATAAACGATAATGGAGAATTCGAAAAAACTAAACATCTTATATATCCAAATTGAGTTAGAATTGAATTATGAACACAGAGGAAAACAGGCTACATTTCTGTATTTGGATATAAAAATTGAGGATGGGATTTTTCTTATAAAATATTCTATAAAAGAAATTATTTCCCCTTTTAAATAGTTCGTTTTAAGATAGTACCTGCCCTGGTTTTATGTTTTATGGAATTATTATGTCAGAGTTTTTGAGAATGGCTCGCATTACTTTAAAATTAATAGATTTTATACCTCAAGTTACTAGTTTAGTAAAAAGGATGATTAAACTAAGTGGGAATAAAACTAAAATATTTAAACAGTTAAATAAAGCTTTTGTTCGTTATCCTGCTGCTTTTAAATCGTATAAAATTAACCAGTTAATATTAATAAAGGAAATTCAGAACTATATTAGTGATGTATAAAATATATTATATAAATTGTTTTTAAAATATTTTTAACCTTTATATAGTTTTCATTTTAAATAAATATGAACGTAAACATATAAAGAACTAATCATAGTAGGATGATAAGTAATAAAATGGATTAATCCTAATCTTGCAAAACTAGTAAATGAAAAAATATATCCATTTTGAATTTGGAAACAGACGAATCTCACAGGTAAGGAATTAATTTTTATAACATGAATAGGCTAGCCAAATTAATTAGGAATATGGAACTAGATCTTATATCTGTAACATTTTTTGTTATTAAGATTAAAGGAGGTGGTGGTTGATAAATACTCTGGGGAACCATGATTAATATACTGTTTTGTTTTTAAATCCCCTAAACAGTGTTTCATGGTAAACAACTATTGATCCCTTAAATTAACATTAGTACCATAGTGAATTCGAGAAAGCAAGTTGATGCGAGTGATTAAACGACTTACTGAATATATAGTTTGCAAACGAATGATAAAAAGTATAAAATTAAATCAGTTCCATTTTCGGTCAAACGACTTCCAAGACTATATATATATATATATATATATATATATATATATATATATATATATATATATATATAAAATACTAATAACGAACAGGATAAATGCAATTGTAGACACCGCACACTTTGCCCAGTCCAAAATAAATGCTTAACAAAAAGCGTAGTTTATCAAGCAACAATATTTGCGAAAGAAAACCCGAATAACAAGAAATATTACATAGGCATGACTTCCTTAGATTTCAAAACCCGATACTATGACCACAAAAGTACATTAAAAAATAAAAAAAAAACGTATAAAAACAACACTAGCGAATAAATACTGGGAACTCAAAGAAAGCGGACATTCGCCGGTAGTCGAATGGAAAATAATGAGACAAGCTACCACGTGCAGACATTTAGACGACCCATGTAAATTATGCCTCCATGAAAAATTTGCTTTCCTGTACTTTAAAGAACCTCAAAATCTATTAAACTGTAGACGAGAAATAGCAAACAACTGTGTTCGCAAAATAAAACTTACTCTAGGATAGCGATACAAAATAGCTTTAAAACTAACAATAACAATATAAAACAAACAAATAAATAAATTAAATAAACATGAATATACATAAACGATCACACATATATATATATATATGTGTGTGTATATGTGCATGTGTGTGTACACATAGGTATATTTATATATATAAAAAGGAAGGAAAACGTCTACCTTAAACCACTAACCTAGTTCTAAAACAGATCCTTTTTTCGATAAAATGCATGCCCATAGGCTGATAGGAAGGGGCGCGGTAGATACTAGAAAGCTGATTGGCTAACTAGAAATCATCAACATATATAAAAACAAGAAGCAACCACAGAATTCACGCATAAGCCTGGCGAATTCTATAGTGGATGAAACGCAGAATATTCAGTGTAGCTTAATCGCCATATATATTTTATAAATTACTAACTAGCTCTACCTACGTATTGAGCACTTTTGAAGTAAATACTTAAAGTTTACGCATAAATCTATACTTTCGTATATTAGTTTTATGTGAGTAAATGAAGTAGTTATATATATATATATATATATATATATATATATATTAAAGCTATTCTAAATCTATTATTATTAAAGCTATTTTAAAGCTATGTATTTCTTTGAAAAGAATTAATAAAAAGAGAAAGTGGTTGTTATATTCATATAAACAGCCAATTTGATAATAAATGAAAGTATTTTGGAACGAGGTGATAGGCCTTCTATATGCTATGTGATGTGGAATTATTGAAATGAATTCAGGGATAAGGCTATTAGTGATTTTTGTGTTATCATTGCTAGTCTTAATTTGATATAAAGTGTTTTTCTTCTCTCGGAGCAGTGTTTAAAAATCTCAGTTTTCATCTTCATAAACATTATTGAATGTTTATTGATTACTTGTAGTATCGTGAATGTTTCTGTGATATATAGTATGTAATTCCCAGAGGAAAGGCAATGAATTTTATTAATGCCTTGTTCAACTGTATTTGTGTATATTTATGATATAATAGAACGCGACTCACGTTTGTCTTTACAATGAACACACATGTACTTTATGACATATACCGAAGATTATTACATTTCGTTTTCTTGGGAGGCGACCAAGCATTAAGCCAAGAAGCTATGTCCGACGTTTATTTCAGTTCGCCTGTCACGATTAAGCTTGAAGTCTGACATTTAATATCAACAAATGCTTACCTTTTATGTACCTAAGTTATATAGATACGTATCAACATATCTCTAAACGAATGTGTCTGTCGATCTATTACATGTCCAAAAGGGCATTTTTGTTTGTTAGCCTAAGTTTGAAATCATTTTAATTCGCATATTCGTATATCTCTTAAGTTTTCTCTCCGTGTTTATTTCCCGTCTTTGAATTTATCGGGTTTATTTGTAAATAATATCTATATCGTTAAATACACACACAGAATGGGCGCATCTAAATAATGCCCTTTTTTTCTTTTTTTTTTTTCATTTCCCATCGTTATAGTTGGGGGGATTTTTGGCATCGTTTTCGAATGCATTGAGAATAAGCGACGACGAAAGTTTTACAATTGGCAATCTGCCCTGCTTTGCAAGATGAGAATTTGCGAAGTCTAACACAAAGAGAAATCTGGTTTCGAACGCTCTACTTTTGGTTTGGCAACGGCGACAGAGTTTTACAGCGAACAAAAAAGTGTCTGTAGCGGCAATGGCGGCGGGGATTGCTTGTTTACAAAAACACTTGATTCCAACCACCGAAAGAAAATTGCATAAAACACTTTTTTTTCACAAAAACGATTTCATTTCATCTTCCGACAATTTAGTTCGTCTGAAGACAATTAACTTCTTTTCGCATTTTTAACTTCTATTATTCAGATTAAAGCGTCTAACTTCGTTTGGCCTAAGTCCAGTAAAAGAGAAGGTATTATTTAACTTGATATCGATCGCGTTATCTTGGTTTATGGTGCTAACTTGTCGATCAAGTATTTTTAACATGAACTGAGAAAAATGAAATGTGTCTAATGAATGAAATTTCAAGGAGTCTAAAAAGATTCTAAATGAATAAAGTGTATGTAATGAGAAATCAATCAGGCATGTTCACTTCGGTTGTCACCACGTGCGTCTCACGATATGTGCCTATGGGATTTTCTTTTTTTTTTAGTTGGAGTTTGTATGTATGACTGGTGGGCATGAGTTCAGAATACGCTATAAGCATGATTGTTGCCTGTGAAAAAATAGAAATAAGGAGAAAATACCTTGGTTTTATATGTATTATTTGAAACGTCATACTACTGCTTATTTTATCATTTTCACAACGTTTTGATTGGTGTAACCTTCCATTTACTTTAACTGTATCTTGTTGAACTCGGGAGCTTTTCTGTCAAACTTGGGAATCGACACAGAATGTAGAACTCAACCCTGATGCGTTCAGTATAGGCTCAAAACTGTAGAACGTTCTGACTTGCATTTAAGTACATGATTGAATTAATGTATTTAGTCGTACATTTAATGGCCTTCTAATAACAGTACTAAGCTTTAACATAAAAACAAGAAGTTGGTTCAATTCAAAAGAAAATACAAAAAAGTAATACAATATAGGCAATACTCTACTTTTCATTAAAAAGTTTTACGCACTGATTTATCGCCAAAGACAAGAAGTTTTATTTTTCTAATATATACACACATACATAAATACATACATACATACATGATGATTGCAACGTCTTGTCAGACGAGTGCCACTCCCTCAGACATTTAAAATCCATGAGCCCAAATGCCTGAGAGAGTATCTATACAAAGATGATGTTAAAGAGTCTTAGCTTTGTACGACAGCTAAGTCTCTCTCTTGGTTCAAAATGTTGAGATCCAGCAACAAGCAAGAGCAAGATAGCCAGCAACAAATTAAACTGCAGACCAGCTTAATGCGGGTACTGGTCTCCCGCTTTATGATTTTTTTAAATCAGAGATTTGCTTCTCCTAGAAAGGTTGCCTTCACCACGGCTCACGGGAGCCCTCTCCACCCCAATACACATACACAAATATACACGGTGCTAGTTGGCCGTTCACCCAGAAAAAGATTTCTTTCGCCCTTTGGAAGGTCTTGTTTTTAATCCTCCAGGGAGACTAGCCGCCTTTCTCACCAAACAAGTCTGGTGGGGGAACCAGTTTAGTCGCCGGTGACCCGACCATGAGGCAGGTAGTACTGGGTTACATGGTACCAGTAGCATATGACATGACCTGACACATACATACATACATACATACATACATACATGCATACATACTATCATTTTTACAGTTTCTATTAAATTCAAGCATTTAAATAGACATGCAAAGACACAATGTTTATCGTAGCTATCCAGATTTACTGAAAACACAATCAAGATTACTCCCAACAATTAAGCTGAAAATCAAAAAGAATTTTAGCCCTATAGACTAATACTGATAACAGCATCATCTACACAAGATTGAACAATATATGCATGAAAATATATCCAGTAAAATAACCTACAAATATTTATATAGTTCGAACGTTCAAATCCGAGCACAGGTCAATAGTCAAGGCTGGTGTATAATCGATGTTCTCTGATGATTGCGATGTTATCTGCATTGTCCAAGTTCAACGAAATCTGAAAAGACATGAAACCTGAAGATTAAAAACACACTCAACGCAATTTTCTCTCATCGTGATCCCTTTGAATTTGAATAGGGATATCTTAAAAACCAATGCATAGTAAACATATGCGTCGTTTAATTGAAACAGCTTTCATCAAAGCATTAAAACAAACGACATGTTTCAATCAGATTTATCAACACTTATCAAAACTATCATTAGTGACAATAATTTCGATACTAGTTAATTATAGATTAGTAACTTCGTATATGCATTATATATATAGAAAAATTATATATGTATTTATGTCTATGATGTATATATAATGTATATGTGGAATATATATATATATATATATATATATATATATATATATATATATATACATGTGTATATATACAATATATATAATATATATATGTATATATATATATATATATATATATATATATATATATATATATATATGTACATGCACTCATGTAATTTCCTATATTGCATACATTTAGATATCTTACTTTTTGTTTGCATATAAACCCCTTAAATAATTGACGCTCTCGCCACGGACCATTTTAGTTATCAACTCTGGAAAATGTCAGCGGAACGAGCGGAACATCGAGCATGTTGATCTGCATTTTCCATTTTCAATTCATATAGTCGGGCCTTTATCCTTTTATTATAGATAGATAGATAGGTAGGTAGATGTGTGTATGCGCGTAGTTATGGAAATGTGCATAAACAAGTCAATATGCTAGTAAACAAGGAATATCATTAGATGTGGACAGCGATTAAACGATTAGGCGTTATTCGTTTGCTGAAGGCTTTATCCAAAATATTCAATTTGTGCATTTTTATTTGCATTTATCCTGTTTTGGGACGTTTTCCCGAACACCTTTTACACACAAACATACACACGTTCAATGACATACCTCTCCCTCTCTCTGAGTCTCCCTTTCTCTTTTTCTATATATATATATATCATGTTGAACACACACACACACACACACACACACACACACACACACATATATATATATATATATATATATATATATATATATATATATATATATATATATATATATATATATATATGAGTGTGTGTGTCTGTGTGTGTACATATATACGTGTGTTCGTTTGTTAGGGAGTAAATACGAAATAATAATTAGAATTTATTGTACAACTAAATACAATTTTAAAAAAAAATAAACAATCCGCTTTTGACGATTTGCAACCACATCTAAAATGTCTTATAATATTCTGATAAGCAACACACACACAAACGCGTATAATAATTTCAATACGCGTTGTGTAGTTGGTTCAATGTTACCTTTTTCAGTCATTGTTCCCTTTCTAGCTAAACTTCTGTTTGTAAAACTGAAATTAATCAATATGTCTATTAAGGATAGACTCTGTTGCCGCACTATACTTTTTCGCAATTTCCTAACTTGCTTATATACATTAAAAACGAATATGTACTATTTACAAGCAAAAGAGTAAGTTTTTTTCGAAGTGCATTTAATGTACATAAGCAAGTTAGGAAATTGCGAAAAAGTATAATGCAATTTTTACATCAATATATTTTTGGTCTAAACACTATAAATTTTAAATGTATGTTACCTGTACATGAGTACAAATATAGATATATATGCATATAAAGTAATAACTTATTAATTAATTAATATATATATATCCATATGCACATAAAGTTTTTAACATAGGGCTTGAGCAACGGCGAGCTGAACTGCTAGTATGTGTTGCATAGGGGTTATCTTTGTTGTTGACGGTTCGCATTAGTAAGAGAGAGTCTTAGAGTGTTCATGTTGTGAGATAGAGACAGGTCTTATATATAATGAGACAGGGTACATGTTAATACAGGAGAACCGAGAACATGTAATTCAATGAGAGGGGAATTTATAGATATATAGATAGATATATAGATAGACCGAGATACAGTTTGACATTTATACTTTTGACAGTTCTGTGAATGGGAGTGTTTCTATAACATTGACACTTATATTTCTTTACCGATTTTTGAGATGATGATTTTCACAAAGTTCTCATAATATAAATTGACAATACCTTTTCCGTTTAATAACATAACACTAAGTCGCAGATACAAAAAGATGGTGATGTTGTTTATTCCATTTCGATCGGTCAATGGCTTTGCATTAAGGAATTCAAGTCTTTACATGGTTCTTTCTTCTCCCCTTCGCTTCCATGTTCTATGTCAGCTCTGTCTCTGACTCCTCTCCTCTCCTCCTCCTCCTCTGACTGACTGACTTACTTATCTAACTAAAGCTCTCTATATTGAGAACTCATGACGTCATTGCATGCCCAACACGAGCATTTCATACTCGTGGCCTTACATGCTTCCTCTAACCTAATTTTCCTTGCCCACTTCACAAATATGTTTAATATTTTCCATTGTCCGGTTTTTAATTCCTTATTTTAATTTCATTTCTTTAGCAGACACAAAATTACATCATTACAGTCCTTTTTCAATAAACAGATATCTAACTATTTTATGTGAACTAAACAATGGTAATTCTACATTCCATTTTCAATAACATTCTGTATTTATTTTAACTTATGATCAGAATACTCTATTAAAAAACTAGCTTCACAATTTCTAATCCTCAGCTATCCCATCTCATATTTACTCACTTACAAGAACAGGCGGATGTTCCTTAACAGTATGTATATAAAAGTGAAAATATCTGTCTGTACAATTCCCTACCAAATAACTCTGTCAATTTTCGGTCTACATACAAGAGATTTGACATAACGTGTATTGAGATTTTGGAAAATCTATTTAGTCGGGTTTCAGACAGAAATTTAACTGTTAATGGGTCAAAGTTCAACGATTTGACCTGTGAAAACTCCACTAACCTCCTCCGACAATTTTGGGTCTAAACACTTGAAATTTTAGATATAGGTTACGTAGACATGAGTCTAACTTTATAATTAATCTAAGCCCAAAACAATAAATGTTAAGGGGTCATGATTGTGGTCAAAGTTAAAAAATTGACCTCTGCAGTCTCTACTAAACATAAAGTGTATTCAGATATAGATCAATCTTTGTAACCGTGTTTCTGCTGAAAATTTGGCTTCCAAGTGGTCAGAGTTCAACAGATATTGCCGTTACAGTCTCTAGCAAACTATTAAGCCAATTTTGCGTCTAAGCATCTGCAATTTTACATAAAGGGTACTCAAGCGTTTAAATCAGTTTTGGGGGATAATTTGGCTGGCAAATCATTAAGTCATTAAATACTGATCAAGATTAAATATAAAAATCGAGGAAATCGATTTCCAATATTCTTTTGTTTAATGGTATCGATATCTCTAGCTCTACTATTATTTAAAGTTTACAGAGTTGACCTTTGCAGACTCTACCAAAATCCTCTGTTATTTTAGAGTCTAAACATTTGAAATTTTAGATGTATGTTACTTGGACATCGGTCAAACATTTTAATTCAATTTGAGCCCAAAACAATCAATGTAAACGGGTCAAAATTGAGGTGAAAGTTATAAAATAATTTGACATCTGCGGTCTCTACCAACTTTTCTCTATGGTAGTTACGGAAGCCTTTTATATAGAAAGGCATTACTGTATATATTCACATATTTTAATATACACATATGCACATAAAGTTATGAGCAATGCATAGGGCCCAGGAAAAGCCGGGTGGAACTGCTAGTAAATAAATGAATAAATACATCCTATTTATTTTTAAGAAAACTAATCGGATTCGCTATGCTTCCAATTGAAGACCTATACATTATAGTTTAGAAAGAGATTTGGAATAAGTTATTATTATTCTATATGTGTTTGAGATCCACAGTCTCAAAATGATGAAATGCGACTCTGGTAATTGTAAATTATATCATATATTTTTAAAGAGTAAAATGATGTCCACAGAATATGGTTTGGCTTCTAATAAAACCGTTTTAGCAAATCAATGTTTATGTAGTACAAAACATAAAGATGGCTGTAATGCCATCGTAGTTTATGTACTTTTGATTTAAAAATGATTTTAGCCTGCAAATATCTGTAAATTACAATGCTATCTTTTCTACAAAATAATTATTATTGTTGCAATAATCACAGGAACCCCCCCCCCCCGTTGAAGTGTTAATAAAATCCAAACCTATTTATCTATTTCATCATATTTGATATAAATAGTTCAAACTTCACATGATTAAAATTCTTTATAGTTAAAATTTTACATAGTTTAAATTCGATACATTTAAAATTCGGCGCAGTCTAAACTTTTCTAGTTTAAATTTTACATGGTTAAAAATTGGCATTGTTAAAAATTGGCATGGTTAAAAATTGGCATGGTTAAAAATTGGCATGGTTAAAAATTGGCATGGTTAATAATTGACATGTTTAAAAATTGACATGCTTAAAAATTGATAAAGTCAAAATGCAACATGATTAAAATTTACATGAAAAATTTTTAACAAACTTAAAATTCTGTCTCCCCTTAACTTGTCCAGTATGTTTTAATAATGAATACTAGCGGGACCTGTGGAAAATCCACAGGGGACTCATTCATATGTAATATATTGATGTTGGCATTCTGTAGATGTTCAGTGTAAATGGAGACGTCCTGATATTATTGTAACTTTTTTGTTAAAACTGCAAAAGTATTTATCTAAGCTAGCACAAACGCTCGACAAATCTCGGTCGTAAACTACGCTTAAATATATTTTAATTCTTGCAGATTTCGTAAATATTATTATAGAGTTAATGTTCTATCGATTTTTATATATTATAAAGTTGCAATTTCAAAAATAAAAAAATATATCAAAATGACTTGGGCGCATTAGCTTGAATATAAACCAAAATAAAAACTTATGAAAAAATGTATATATATATATATATATATATATATATATATATATATATAACTTGAGTTCCTTCAGCCATAACTGAAACCGAAACTAAAACTTATGAAGAATTCTTGATAAAATTATCCATAAAAAATAGATGATTTAAGTGCATACAGCTATAGTCGAAACCGAAACCAAAACTTATAAAGAATTCTTGGTAAAATCTTTATCAGAAGAAATAGAACATAACAATCAAACGACCCGGATGTAAGCATGACACACAAAAGAACACACACGCTATCGTATTAATATATAGGTAACACTTTGCTTCTCATTCCAAATGTAGCGCTACTCGCTTGATCGTAATCCCTAGATTATATTATTTCAAGAATTATCCACATCATAAAAATTCCTAATGTATTTCTGAACATATAAATGCAATCACAACAAAAATTAGAACATTTTTAATAAAATTGTGTCAGTTATTGCTTATATAATTAATATTTAATAGGATTTCACTTCCATAGACTTTAACCAGCAATATGCCATCAGTGAATTTAATGTACCGGGCTTTACCGGGTGACTGTGCTAGATAAATACTTTTGCAGTTTTAACAAAAAAGTTACAATAATATCAGGACGTCTCAATTTCCTTTGAACATCTACAGAATGCCAACATCAATATATTACATATAAATGAGTCCCCTGAGTAATTTCCACAGGTCCCGCTAGTATTCATTATTATTTATATATATTTCTTACACTTTGTTGAAATTTGGAGATTTTTAAATTTTGATATTCTCTTGAAACTCTTTAAAGCTTATTTGCAGTTTATAGGGTCTTAATGTTTATAAGAAAGTATTCATGGTTCTTAATCTGTTTATAAGTTCCCCGTGATAGTCCTGTTATATGCATAGCAAATTCCGATGCAATCATTGCATTTTGATCTCCGCTTTAAGTATCATTTGCTCTTATGGATATTGCAAATTTTTGGTAAAGATATAGACCAATTTTCTGATTTGTTTGTTATTAGTTTTTACTAATATGAGACAACATGATACGAGATAGTAAAATATTTCCTATTATAATTGCTTCTCTGTCTTCATCACAGTTTTGATTATCTGTGTATTTATTTATAATTCTGCTAGGTAACATCAATAAAACTGTCCATTGCAACATTTGATCACGCATAATGGAACATCAGCTTGTTTGATATGGGTAGGTTATTGATCGTTACGTTGTATATCCCGCACGTTTTATGTGCATTTAGTCAATTACGTTTGCTTTCTTGATCAGATCCCTTGCTGCTATCCTAAATGAATTAGAACTCTGTTGTTGTCTTTATTCATCCGTTTGACTTTCATTTCTGTATTTTGTTAGCTTGGTTTATCAAGGAGTAGAGTATCACATCACTACCATGTTTTTTTTTCATAAATTACATTATTCAATCGTCCGTAAGTCGCAGATATATTTGAACCCGTATTTTTAAATTTTTTTTGTGTAAAGAACGTTGTGTTGAACAAATACTTTTCTTTAGGATGAGGAGTGCGCTGCTAACTAATAAGATTTCTCATTTTGACGTCCGTTTGCTTAATGTAAACTACTGTCAACTAAATGTTGTTAGAACGATTGAAATACAAGCACAGACAGGCAGTGCTCGGTTCATATTCGCTAGTTTGAATTAAACGGTATACTCAATTCCATACGCATATATTTGTCAGTTATTTTTTTGTTTTATTTTCACGATAATGATTTTAAGTTGTTGCAGCAGCTTTTTGATACTGGCGATTCGCTGGTAACGACGTTTCTGCTATTAAGTTTCCAATGTTCTACGCAGAATTTAAATAATTTTCTTTCTTTAGGTTGAAACCTTCCTCGATGCTCCTATGCTCTTTGACACTTCACGGCCATTTTATGTGACACCGGCAGAAATTAGTACTGCAACATACGTATGGGTTGTTATTTTCATAGCATGTAGAGTGTGATCTGTGTGATTTATAGTATCGATCTTCCGTTTTATTCAGATTTGTCTTGTATTTTCCCTTTATTTAAGGGAAAGGTGTTCCTATTGTATTTACAATTATATGCATGATAGTTATTTTCTTTCTCTTAAAAGTTTCATTCAGTTTTCTAGCAAATTCCGCAAGTTCGCATTATATTTCTCTCGTTTCATTTACTGAGACGACGGCCACACTTATTGTTTCGTTTTATTACTCGATTTTACACCATATGTGGTCGATTACCCGAGTTCATTATCCATCTATTTCTCTTTTCTTCTGTTCTCGTTTATTAACAAGTAATACAACTACAAAAAATGATTTTATATAAAAAGTGTATATCACTACGGACAGCAATTCTGTTTTAACAATAGTTTAATAGATGGGAGAAAATAGAGAGGGAGTAAAATAAAAATTGGAAAAGGGAACGAGAGAGATCAGTATCTAGAAAAGGATAGATAGATAGATAGATAGATAGATAGGGAGATAGAGAAAGAAAGAGAGAACGAAAGTAGATAATTTTAAACTTTGTATTTATATTTTTTACATGAGAGATTTTCAAACTCATATTTTCCTAATTCAAACATGTTAACCCGAAGTCAATGGGGGGCAACGGTTCGTGTGTTTCTTGTTTATATAAATTTTATTAGAGGAAGATTGCCTTGATACCTTTTCAATGTGAAGCAGTTTAATGTGGAAATTCTGTCGGGCGAACCATGTTTCTACTAAAGTGTTAGTGTTTCTTGTTTCATGTTGTGTAGAAGAACGACTTGTAAGGCAAAAGCGTTAAATTTTTTATTTATTTATCTTTTTTTATTCAATTTTCACCCCAAACAAGGCACAGTGCCACTTTGAAGCAGGGGGCTACTATCAGGGACTTAATTAGCAGGGTCATTATGAAGGGAGATGAGTAGAAAATGTTTGTTAACATTACACTTAAACTTCTGCATATCAGTACAGTTGGAAAAGCAGAATCCCGGAAGGGAGTTCCAAAGGCCCGCAGTTCTGGGGAAGAAACTATTGGAGTAAAAGGCTTTCTTGCACCTAGGGATCTGTACTGTAAATAGATGAGACTTAGTAGCTTGTCGGGTTTGTCGGGGGTAGTTACGTCGGGGAGGTACAAGTGTTTGCAGTTCGTCAGAGCATTCACCATTAAAGTATTTGTAGAACAGTCAGAGGGATGCAACATCTCGTCGATGGGACAGAGGCTGAAGCCTAGATGACATTTCAGGACCTATCAGGTTGGCGACTCTCTTTTAAACCCTGTCCAGGAGCGAGAGACAAGCAGCAGATGCACCAGCCCAGATGTTACAACAGTACTCCATAGATGGGCGAATGGTTGCCTTATAGAGGTACAGGATACTTTCAGGCGTAAGTAGTTTTCTAGCAAGGTAGAGGGAGCCAACCTTCCTTGCAGCAGCCTTGGCAATGCTCTCAATGTATCTATTCCAGTTCATATTCCATGTAAACGTTATGCTGAGGAGTTTAAAAGAAGTACTTTCAGGCAATGTGTTCTTGGCCATTGCTATTGGTGGTGGAGAAGGTTTCTTGTAATTATTGAAGGAAACGAGCTTAGTCTTAGCAGCATTGAATGTGACCATCCATTTTTGTCCCCATTCCACTACAGATTGGAGGTCATCCTCTAGTGTTTCTGCCATTTCCTTGGATATGTGTTCATTTGTTTTCCCCTCATATCTGTTATAGAGAGTGGTGTCATCGGCAAATATACCCATCTCCGAAACAATTTTATCAGGGAGGTCATTTATGAATATCAGGAATAATAGATGTCCAAGGATAGACCCCTGAGGTACTCCCGCATTTATGTCATATTGTTTAGATGTACGACCGTCGAGGACAACTTTGATTTTTCTCTTACTTAAGAAGGATTTAATTACATTATGAATTCTTCCAGTGATTCCATATGATCTAATTTTCCTTAGAAGACCATCGTGCCATACCATGTCAAAAGCCTTAGATATATCAAGGGCTACCGCTCTACCCTCCCCTGTTTTGTTCAATTAACGGTATATACGTTCAGAAACTACAGTTAAGACATCTGCTGTTGAACAGGCTTGCCTGAATCCATATTGTTTGTCAGTCAGGAGTTTAGCAGCTGTTAGTTGTTGGACTAGGGTTTGATTAATTAAGGACTCAAATATTTTGGCGAAAATCGGGAGGAGGCTAATGGAGCGATAATTTAGTGGGTCAGTTCTTTTACCAGAATTCTTGAAGACTGGTACCACAGAAGCGAGTTTCCAGCAGTCGGGAAAGCAAGATTCGTTAAGGCATTTATTGTAAAGTTTGGAGAGAACTGGAGCAAGTTCGACCGATTAATTAATTAACATAAAGTATTCAACAATTGGTACACGCGTTGTTGTTTGTAAATTGTTTCTGCATAAGTAGCAAGGCCCCTTTAATCACGTGGCATGTTTCAAGGATTTTGAACAGTTAACACCACAATAATGCTAATGGCAACAGACAAAATGAATAATTAAACGCAATATATAAAAGACCACGCCTCTCCACGAAGTGATATAATTAAATTTGATCCTCATTCTGCTACACATGGGACACAGGGTTTGTATTTGATAATTTTGTCATACAACATATGCATGCTTATCAGGTTATTTAATAACGAATTCAGAAATTTTGAAAAAATAAAAAAAAATTTCTGCTTCAAGTTATTTATATTCCCAAATATTTGTTCTTGGTATTTGGGATTGGTTTGGTTATTTTGTTTTATAGAAGATCCATTCTTTTCGACCATTTTAATGCCAACTATAATCATAAAAAAATAATTTATATCTTACGGCACTTATTAATGGTCATTGTTTGGTTGTTGTTGTTTTTTATATAGCATATCAATCGATTTCGGCTTTAATCATACAAGCAAAATATTTAGAAGTTCATAACATCTCCAAATATTTATTTATGATGTTTATTTCAGTTGTTTTGACGAGAGAGATGTGTTCTTAGATTTGTTTTGGGCTGTGCAGAACATGACTGCGTTTATCAAATAAAAAAAGAAGAAAAAACAATAATATCAATGTTTGATGCATTTAAGTCAGGAAGCTTACTTAATATATATATATATATATATATATATATATATATATATATATATATATATATATATATACACCCTGAACTGATCACACTAGCAAGAATGAAATGTAAATGAAATTCTATAAATATAGTAAAACATAACTACTATAAATATAAATATAAAACCGTCATTATATTTTGGCGGTTTAACAAGAATATTATATATTTACAACTAGCATGCTTACGTGGTGTAATCAGGGATACACATTTTCAAGAAGTACAAAAATTACAGAATAAAAACCATTGTAAAACTAAACAATGTTCTATATATAATCATTTTAAATGTGTACTGTATTTTGAGACAAAGTCAGATTAAAAATAAATGTCACAGTTTAGGTTCAAAGTCAAAATCCCGTCTCTAAATACAGCTGAGATTGGCACATGGCGACAGGTAGAAAATTATAAAGTTATTTAATTTTATCTGTCTATTCCTCTCTCTCACTCTCTCTTTCTTTATCTCTCTCTCTCTCTCTCTCGCTCTCTCTCTCTCTACTTAGGGTCGATTATAAGTTATCTAGATACAATGAGAGAAAAGAAAAAAAGAAAGTGAGAAAGACAAATTAAGACGTCTTTAGCCTTTTTATCACCGCGCAATATTGAAAAAAAATTATTTCTCTACTTAAATTAGAACCGTATTATTTTGGTAAACATCTTTAAATACATGACTGAAAGTAGAGATAACTTGCATTCTATTATCTACGACTAATAAAGTCATTAAATATTGATCAAGATTAAATATAAAAATCGCGGAAATCGATTTCCAATATTCTTTTGTTTAATGGTATCGATATCTCTAGCCCTACTATTATATAATAGGAACTTTTAGTGTGGGTCAGTCTGTGTGTATGAGTTCCTGCATGAACTCGAAAACACCCAAGCCGATGTTTATGGAATTTCACACAAAGGTATTTCATGTATCTGGTAGTGTTCTCAGGTACGTTTTGATAATCGATAATCAAAATAATCCGACGAAAGAAGGAACATATGATTTTAACCAAAGTTTACACAGCCTAAGTTTTATTACCACACAAACCGTAACGCCCAACGTACTAAATCAACAGTATGTCGTTTTATATGATAGGGGTGCATTCAAAATGAATTTTCTTTTTATAACACAGTTTAAGCATGATACTTGACTCTTGCATTTCAAAATTTAATTCAAGCCACTGGATATAAAAAAAACAGATTTATAAAATCAACAGTAGGTTTTCTACAGTACAATGTAGACTAACATTAAATGTTTACTAAGTCACTGCGTGGAGGCATGTAAAGCTGCTTTTCGGTGAAGCGCGATGGGTCTCTAACTAGAGGAGAGAATCAATTTGATTAAAAAATAGAGGGTTTCACAAATTTTGATGACAAAAACCTATAGGAGTGTGAAACATCCATTGATCAGCATTCAATCTCGGGCAACGTCGCGTCCCCATGCTAGTATATTCATATTGCCTTATATAGCTAACTAAAATACATTTTGTGCATCGGATACTAACAACAATGTTATGGACCATAAATTTACGGGGAAAACTAACTGTACTGTGCATATAAGGCCGATTATACATACCTCTGCGCATGTGAATCTAGCTATGGCAACAGTACTCTGTCTTAAAACATATTTGGCTCTTTTACAGATAAAGGATTGTTTTGTAAGTGAGAGACGTTCTCGAGCGGTAGAGTTACTAAAGCATTTTACTGGCAGCTTTTGACATCGGATCTGCTGTATGTATGTGTTCCATTTTAAACCGAGAGTTAAGGTAAGTGCCAAAAGTTTGCTAAAGCATAGTTCTTCCACTAGACAAGAGCCTTTCACTTCAATTGGGGCAAGATAGGGGTCAAAACGTTTATGATGGAAGGAGGGAGACTTAGTTTAAACTGTATTAAAATTAACTAGTCACTCTTTTCCTCATTGCACCACATGGACACATGGACAAGAAGAATAGAATCAGAAAGATATTGGTCATTTTCTGCTTTGGAAGCATTGCCATTAATTTTAATGTCGTCTGAATGCCTACGAATGATCTAGGAATATGATTCGGGGTATCATTGATGAAATCAGGAAAAGTGGAATCATGTTAATACAGTGTGTTCTGATCGACAACTACGTTTACAGACCTATAAAAGAGATATTGTTTAACTATTCTGTAGCTGGTAATCTTGTAAAGTAAACCTTAATAATATACCCTATCAAAAACTTTTGATTTATCAAGAGCAATTGCTCCAGAAACAAGGCGCTCGTCAAAGGGTTCATTAATACTGTGTTATATTAAAGTTAGCACATCAGCTGTAAATCTCGCAGGAGGAAAACCATATTGCATGTCACTGAGCACATTGTTTTTGATGAAGAAGGTGAATGCCTCTCTATTTATCACAGATTGAAGCAACTTATTCATACACGAGAGAATGATTGGTGTGTACTGAGAGGCAACTGACTGATCATCTGCATTTATGAATATAGGGCAGACTGATTAAGTTTTTTAAGATATTGGGAGGCAGTTCTTCTATAAACAATATGTGAATCGCTTTGCAAGAATGATGATTATTCTTGTTGAATCGATTCGATCACTGTGCTAGTATATTGATATTTCCTTATATATAGTGTCCAGGTGAGTTGATTTATTGGCATCAAGCTTCTTGGTTAGTCTGCCAACATCGCGCACAGTATATTTTCAGTCAGGGGAGAAAGATAGGAGGTACACGGCCCTAAGGTCAAGGAGTTGAATTTAATGCAAAGTTTTTAGCAAATAGTTTGGCTTTTTTCAGATGCTGGCGAAATCCCCTCAGATCCATTTACTATGATCGGAATGAAGTACACGCATCTATTAGGACCCTCTTTGTTATTCGCTAAATCTCCTGGGGACCAAATAGCTGTAAGCTACTTAAGACTACACAGGCTGAGTCACAACTCACGTAGATATCGTAGGCGTCTCCACTAAAGGTCACGTGATTTTCCAACGTCTAAGGACTTTTTCTACGCTCATGGACTCACGTTATTAACTATTAAGAGGGCCGTGATTTTCTGTTTAAATCCTCAACTAAATTTCCGCCGGATTCATAAAACGGGTTGCAGGTTAATTGTATTTTACATTCTGAAGAATAAAAAAAAATATTTCCCATTCTGAAACATGCAATTGAAATGGCCGGAAATATGCTGTAGAGTTGTATATTTGTTAAGTGTATTTAATTAATTATTTCCACGTTACTTTAATTTTAAATAAAACTGCACGCGTTTTCAAATGTATTTTAAATAAGATTTGTTTTACATTCATTTGTCTTTGTAATACAGAAAATAATTTTATAACACAATATACTGTTGTATTTAGAATTCGATTAAACTAAATAAAACAATAGCACAAAATAGGCTTTATGATTTATGCATTCGCCACGGAATGAAAATATCTAAAAATCATATGAATTGATCACGTAGGTTTTTTAACATAAATCATTTACAATTTTTTGTGAAACAAGAGGTTTTAATTATTTAGAATAACAAGATCTTAGTAGAAGGATTGATTTGTCGCATGATGTTCATAATATCCATATTTACGAAAGCCACGCCTTTCCATACTTTAATTTTACAGTATTTTAAAAAAAACTAGCGACATCGAGTTTTTCCATCTCTTTCGTTATAGAATTTTGTATTTCTTTGTTATTTTATAATTAAAAAAACTTAATCAATTTTACGTGATTTTTTACTGGAATATGACATCTTGTTTTCTTTTATGGTTACGAGCATCTTATTTTTTTTATAGATTTTTGCATATTTTTATTAATTCAAATGCTTAATAAGAACCCAAAATAAATTATATAATCAGTTTTTGGTATTTATGCAAAATACGGGTCGGGTTATAATAATAGTATTATTATTATTATTATTATTATTATTATTATTATTATTATTATTATTATTATTATTATTATTATTATTTAAAACCCATTTAACTAACCTATCTAATACATTTTCTATAAAGTAAATTTGCATTTATATAATTTCTTAGAATTTATATCATTTTCATTAAAAAAAAGTAATAATCGCGTGCTTTTAACTCGTGTTTTTTATTCGCTTAATTTATAATCCACTTTTTGCACTATTATGTATCTTGCTTCAAACATACACCATTTTACAGACATACAAGCTTTTTAATAAATATTGAATTTATTTTTAGTATAAATCGAATTGTGATTCTTTATTTCCATTTTAATGCAATTCTAAGTAAATAACATACGAATTTTAGTCTTGAAAATCGATGAAGCAATAAAATGTTTATTTACAGGAAAAGTTTTCCTTTTGAATTTTATCTATTTTTTTCCTTTTTTTTAAGTTAATCTTGAATAAGTAAATATTAAATTAAAATATAGTTTCCTATTTTTATCTTTTTCAGTGCAGATCTTTAGGGTTTCTAATTGTTTAATGTTTTTAGCTCTCATTCATGTCTGCCTGTTCGACGAATCTTGTTTGCTAGAACCTCAGGCATGACATCGTATATAGAATTGAATCTATATTTATGTCCATAATGACTGAGTAGAAGACTCTCTAATGTTCGTATCACTCTTTTAGTGTATCCTTTATTTTCAGAGTATTTATTTCGTTAAAGCAATGGAAAGTGATTTCAGTGTGCATTGGCGTTGGATAACCCTAGAGTTTACCATGACAAACTGTTTGTTTATTGTTATAATTTCTTAGATGCTATAAATCTGTATATATCAACTGTATAATAGCCAGTAATACCGTATTCTATAAAAGATACGTTATTTTTTCAATACGAAACATTTAGATAACATCGATCGGTAGCTATCCCAACCAGACCTAATATCTATGAATTGTACGATAGAGAGGGACATCTGAGGACTTCTTACGTTCTTATCATAATTTAAATAGCCCAGTGATCGAAAGGTTCTAGTGGAGACAAAACGGAGGATAAGCACAGTACAATACAAGTTCTAAGTAAAATGTCTTGGAGACTTGAATACTGTCCGTCAGGGTTGATTCGTTGACAATCTGGGTCAGCAAGGGTAAAATGAGAACAGAAACTCCCTTCATCATGTGTCTTATTTGAATAGACTAGTCTTTAATATTGTAAACATTGGAGTCTGCACGGACGTAAATGTTGGGCAAAGGATGAGTAGACAAGGTGTATTCAGTTTTGTCAGATATTCTCAATGATATTTCGTCGTTATGGAGACGATAGAGAGCTACTTTGAAGCACATATAGCGCTATTAAGTATTTTTAGAGATTTCTCGACCACAGGGAAATCTATTCAGAATGTAGCCACATTTTCGTATGGCATGACGATCTTGCGGGTCAGGGTTAGGGGGAAAATTTGGGTAACCTTCAATCGCTAACTGATTTAGAGGAACAATTCAGTCCAATGTAAGTTTCACACTGAAACAACAGGTGCAAGCGTCTGCGTTGGAGGTTGAGGTTCTGGTTTTAACCATTTATTGTTTTTTTTTTAGATCTGCCATAATGGAGCAAGGAAATATGTAGAAGAGTTGGTTAGAGCATGAGCGAGAGAAAGAAACAGATAGTAAAATAGATAGAGACAATTAGAGACGTAAGATACATAAATACTATGAAAAGTAAAAGCCGTAACAGCTCACAGTAATATGACATCGACAAGTAACACCAGAAACTACTTCATGATTCAGACTCCATTCAGCAGATGGCAATCCAGCAATTCGAATATTTTACCCTTGCTGCAGTGTCATTGAGAGTTAGTCCAAGGTTCGAGCTCCTTACTATCGGACGTATAACGTCAGCTCAGATAAAACGTTTACCTTCGGTATTCTAATTAGTGATATGACAACAAGAATAGGATTAGAAAGAATAAAATATAGTCATCTTACGCGACTGCTAAAAAATGGCGAACAAGTATACAACTTTTTCCTCTCCATTTGTCGGAAAGTCACTCGCGGTTTATGACAGTTGGAGAACAAATAGGGATACAAGATTTATGAGATTGCCAGGAACGCGTCTATAACTCCTTTCCAACTCTCTATTAAAAAAAGAACTTTATGTAAATTAATATAGGTTCAAGTTACTTTATTTTCTAAGAGGAAAAAACGATAACCCTCATGTCATTCGTAGTCTGTTATGGATCGATAACGGAATCTCGTTTATATTTAACTTGTCCTGTTTTTACTTTATTTTATTTAAGGATTTTAAACCAAAATGAAATATCGAATCCAAATACATATTTTTAATTAATATTAATTTCATTTGATTTAACCTGATTAAATTATGTATTTTTTCTACCCAGGGAATGCAATTTGGAATAAAATGCCAAAACCAATTTGTACGTTCTAATTTAAAGTGTTTTCTTACTCATCAAAAAATCAATTTCAGTTGATTATAATAAATACCAGCAACAGAATAAGTTCACACTTATGTATAGTTTTATAAGTCCAATAAGTTTTAAGGAGAAAAGTGATAAAATCCACAAGAAAAATAATGCGGTATTTTAAGTTTTTTTTTCAAAATGGAGTAAAATTGATTTACCTGTTGATTTTTACGATTTTAAAATAAGATATTTACGTACTAAATGTTTTCTTTCAACTTTCACAGATGTTACAGTTATAAATTGTTGACATGAGGTATAACAGTTTGTTTTTGTGTGGAATAATCGGACAATTATTATAATTTTGAGTGTTATGTGCACAAAATTCCGGTCAATGTAAACTTCGACCTTCTTAATGTGTAAAAATCGCCATTCATTTTTGTCAGGAAAAATGTATTATCCAACGAAGACCCTAACGTGTATTCACTGATATAAGTGTATACTTACTTTTAACCAGGTCCCAACATCCGACACCTTAAAATGCAGAGCAAAGCTCCTCCGTTTTTCTGCCAAAAAATATGGTGACTTATGCACTTTAGAAGATCGAACGTTGTGCAAATAAAACTTAAAAGAATTATTTTCTGATTAATCTAAATAATGCAAACTTTCTCAATGATATTTTTGTACGAGTAGTCAGTTGTGAGACTGCATATCTCCGCGCGGATGCGTAAGAATATTCCGATTTTTTACCATTGCTTTATTTCACCATAGACTTACCATGACTTTATTTTAGCATAGTCTCACCATTGCTTTATACCACCACAGTCTTACCTTTGCTTTATTTCCTCATAGTCTTAATATGACTTTATTTAACAATACCATGACTTTATTTCATCATAATCTTCCCATGATTTTAATTGCACCATAGACTTACCTTGACGTTCTTTCACCAAGGTCTTGCCATGGATTTATTTCACCATAATCTACCCATAGCTTTATTTCACCATAATCTACCCATAGCTTTATTTCACCATAATCTTTCTAATGTTTTACTTTACAATAGTCTTACCATGGCTTTATTTTACCATAATCTTTCTAATGTTTTATTTTACAATAGTCTTACCATGGCTTTATTTCACCATAATCTTACCATAGCTTTATTTTACTATAGTTCTACCTGGCTTTATTTCACCAGAATCTTACCATAGCTTTATGTCACCATAATATTTCTATAGTTTTATTTTACCATAATCTTTCTATAGTTTTATTTCCCCATAATTTTACCATGGCTTTATTTTACCATAATCTTACTATAGCTTAGTTTCACATAATGTTTATACGATTTTACTTTATCATAATCTTACCATGGCTTCATTTCACCATGATTTTTATATGGCTTTATTTCAGTATAGTCTATCAAGTAATCCCGTCGTTATGCATAGTGTTGATGATTATACGACAACACTACAATTTGACACGGTCGTAATTGTTATTGTAATTATCTTAATGAGTCTGATTTTTAACTTTTTCCGTGACAAACAAGCGATCAAAATCGACCGAGAACATGATCTCAAACTAAACAGAAGTAAAGATTAGTTTGACCCACTATCACTACCGTAATTGTGAACTGCATATGATATTTTTTTTAATATTTTACGTCGTTCGTATTTATGAATCCGACTGTATAGTGATTTAACTGACGAAAAATGACAAAGGCATGATCATTCGAGATTCGCTTGTTAGAATCCAAATAAGCCTATCAATACGCATAAAAGAAGAAATATTCAACAAGAAGTTAAAAATAGTAGTCATGCTCTACGTTAAATTTTCTCTTAGCATTGCTCCGAGACTGATGCTTCATAATTAAAATGAATCTTGCGAATGTGAACCCGTTAGCACGCCCGCCCACGTGTACGAATGTGCCGTTCCGTTCAAAGTCACGAATGAAGGCAGGTGTTGATGTTCTTTTTTTAAACTGCAAAGATAAAATTCTAAATGTATTCTCTAATTTATTTCCAAATGGAGCAACCATGTATTCCTTTTTTTATGTTAAAATGTTCTACTGATTAAATACACGCAGTTAATCATGGAAAAAAGCAATTAAGTTGAGATAATGTCAGCTTGACATTATTACACGTGATCCCCTTGGAATTCTTATATCAGTCGTTAACAATGATTGTTTGACTTATAATCCACTGAAAGGTTAAACTAATTATTAATGAATTGATTAATTGTAAAACTTCATCCTAATTGATTCGGTCCTGGATATGACCTTAAACTATATCCAGTGGTGAGGCCCCAGTTTGCGGGCTTTGGAGAGTGTGGAGCCACCCTTTAATTGCCATTGCTCCCAGGTCCACTCTGACCCGGAGTGGTAGTACCTGTTAGGGTCCCAACTATGGGTTAAATAGAAACCGACTTGAAAACAACAAATATATTCTATTAAAAAATTATTCTTCAAAATATCTGGATTCGGTATTAAATAACCTGAAAAGGGTTGATATGCCGTAAAACATAAACAACTAACCAACCTATTTGATTCATTGTTATTCTTATTATCATGGTTATTATTTTTATGATTCTCAATCTTCTTATAATTTACTTATTTGATCATTAAAATTATTGCCTAATAATGCAATTGCAATATAATAGGATAGAATAAATAAAAAACACGTATGATCCGGTTCTGTAAGTAATCCACAGAGAACTGTACAGATGATAGCATTAAACGTATAAAATCGATACAAATTGATACTGTATTTGGAAATGCAAAGCATATAATCATATGAAATATGAATACATAAGGGATAATCTGATCCAAGGAAGGTACCCAGGCATAATATCAACAAGAACTAAAATCATATGTCAAGTACTAAATTGCCACTTCTTTATTAGATTTTAGCATTACGCTGTTAGCTGCAGGAAAATGCTTACGTTCATTAAAACTTCAAATGACACTGTCGGAATACCAATCATTTTAAGAAAACTTGAAATAGTCTTGAATAAGTACGAAATAACACTACATTGTAACTCTCACACCCAAATGTGACCCTGAATAAACAGAAAACATGTAAAAATATAAAATCTCCACAAATAGAGCTGGAAATGAGTTATATAACAACGTTTTGAACGTAGATAGATCAATGATCGTGGATTGTTAAGCTATATGTTCTCCCATCTTTATTTGCAATTATTTGATCATAGACATCATTTTTATGCAAACTGTCAATTTTATAATAACAAAATTAAGCTTATACACGTTAATTTATTATATGATCTTCCATTTTCGAGTCCGTACTTAATAGTATATATTATATTATTAATTAGAATGTTTATTGAGATGAATATTATTTATTGGAAAAACACGATCATAAAATGGGTTGCAGCTAGATAGAGCCACTTAAAAGAGATTCTATTCTGTATTTTTTACCAATAGCAAAGAAAATATCTATAACATAATCGAAATGCAATAGAATTTTTTTAAAGTGTCAATATTTATTTTTTTTTTTTTACTTTTTAATTATCTGAATTACGTAAGCTTTCATTATACAATAGAAAGCTTACATATTTTCATCCATTTAGGTATTTTGTTGTTTTAGTTTCGGAAATCATTTTCAATCGTTCCATTTGAATTTATGACGCATTTGTGCTGTGGAGCAAACTCATCAGTAGGGATGTGACAACATCATATTCTTTACATTCTTTTTACTCTCGAGTATATATCCGACACAGTTAGACTAAGCTAATCAAGCGAGAACCACATCAGTCTATATGAAAACATATAAGATATAAACGAATCAAAACGATTAAAAGAATATTCTGCTGTCACAGTCCTAGTTATTACATATAAAAATGAAAATTATATTGGATTTTTGAAACGCATATGGACATAGTAATTGTCTGTATTTTTTAGATGAGTTGTTTTCATTGATTGTGATTGTCGGACTGACTTCCTCATCTTGGTTGTTATTGTCACAACGTTTCGGCCGTTTTTGCCCTCCTTCGTGCAATTTGGACACCTCTTATAGAGAGAGAAAACCTTGAATAACAACATAGGTTTAACATTAACAAAAACCAACTAAGAATTGTCCTAGTGACATATGGCCGAGTGGTCCTAGACGTTGTATCAAAGTTTACAGTTACCCAAAGGTGCTGAGTTCAATCCTGAACGAAGGCAGTGAAAAAGTAACATTGAAAAACAGAGAATCAGCAACTATGTCCCAAAGCCTAGCTGGAGTCCGAACACGGTACCCCCGTAATAATAATAAAGGGTTGGGTTCGAGACTCCTAACAAACCGTTCACCTGACGAAGGCCGGAGGGCAAAACGGCCGAAACGTTGTGACAATAACAACCAAGATGAGG
The DNA here is from genome assembly GCF_053919585.1 of Euprymna scolopes. Taxonomy (NCBI): domain Eukaryota; kingdom Metazoa; phylum Mollusca; class Cephalopoda; order Sepiida; family Sepiolidae; genus Euprymna; species Euprymna scolopes. The sequence continues at coordinate 56,499,431 of NC_136500.1, forward strand.
AAGTCGCATATGGACATGAAGAAATATTGTCGAGATGTGAAATTATTTAAGCATGATTAAAAAACAGTATATCTATCTCTCTCTCTCTCTCTATATATATATATATATATATATATATATATGAAATCTTATTAACATAAATATTTAATTTTTAATAAATCTGTTAATTCAATTTATAGTACAAATTGAATTAACTAACAAATAATATAAAATAATATAACATTAAAACTATATAAATATTATTTATAAATATATGGATAAAAATAATAATAATAATAATAATAATAATAATAATAATAAGTCGTGTAATAGATACTAGGTTTCATTAAAGGGAAATGATTTTCCAGGTTTGCTTTGAAATAATATTTTCTTTTTAGTGTTCAATATCATACACATTGTCAACAATCCATAAAAAAATTATTACCACGTTCTTAAATTGACTAAATTAAAAATTCAAATAAAGACGAAATTAAGTAATTAAACAAAACAAAAAAGACAAACAGAATAAACGGGCGACCTCGTAAGCGAAAGATTGTAAACCTAGCACAACAAAAAGGAATGAAACAGAATTAATGGGCGACGTCGTAAGCGAAAATCCCTAACAGAGCAAAGATCATCGTTTTAGTTTACGTTTTCTATATAACCCAAATTAGAAGGCATACGAGCGATATTCCCGCTATGATCTATGAAGGTGTTGACGATGAAAAAGTTGTATAGTAACAAACCGCCAATCAGAAGAAATTGTCTCTTAAACGTCAATGTTGAAAAACTTTGCTATGGTAAAACTTGGTATGGCAATCAGAAGTAACTATTTTTACGTACGTTACTTATTCTGAAGACTTTTGAACACCGGTAATTTTATAATAACTTTTGTTTTAATGAACAAAAATTGAACATTCTTATTTCAACATATAGCTGATAAGGGAACGTATAACTGTAAAAACTTTTTGAAATTTGATTTCAAAATGAGTGAGCGGTAAAGCTTTCAAGCAGTTCTAAATGAGTAAAACTATATATTCAAACACGGTACTGTTTGAATTATATATATATATATATATATATATATATATATATATATATATATATATATATATATATATACTATTGGACATACTGAACAGTTATACCAACTACATTACTTAATTAATTGGAATGTTTATTGAGATGCGCATAGCTTATTCATTGTTTCACGATATTCTCACCAACTATTCCTCCAGCCTTCGTATGGTGGTAACAGCAACACCTTAGAAACTCTGAATCTTCTAACTGCACCATCAGCGATTACTGCCTTCGATAGTTGTTGTCGTCCAATCAGGTTTATACAGAAAATCGAAAAAAAGAATTATAAAGCAAAGTATCTTCGCTGTATTTAATAATGTCTTCTTTAATGAAAACATGCTTCCTAAAAATACCGATTTACAACGAGTATATATATATATATATATATATATATATATATATATATATACATATTAATATATATATATATATATAAAATTTTAATAATTCAATAAATTTAAAATTTATGACGTGAAATAGTTAAAGTTCAAATAAAAAATGTATTATTATATGTAAGACAAGGATTACATTTGAAATATTATATCTTCTTATTCTATAGGATTTCGACGTCTTCTACCTCTGCAGAGGAGATGATATTAGCAAATAATTATAATGGTTTACACCGTATTTGTTAAAACCAGTAAGACATAAAAATCACGATTAAAAGTTTTTAAACATTTACCGAACTCATTATATAAACAAAGAAGAAATCAGGAAAATATACTTCGGACTGTTTACTTGTGCCATGTATTACTCAAAATGCAGATTGGATCCCATTACCTCACTGCTACCAAAGACCTTCACTTCGGATTTTACCATGCAAATTGGATGTAAAATTCAATATCCTTTTCATTAACTTCCCTTACTCTATGATATTTAATGCTTACAAAACTTTTTCTCCTCTGCAGAGATGGTATAAATCAAAATCCTATAGGATAAGGATATATATTATTTCAAATGTATTCTTTATCTTACGTATAATAATAAAAAAAATGATTTTAAATTTAACCATTTCGCGTCATAAATTTTAAATTTACTGAAATACTAAAATTTGATTTATTTGCTCTATCTTGTATATTGAGCTATTTTTATTTAGATGGGATTGTCCTTATAGAACATTACTGCCAATAATATTTTGTAAGACCTATAATCACAGGTGTCCATACCAGTTGATCTGTTGGATAACTTTATTCTGAAGTGTATATATATATATATATATATATATATATATATATATATATATAAGAGCAAATAGTTAATAAAATAGGTTAAAAACACTTTGAAAAAGAATTAAAAACATATTTAATCTGAAAAGGAAACACTTAATAAGTGGATAGTCCTTATTCCGCGGAGTTTCGAAGAAATACTTTCCTTCTCATCAGAGGGTAGGAATTATAAAAATGCGGGATCGGATTTTGGATACAAAAGTATTTGATGAAACAAGTAAGTAAAATATCTTATTTGATAACAAAAAATGAAGCAAATGGAATATGGTGAAGAAAAAGGTGATTTTATTTTATTGTATATATATATGTATATATATACATATATATATATATATATATATATATATATATATATATATATATATATATGTATTCTAAAATTGTATGCCCAAATGAGTGGCAAAACTCGGCTTCAATTTACAGGCAACGAAAAGAAATAGTAATTTTATGTGAGCAATGACAACAAAATATGACCCTGATCTGAAGTGATCGCTGTTGTTTCGTAACTTCCCTACTTTCACCAAATTCCAAACCATTTAATGGAAAATTCTTAAACGATAATTTGTGCAATTATGAAAGAATAATTATTCATATTTTTTATTTGTGTTATGTGTAACACAGAATTGTACAAAAATGTCGATGAATTTGCAATAATAAAAATTTAAAGAAGAGGGCATCTCGGGCGATCGGTTCACAATTAGAATACAACACGAAATGTCAAACTATTGGAAAATACTTTATAATATAATAAAATGAAATGTGCGAATATGAAACGTGACAAACGACATTTTCAAAATTACGAAATTAATCCTAGATTAATCGTGCAGTTCTTAGATTTATACCAGACCTCAAAATCACGTTCCAAATTATGTGATAACACCAGCGGTTTCTTTATCTTGCTTTAGTTTGAAAGATCATTTTCTTTGTGTATTGTGCTTTGACATTTTTAAGTGCTTGTGTCCATATTTCAGTAATTGGTAGAATTAAATATTAAAATGCTATTTTTAATATCGCCTCTACTCAAGATCCAACCTTTAATCTTAACAAGACTAATACTTACATCTTATTATCACTTTCTCCGTTGTAATAAAACCCGACACAAACCCTGCAAGTATGAATTTAAAACCTATACTTATCTTTTTAGACAGAGTTCAACAAGCCGACTCTAAGGAAGTCGAGCCGTCTTGAGATTAACATCCAACATGAGAAGGAAACGTCCATATAATATAAATATGCAATTGCCATCTTAAAACATCTCAAATTACAATTCCAATACGTTTGCTCTGCTACGTTGGGTAGGCTAAGGCGTGGTATATCTAAGTTCTGTCCTTGATTTCAGCTCAACTATCTATTGAAGTATATTCTGGCTTATATCGGTTTGAAGTAGCCCCCTAAGGCTCATTTCGAATAATTTTTTTTTTAATCCTCGTTAATCCTTTCTTTTTTGTTTGATTTTATTAATTCAGGGTGGAGAATATGCGAATCTGATGCACAGAAACGCTTTCATTGTGGACACCTTCGCCACCCAAAACTAGCAAATGGCCAACACAAAGGCGAACTGCTACGAATATTCAATCATCTTCATTGCTGTGCAACAGTGTTTATTTATGATTTAATTAACATTATAGCAATAACATTTTGTAGCCTGGGGTTCTTTAATATTGTAAATTGTATTTCCCACAATGCACCCGATATTATGCATTAATCAACTTTTATGAAACTGGATGCAACATAATCACATTGACACACCAGTTCTCCTTAAATAAACAAAGTTAGGCGGTGTTGAGCTTGGTCAATACGAAAAAGGTTACCGTTTTGGAACACTAAGTGCTGTATTTGCTCTCCGCTTATCTCGTTTCCAGTCGTCCTCGATTTGACCTTACCACTGGAATCAAGCAGTGTTGATTCAGTTGTGGTTAAGTAATGCTCAACGGTTATTTCACAATTGCACGCACAATTTTTGTAAGTTTATTCTATAGCATTCCTACGTAATATTATTAATAAAAAAGCGTGTATTTAGTTCGCAGGAATAGTTATTAAAATGTGCAAAATGTTTGCTGTTTGCATTTTGAGATGAGTTATTTGTACGATTTGGTGTATCTAATTTTTAAAACTTAAGCAGCAATCTTGTGAAAGTCCTATTTTTGACTTTGATAATGATAAAAGAAATGAAAGCAAGATAAACATCGTTTTATTAAAACACAAAAGAAAAGAAAATAAAGGGACAGTAAACGAATTGTTTAATTAGAAAAAAACACAGCAAACAAATACCAGCCAAACAGATTGAAGAACAAATATAACGATGATAAAACTAAATAAAAAATATACACAATTTCTATTTAAGAAACAACTGAAAATTTGAAACTGTATCCCTCTCTCCTCTCTCTCTTTCTCTCTCTCACTCACCCTCTCTCTCTCTCTCTCTCTCTCTCTCTCTCTCTCTCCATCCGTCTATCTCTCTCTTTTATTGCCTTTCTCCATTGCAAGACATTCACATTTGGTTCATTTTCCCGCGAGCAAAGAAACCAACTAGAAACAATTTAGTCATTCGATATTGATTTTTCTGTTGCTAATCATCATAGTCCATTAGTTTTAATTGTGGCACCATTTTACACTAAGCGCCATTGTCGCCGCCAATTAAAATTTTAAGTTTTGCTATCGAAAAGAAAAAAAAACGGAAATAATTGGCAGGGCATCAGATGGTGTAGCCCAGTGAAGAAATATTGACGGTGTAACACAGTTAAAGAAATATGGTAAAAGCCGTGTCAAACTCGAGATCAACACAAAATATAATGCGCAAAGCATCTTAAGCTCAAGATAGAGGCTTATGGGTAACAGAGCATGATCGATTGGAAAAGGCATATGTATATCGAAAGATAAAACATCTGTCTTAATAAAGGATTGCACCTGTACCATAGCTGCAAAGATTTGTTTGTTTTGATCATGACATTTTTCATTTGTAAGTTTTAACCGAAAAGTATACGTGTACGATATGATTAAGAAATTATATATCTTCTATCTATATATACGCAAGTAAAAATGTATTCATATATGTATGTATGTGTGTTCGCTTTTTCTGCATGTCAACAAAAGGCTTTTTTCAGAGAATCGGTCGCTCGCTTCACAACATTTTAAAACTTTTTATATCACATATAAATCGTAATATCTCACAGTTAACAACGAAGCTCGCCTGTCTATTTAATTTGCTCGATTTCGGGAAGATTCAACATTTGTCGCTCGCCGCATATGGGTTAGTCTTTTTCCTATAATATCTTGGGGGGAAAAAGCGTTCAGCAGTAAATGAAGGTACTATCCCGCAGTCAAACTTGACCTCATTAACTCATTAAAACGGGCCCATGCTAAATCCAAGTAATTAAATAAATTCAAAAGTGTTTCCGTTAGCATGTCGCGGCGGGGCAATGGTTAACGTCGCACGTTTTTTTTTTCACACTTTAATTTACAACTCTGCCTCAAGGGTTCATACTCGATCCTCATACTTTTTTTAACCCAACCCCACCCCCGGAGTTTCCACACACACCTCCAAACACCCGGGCAACGCTGGGTACCCATCGCTAAAACTTTTATAAATCAGAGTCAATTTTCTGTAGGCTGTTTTTGAACCCAGTCAACGACGGGTACTTTTGCTAGTATTTCTATAAAGCTGAGATTCCCCCGCCCTTGACAGTGATATCATGAGCCTACTTCTATTGAAAAGTTATTAAAGCTCCTTAATATGCTCATGCATGGGTATGCGATCGCTTACATGAAAGTTAACTAATTGCATATTTCTTTAAAAAATTAGTGTTACTCAATTACATATTCATTTTAAGGTTTCTTATTAGATGGCTGGTTTCATTTCACTATTACGCTGAATTCAATTTATGTGCAGTTTTATAATTCGTTAAAATTTTACATAAAAACACGTATATATATATATATATATATTACACAGTGATCAACACTTATCAAGGCCGTGAAGCCACTCAGGGATAAGGGTTATTGCAAGTACATTACGTTAGTGTGGAGGTTTGATGAAGTGTTTACTTAAGGGGGCGGTTCATTAGGAATTTGTTAACGTTGGACTTGAAGACACCAAGTTGTAGTCCGGTGGGAAGCAGGCAGACGGACAGAGTTCCACAGGCGTGCAGTTCTAAGAAAGAAGCTTTGTTCATGGAATCCGCGTTTTGATTTAGGCACAGATATAGAGTGGGGGAAATTTTTCACAGTGGATTCAGCTAGACGGATGTCTTTCGTGAAAGATAGGCGAGAGGGGACAAGAGATTGGAGTTCAGACGAGCACCTACCATGGAAATAACGATAAAACAAGGATAGGCTCGCAACGTCTCTTATGTGGGAGAGAGGTTGTAGGGTAGAGAAAAGGGCATCCCCCAGTAAGCCACGAAGTTTATTTTGTACTCTGTCAAGGCAGGATAGGCTGTTTTTAGCAGCTCCTGCTCAGATATGGCAACAGTATTCCATCCTTGGACGTAGTTGGCTTTTATATAGATAGAGAATTGCATCAGTAGTGAGATAGTGGTGATGTAAGGATAGGAGTTTGGTTTTGGATGCATTAAAGATAACCAGCCACATCTTCCCCCACTGAACCACGCGCTCGAGATCAGAGGAGAGAGAATCAGAGAGAACTTTGCCATTGACAGCCTTTGATGTGTTGCCGTAGATGGTCGTGTCATCAGCATAGATGTCAACGAATGATTTAAGTATGTTTTTAGGGAGGTCATTGATGTAGATCAGGAAACGAGTTGGGCCCAGGATTGACCCCTGAGAGACTCCAGCATTAATATTGTAGGCCTACGATTTTTATCCATCTACCACTGCTCTTATCGGAGAGAAATGATTTAATTATTGAGAAAACATTTCCAGTTATACCGTAGCTGGAAATCTTGTAAAGTAGACCCTTATGCCATACCTTGTCGAAGGCCTTTGATATGTCAAGAACAATTGCCCTAGAAAGGAAGCCTTTGTCAAGAGATTCCCTAATCCTTTCAGATATAACCGTCAGCACATCTGTGGTAGATCTTGCAGAGCGGAAACCATATTGTGTGTCACTAAGGTTATTCCTTCGATAGAGGCAAATATAAATGCAGTTGTGTTAGCAAGTGCAACCCTGAAGCACATATCAGGTTAATTAGGATCTTCTCTAGAGATATCCCTGCCACACGGGAAGCCATCTTTTATGTATCCACATATTCCATGTCCATGGCGATCTTGGGGGTCAGATTTAGATGTTAAGTTAGAGTATCCGTTAATTATGAACTCATCTAGGAAAGTGGTCGGCCCTATTCCAGTTTCGCTTAGAAATAATATCTCCGGTTTCGTCTTCTGTAATTGGGTTTAAATCTCTGGAAGGTTGGAACGTAGACCCCTGATATTGGAGAAGGCGACCTGGTAGTAGGGGGTCAACGTTGGAAGATGGCGTTCTAGGTTTATTCGAGTGTTTATTCTGGAGATATTTCCTGTTGAGGTTTTGGGAATTGTGGAACAGGTCCGCATACTTTGTTAGAGCAGTACAGAGAGGGAAAGTAAGAGAGAAAAAGACAGGATTTTTTGTAGCACACGAAAAAGTAAAGCCGTAACAATTACCCACTAGTATGGCATCGAGAAGCCCCCTTAGAGACTTCTGCATGGTCCAGATCCACTCACCAAATGGCAATACAGCAGTCCCAGTACTTTGCGTCTGCTGATAGGACAGCCTCCTTAGTGGTTAATCCAAGGTTCGGGTCCCTGACTATCAGGCGGTAACGTCAGCCCAGACAAAACGTTTATCTTCAGCACCCTTAATAGTGACATGGCCACAAGGACAGACATAGCGACAGAAAATTTTCCGACATCTCAGGCTACTGTTCACCAAGTACTACCGACCTTTAAGCAGCTTTTTCTTTATCCTTTGTCAGAAAAATTACTCATTGAATGAGGACTGAGGGACAAAAAAGAAGAAGCGAGAGTTACTGGAGCTGCCGATAACACATCCACTGTATTATCTACTCTTCATTAAAAAAAGAAAAAATGAGAGGAGGGGAATGGGTACAAGTGGCTTATTTATATCTAAGTAGTAAGTCCGGTGCTAAGTTATCAATTCAGGACACGTTTGATGATAACCTCCCCTCCCATATTAATGGGTAGAAGTTTGTCGTTATCTATCGAGTTTGAATCATTGGAGCTTCACCTTATAATTAATTAAAATCCAATAATTAACTTTTATCAATTTCTAAAGTCGGCTTAATATTAATTTACATTCGAGTTTAGATTATTATTTAAGGTTTTAATTTAGGAGGTTCGTTTTCATAGGTAACTTTTTCTTTGCTAATGGCACTCTATTATATTTTGAATATAATTGAAAATAAGACTAATAATATTAGATGGTTTGATTGACTAGCCAGGAAGCAAGCATTTTCAATATAGCCAAGCTTGCAGTAATAGTATATATTAAGTATATTACTTAAATAAAGTCCTAAGTTTATCTACTCTAATAGAGAAAAATGATTCCCGGCATTTTAATTTTTTCGGTTTTTTTTTTTCATCGTAAGATTATTTTGTAGCATGAGGGTGACGAATAAGACAGGAAAATAGAGACAAATACATAAATAAAACAAGAAAACAAGTTTAAACAAGGTAACATGAAAAACATTTAGGGTGAATTGTAAAAATACCTGACGTGTTTGCCATAATCATCCGGCGTCTTTTTGCCAACAGGCAGCTGGCATGTCATCGTGTCCTTCTAGAGCGTAAGAAGATTTCTATTTCCGAATAACTTGTGGGCGAGTGCCTATCTATTTATAGAATAAAAGTCCTTACGTTCAGATGTGTAAATATGTAATTTATTTTTTTTTCTTTAAAAAAGTCCTAACTTAAATTTTTTTGTTAATTAAAGTCCTAAGTTTATCTACTCAAATAGAGAAATATAATTCCCGGCATTTTGTTTTTTTGTTTTTTTTATCGTTAGTTTACTTTGTAGCATTGAGGGATACGAATAAGACAGAAAAATAGAGACAAATACATAAATAAAACAAGAAAAACAAGTTTAAACAAAGTAACATGAAAAACATTTAGGATGAATTTTAAAAATACTTAACGTGTTTGCCATAATCGTCTGGCATCTTTTTGCCAACTGGCAGCTGGCATGTCATCGTGTCTTTCTAGAGCGTAAGAAGATTTCTATTTCCAACACTAGCAAATACGATTCTCTAAATTTAAACCTATCTATCTATCTCTCTATTTATATCTGTATATATAGAGTAAGTTATGAAAATGGATCTATGTCAATTAAGCTAAAAAGAGACATTTATGTTCCATTTGTGTAGGAAATCTCTAGGTTTAAATTCAGAGAATCGTATTTGCAAGTGCTTTCATGTATACAATTTGTGCTTAGTCTGACTCCCTGAGTAATTTTATACGTCTTTATTTCTGTAAACCATACACAAATACATAAATAAATACATAAATATACGCGTTTATAAAGTAATACAGGGTTTTACTTCCTCTAGTACAAAAGTTATATATAAAAGTTCTATAGAGAAAATTCTAATGAAGCACTCCATTATAGTATAAATGTGTACACTTATTTATTTATTTATTCAGATATTTGATTATGCTTTGCAGAAGTTCCGATCCTTTTTTATTAAATATTTCCTCAGTAAAAACTGTTCAGAGTACTCAGTTTTATCATTGATAACTATTTATTATCTACAATTGGAAATAACATCGTTTGCTAAAGCTTGTTACACACGTTGTCAGTGACCGATCTTTATAAAGTCAATATGTTGTCGGTGAACGATCTTTATAAAGATTTATACGTTCTAATTAATGATTGGTCAAAATACAAGACGTTAGATATGGTTATAAATGATTGATATGAAAGAAAACGTAGCATTACAAACTTTAAGCCAAGGCAATAATAAATAGATTATTAAATAAGTAAATGAATAAATAATAAATAAATAATGAATAAATGACAAGTAAATAATAAATAAATAAATGAATAAATAAATAATAAATGAACAAATAAATAAATAAATGAATAAATAAATAATAAATGAATAAATAATAAATGAATGAAAAAATAATGAAATAAATGAATAAATAAGTGAATAAATAAATGAATTAATAAATAAATTAATAATAAATAAATTAATGAATAAATAAATGAATAATAAATAACGAAATAATAAATAAATAATAAATTAATAATAAATAAATGAACAAATAAATAAATAATAAATAAATAATAAACGAATAAATAAATAATAAATAAATAATAAATGAATGAATAAATAAATAAATGAATAAATAAATAAATAAATAATGAATAATCATAAATAAATTAGTAAATAAATAAATAATAAATAAATGAATAAATAAATAATAAATTAATGAATAAAAAATAAATGAATAAATAAATAATAAATAAATGAATAATAAATAAATGTTAAATAAATGAATAATAAATAAATGAATAAATAATAAGTAAATGAATAAATAAATATATACATAATAAATAAATGAATAAATAAATAAAAAAATAATAAGTAAAGGAATAAATGAATAAATAAATAAATAATAAATGAATAAATAAATGAATTAATAAATAAATAATAAATGAATAAATAAATGAATTAATAAATAAATAATAAATAGATCGATAAATAAATAATAAATAAATGAATAAAAATATAAATTAATAAATAAATTAATAATAAATAAATAATAACTAAATGACTAAATAATAAATAAATGACTAAATAATAAATAAATATATAAATGAATAAATAAATAATAAATAAATAAACAATAAATAAATGATTAAATAAATTACTAAATAAATGAATAAATAAATAATAAATAAATAAACAATAAATAAATAATAAGTAAATGAATAAATAAATGTATAAAAATATAAATGAATAAATAAATAAATAAATTAATTAATAAATAATAAATAAATAAATAATAAATAAATAAACGAATAAATAAATAAATGAATACATAATTAATAAATAAAAAATAAATAATAAATAAACAATAAATAATAAATAAAGAAATGAATAAATGAAGAAATGAATAGATAAATGAATGAATAAATAATAAATAAATAATAAATAATAAATGAATAATTAAATGAATAAATAAATAAATGAATAAATAATAAATAAATGAATAATAAATAAATAATAAATGAATAAATAAACAATAAATAGATGATATGACGTAAATGTAACTTTAAAAAGAGTGTAAAATTCGCATGGAAATTAATTAGATCATCGATGCATTTTAATTTCATCATCGATACATTTTGATTTCAAACATTTTGTGCATTCGTATGAAGTAGTTTTATCTCTTTGACCAGTAAATATAACAGTGACTATTTATAAGTATTTCCAATCATTTTCATGTTACAAAAGGAATTATTTTTGTAAAATATATTTCGTAAGAATAGAAGTATAGACCTTTTCTTGACTGTAATAACCAAATAATGATAATGCACCAGAAACTTTTACAAAAGTAAGTTCTAGTATAATTACCTTTCATAACGGTTTTGGTAATTTGTAATTTTGAAGTATAATAATTGTGACTGACGTAATTAATACGCCAATTGTGAACTATGACGGATTTTAAATGTGACAATAATGGAATGATTAACTTTGTTTATAAATTTAATTATTTAACCAAAAAATAATAAATTAACAGTTTGATCAGTTAACAGGAAAAGTACAGCCTACGTTGCAAATAATAAACAGTATTTTCTTAACTAGGAATGAATAGATTGTTTCCCTTTGTAATATTAAAGATTGCAATAGGAATAACGCGTTTCTCAGAAATTTAATATGTTAAACGATTTTTTTTAAACAGATGCTGTTGTTGATGCGTAATTAAACGGATTAATATAATTACATCCGTGATAATTAAAATGAATAGTTAATATGTATGACTTTAATTTACAGCAAAATCTTTATAACTGCAATTTCGACTTGTAATCTGGAAATGCAGTAATTATAATTGGCCTAGTAAACACACAATCGATAATTGTCATTGGTATTAATTGTGACAAAGCTCAATTAATAGATGTCGTTGGTTGATTTTATAATTTAATCAAATTCATAATAATAATTAGACAAAGCAAAAGAAAAAATGCAAAGAAATAAACCAGAATAATTGGTAACTGTCCCACAGCTAATGATTATAATCGATAAAGACGCTGAAAGTCAGTATGTTTCACTGATAATTATATCATGCATACTCGGTACATTAAGTGATCACTACTGGACATATACTCCATACTACCGAATAATTATATTAAGATATATAATTAAAGAAAGCAATGTAGCTGTATGTAAATATGTATACAATACTCGTCCCAGAAATGGTTAAAATAATTGCCCGAAGAGAACGGTTTAGTTGAACTATAACATCCTCTATGAAACTTAAACTCAGAATATAATGAAACTAAATCATTTTTCCATTTTTCCACGAAACTAAATAAAACTTAATATAACCCACATTACGGCCTGTAAACCTTGTAGCTGATGGGTTAATATCTTAAAGAGTGAATCCTTTATAATCCTATATAAATATATAACTAAACACACATACTTACCTATTTTTATATTTGTAGAGGTAATTTGAAGCGTGGTTATATTTTGGAAACCGAATATTCTTTTATTATCGAGCAAGTAACTGCTCGACTAAACATAATGTTACTTGCACACTACTATTAAGTAATTAAGTTATAATTACTACAGAAAAAAAACAAATTTTAAATTTCTTCACCAAATACTTAATGAATTCCTTTAGAATAGTTCTAATAATAATAATCCCCATGTTCTTATTTATTTGAGATATTATTTTATTTTGATATAATACCGATTTAAAAAGAAAAATATAATTTACAGATTTGTTTATCAAAATTTTTCCACCGACAACTTGTTATACCACCCTTTCCGGCAAAACCCGTAGAACAACTATTAATACTACCTTTTCTATTGTCACAATAGGATGTTGGCTGCAACTATGCGTACTAACTGATCGCTTGTTAGAACTATTGATGTTATCTTTTCGTTTTAATCAAAGCTGCTTGTGGAACTGGGTTGTTTGTAAATAATTATTTTGTACTTCCACCTAATAATTTCATGAACAAAAAGATATCGGAAAACTTGAACTTTACTTGAAAATACTAGTCGAACAATATAATCCTTAAAACAGGACTCGTTACCTTCAACACCGGTATCGATTAATTTAACCAGAAGTTTTTTTTTACATTTGGAAATGAACAATAGATCTCACAAACTTTAAATAGGTAAAATTTAATCAAACTATTGTTTCAAATGTCAAGATATGATTATAATTTAATTTTAATTAACGACCTTTTAGCAAATAAAAAATAATGCAAGATGAAGTTTTAAAATGACTAAATGTGTTTATTTTATGATTTAAAAATAAAAATGTTGAACATTATAAAGTCCAATTTTGGGTACTAAAATACTTTTGATACCGTACTGAAATATAATTTTATTATTTTGAAAGCCATTCTTAACATGGAGAGAAGACGGTGTTTTGTATCTATTCTGTGCTTCCACCTTACAATTGAATAAAAAATTACAATTGAATAAAAAGCAGTTATCGCGAAAACTTAAATTGAACATGAAAACACTATTTATAAATAACATGGTACCAAAAATGCATAGGCACATTTTATGATCATTCCCGAGGGATATATTGTTTTTAAAAGTGACTAACTCCCCATAATATTTAAAAAACATATTTTTAGTTAATTACTGTTGTTTTAAAAAAGTTAAAATCGATTTTCTAAGTGTTCGTTTTTTACCTAGCTGGCTAAGTTGTTCGACTTATTTTAAAGCGTTTATTCAGTTCAAAACGAGACTACAAAACTTATGATATTAAAAAATATTTGTACTTATTTACTGTTGTTTTAAAAAAAGAAAATTGAATTTTCTGCCTAACTTGTTAAGTTGTTAATGGTTTAACTTATTTGAAAGTGTTTCTTTAGTAAGAAAAACAAGTAAAGAAGGATTTTTCCTCCACTAAACGAGGACAGAAAAGGTGGTGTAGGCAGAACAGAACATAATCTTTACTGCTGCTGCTGCTGCTAATAATAATAATAATAATAATAATAATAATAATAATAATAATAATAATAATAATAATAATAATAATAATAATAATAATAAATTTACCTTCAGATGAAACCAATTTTTACTCACTGGCCGTATTAAATTTAAATAGTGAAACTTAACGAAGATTATGATCTGAATTAATTATATATTGGATGCAGAGTAGAATTTAGAAAAACTTTTCCATTTTTATAGGTAGGAAAACTCTTCATTATTGAATACATATCGATTGAAAACACATTTTATTACCATTCTTCAAGGGGTATTGTTTTTAAAAGAGACTACACCCCATTTTCTTGGTGTTCATTTTCTGCTTTGCTTTGTAAGTTTTTAATGGTTCAACTTATTTTAAAGCGTTTATTTAGTTAAAAAAACAAGTAGTGTCTAGTATTACTTTAGAACAAAAAGTATTCGACATGAGAGTATCACGTCTCGGGAATCTTGATAATTGCTCAAAAATAGAAATTTAAAGAAAATACTGAAGTAGATATAGTTTTAAAAATAGCCTCGCCCTCCAAAAGAATATAAATTTGTATATTTTTAAGGTAATGTCCAACATCAGTGTTCGGCAAAAATCAAGCTATCTTAAGTGGATACGATTGAATATATAACGCAACTGAACAGAACGGAATCAAGACACAAAAACGAAACAATATATTTATTTAAAAAATTACTTTATTTTTTAACACTTCTTGTGTTATTAAAAAACAACAAAAAAGAAAAAAAACTTCTTGCACTTGTATTATTGAATAATAAAACAAATATTTTACCCAGAAAAAATAATTTAGTTTTACACCTAATGTGTTCACGAAACAAAAAAGGCACTTCTGCAGTATGCGGACAGCGGCCATATTTTTTGGTGTATTTCACTAAACTGTCGCCAGGTGGCGCTTCTCGATCATAGACCATTTAAGTTATTAATTTGATCTTCACCCTTCAAAGTTGTTTAAATTCAAAAATATGTTTCATTTAAACTATTTATTTGTTCGAAAAAAAAAGCAATTTCACTTTATACAAATGCAATGCTGCTCTAATTACAAATTTGTTTTATTACAATTTTATTTTCTCATGAAGCATTTTAAATAACTGTTTTTACAATTATAGATCCATATATTTTTATACAAGTTTTGGTTTGCAATTTTTGTTTCTGTTCGGAAAAAAAGTTATTGCAAGACCAAGAAGAAATTAGAGTTATAGCCCCCTAACAATGGTTGCCGTCCGCATACTGCAGAAGTGCCCCTTAATGACTTTTAAACAAACAAAAAATATTTCTTGTATTAGCAAATAATAAAACAAATATTGATCTTTCTACTGTTGCAAAATATAAACTCCTGATGCAATATGCTAGATTTACAAAATTCAGATACATATTAAGTGCCGTTTCTAAATTGGGGCGGTGTCGCTCGGAGCATTTTATCATTCACTGACAGAGTTCAAATTTTACTTCATAATATAATGGGGAGGGTGATCTCTCCTTCTCAGCCCCTTATTTCTTTACTCCATCATTATTTTCTTGAAAAATACTAAACCGATTTTTAATCTTTGGTGCCTTCCTGTCTAAGGTTCATAAGAAGAACATATCCACCAACTGCAAAGAATTTTCCTTATTTCATCGGAGTTTTCATAAGTTTCTTTCTAATAATTTTCCATCCGTCAAACATGTTACCAAAGAAATGCTTCCCATTAGGTTACAATTTAGTCGTCTATAATTTCAATGTCAACAGAAAAATTATAATAAATAACCAAATTTTATCACATTTATTTCTCATTTTTAATCTACACACAGTATCTTTCAACTGATAATTTATTCATTCTACTAAACTTTAGCTTGAATAACATTTAGGTTTGATAAATACTGAGTAATAAATAAGCAAATAACTGCATTAAAGTTTCTAATTTCATTCATAGTTATACAAACATTCATTGGTTTCATTAATAATAATGAATGATTTGATTGTAGAATGGAAACTAAGAAATCCAATTTTCTTTCTTTTTTCTCAACATTGTAGTCATTTGTGTCAGTGCATACATTTCGAACGACGCTACCTGCCATGGAACCTTTCAACTAAATACGAACCATTATCAAAGGACTAAATAAAACATTTGAGAACCATGTTTGGATATTGATAAAATAAGCAGAGTTAGCCACTTGCAATTAGCCTTTATTCAGCAATGTTTAGCTGTGCAATATCTGTTTGATTGGATTGGCCCTCATAAATTGACCATATATAAAAAAGTGCATGGATTGAATATAATAGCTCGAGGGACAAAAGAAGACAGATTTGATTTGCCACCACTTCCTTCTTGCTCTGTCAAGGTTCCCAGTTTGTCATTGTACAAATAGACATAAACGAAAAAAAAGTCATTAAAGATCATTATTTGAGGCTAAAACATAATAGTTCAAGTAGAAAATGGCCAAAAAAAAACAATTCAAATTCACTAAATAGTGAAATTGATCAATGAAAGAAATGATTGTTTTTCTAACAGCATTGGTCGGGCAATTTATTACCTACCCTTGTGGTATTACATCATTAAAAGCACTCCAAACATTGATGTGTCAATTCAGCAATTAAAAACATTGCTTCTCTGGCACCCATAATGTTGCTGACCTACAAGAATCAATTAGACGTGTTTTTTTATAGTGGCCAACAAGATACTATTGCATTTTGGTAATGTTTGATAAACAATTGCCTTGACAATGCAAAATAATTATTTAATTTTGAAGAAAGTAAAAGTATTAAATGTATTATAATACACAAAAAAAACACAGCCGAAGACTACAATGCAGAGAATGCAATTGCACTTTTAAAGCCGGCTCCGGGTTCTAAACTGTGCCGATTGATAAAATTCCACTGAGAAATGTTATTAAACTCCTTCCTACTGATAGTCGCCAACAATTTTAAAGTTTGCTCTAAAAGGACTCTTTAATGATCAAACATTGTAATGAATGTCAACAAAAAAATGAGTACTTAGAAAAAGTCACTAGAACTTTTCCTATTGAGATGAAATATTTGTGTGTCCAAATAAATAGGTTTTTATTTTAACATTACACTCCTCGGCAAATTAATTCCCAAATTATGAATTTCGATCAAAAAATATTTTTGGCGCAAATTTCAATATCGAAACAGGTATTATGCAAACTCCTCGGCAAATTAATTCCCAAATTATGAATTTCGATCAAAAAATATTTTTGGCGCAAATTTCAATATCGAAACAGGTATTATGCAAACTCCTCGGCAAATTAATTCTCAAATTATGAATTTCGATCAAAAATTATTTTGGCACAGATTTCAATATAAAAACAGTTATTATGCACACTTTGATTCAAGTCGATTTTAGTGAAATATTGTCAGTGAGACTAATATTTCACTAATATCAATTTTCTTTTCAAAATGTAAACAATATTGCAATTTCGTGAGATAAAATATATGAGAAACAAATACTTGACAGAAAACAAGGCAGAAACATTTATAGTGGCCTTCCTTTTGAAAAGTCAACCATCACCTCAGCGTAGTATGGGGTTGTAACTGCATCGTTGCAGGCGAACAATGGCACTGTTATGAATTAGTATAACTCAGAAATTTATAATAGTTTTGGTTAATATTGCATTATGTGATGACACTTTTCATGTTTTTCTGATTAATTAATAATATCATTTTATTATTTTTGTTGTTATTAATGTTATTGATAAATATGATTTTTAAAACTTAGGTATTTTCTCGGAAAAAGATTTTTGTCTCAACAGAATAATACTCAACAAAATATTTACCCGGAAAATTATTTTACCGAAAACTATTCATATATAAGTTTAAAAGAAAGATACTAGAATAAAAAAAACTATTTCATTTACACTGGATTCTAGTTGCCATTATGCACTAATAACAATGTAATTGGCATTTTGTTGCAATTTTTAAGATGTAAAATATTTATAAATTTTCTCATTATAAAAACATTATTATATTGATTATCATTTTTGGGCAGAAGAAATAAAATTAATTGCATATTAAACACTAGAAGAAACATTTTTAATCGGGAGAAAAATCTAAAATCATTAAATTATCAAAAACTTTTGTCGTCATAAAATGATTATTAGATTAATTTTTATTTGAAAAAGAAAAAAACAACATTTCTAAAAAACAAACAAGTCAGCGAATTATCAATATATTGTCATAAAAATTGTTTTATTTTAATAATATTATTGCGAAAAATATGTTTTATTTTATTTATTATTTTATTATAATTTAATAGTATGCATAAATTATGTAGAATGTACATAAATATTTTTATAACGACAACATTTATTGATAATTGGTTGATTTTGGATTTTATATTTTTTCTCTTGCTAATTAAAATGAATTCAATCAGCCTTTATTATAATGACGAAATGTATTCATAATATATTGATATAAAATTTTTCAATCCATGTTTATTTTGTTTTAAAATCGAATAAATTTCAAATCAATTTACTAAATAACTATTTTTACAAAATGTATTTACATAATTTGCTAAAATTTATTTATATAATTGCATAATTTTGAATTTTTCGTTAAAACAAAATAATGAATACATCGTTTAGCACATTATACCTATATATATATATATATACATATATACATATATATATCCTCTTTATATATATATATATATATATTATATATATTATATATATTTCTATCTCCTCTTTATATATATATATATTATATATTTCTATCTCCTCTTTATATATATATATATATATATATATATATATATATATATATATATATATATATATATATATATAATCCGTTGTCGATGCAATTGCCCGATTTCATCTAATTCTGGGTTCTAGATCTATCATGAAAAAGTGTATATGAACGAGTATTCATATATATCTTTCTATCTCCTCTTTATATTATATATATATATATTATATATATATTATATATATATATATATATATTATATATGTGTGTGTGTGCGTGTGTGTTTGTACTGACGTTAATGTCTTTCTTTCTTTATCTTGAGTATAACATACACGTTATCCTATAAACTTGTTAATAATAACAATTTGGTTTTAATTAACATATGTTTAAAGGTGTACACATTCATTATGGCCCAGAAATGTGTGCGTATATCAGCCATTTCTATATCGACGTTAGCAATTGTAGTTTCAGTATCGTTATTATTGTTTAACATATATTTTTATTATTTCTCTTACGATTTGTAGTTTTTTTGCAGTGTTTTCGTTGGTTAACAATTTTTTATTACGTGTATCAATTATTAAACACGTTAATATAAACTTATCCTAACTGTTTTTACCTGGCCTAAGGTAGTTGTTTGTCTAGCCGCACTGATGAGCTATAACACAGCGAAACAGTATTGTATGCGGATGACTATTATGCTCCTATCTTGGGTTGAGCATATTGGAAAGTGATAAACAAAGTGATTATATTTGTGTGTATATGAAGCTAAGGCGTTGTGACAATGTTTGACCATTGTCAATTCACATGCCCATCATAGCAGCAGCCGAAAAGAGTAACAGCTAGAAGCGCAGATGGTCGTGTAAGCGGTCGAGTTTCCAACTATGGCTTGAGGTAGTTAATAGTGTAGCAACCCTGATAAGCTGTGTTATATAACGGAACTGTATTGTATGAGGATGACTATATATATATATATATATGCAGTAATGTATCACAGCTTATCATTGCGGCTAGACAAGTAAATGACTATAATATATATATATATATATATATATATATATATATATATATATATATATATATATATATATATATATATATATAAACATAAAAACGTTTGTTTTGTTTTTTCCAACAACGCTGATGATATGTATTGATTTCATATTAGGCACGGATGACTTGTTCAATACAATAAAACCACTGTTTTGCCTTTGCAATATGTATATATATATTTATTTTTAATAAATATATACATTTAAGTTCTTACATTCGCGATTGAGCTTTCTTTTCGCTTCCTGACACGCTAGTTATATATATATATATATATATATATATATATATATATATATATATATATATATATATATATAACTACTTCATTTACTCACATAAAATTAATATACGAAAGTATAGATTTATGCGTAAACTTTAAGTATTTACTTCAAAAGTGCTCAATACGTAGGTAGAGCTAGTTAGTAATTTATAAAATATATATATAAGGCGATTAAGCTAAACTGAATATTCGGCGTTTCATCCACTCTAGGATTCGTCAGGCTTATGCGCGAATTCGCGCATAAGCCTGACGAATCCTAGAGTAGATGAAACGCCGAATATTCAGTGTAGCTTAATCGCCATATATATTTTATAAATTACTATATATATATATATATATATATATATATATATATATATATATATATATATATATATATATATATATATTAAGCCTTGCCTCGACAGTCGAGTTTTAAATTTCTTCCATTTCTTTTTTTATGCACATTTTATCTTTCTTTTAAAAATATTATTGGAATTCATTTGTGAATTATTCCACGGATTTCTGCCTTTAGGATTACTTTGGGCCATCTTCCAGTTACGCGATTCACTTGGATTTTACTTGTGCGAATGGAGATTTAATTAACTTTCTTAGATTCTGCATTTTTGGATTTTACCGTCATTGGATACTTTACCCTTTACCAGACTATCCATTCACGTGAAATACCTTTTTTTATTCACCCTATTCCCTCTGCTTCAATTTTGTAATCTAGTAAGATCTATGACTTACTTGTAGTTTCATTAAATACTTTTGCAAGCAAAATCCGATCCCGCATTTTGCTAAATCCTACCCTCTGATGAGAAGGAAATATTTTTCGAAACTCCGCGGATTAAGGACTATCCACTTATTTAGTGTTCCTTTTTAAAATTAAATATGTGTTTAACTCTTTTTCAAGGTGTTATTAACACGTTTTATTAACTACTTCTTCTTATATATATATACATATATATATATATATATATATATATATATATATATATATATTGAGAGAGAGAGAGAGAGAGAGAGAGATATTAAGAGGGGCAGTAAGGATCCACTAATAATTTTCTTTTGATTTTATGTTGTTATATTCGTAGAAAGACATGCAGACCAATTACGATATATATATCGTCTATACTCTTCTGGATAGAAGGATAGATAAACAGATATCACCACTGTTTAAATCTTAAAATGAAATATGTTTGTTATACGTTGATATATTTTTATTGTCCCGCCGAGAACGCGTGGTCCTGTGTAATATGAAATAGTTCGATGGTATTCTCCGTTTTAATTTTAAAGTGAAATACTTTCATTATACAAAAAGCAAAATTACAACACAAAGATTTTGTAAAATAAATTTACTTGTTTAAAATCAATATTCCGACGTAGAACCCCCTCCCTTCGTTATTTCATTCGTGCAATGATATAATGAGATGTATTAGTAGGCAAAGATTATGATTTTCTTTAACGATGATATTTTTTATGTCCAGGATACAACGCACTGTGATTTCACTTTAAACTTATATTATCCTTATTTTATTTTAAAATTTAAACACTGATAATATCACAGAGAGAATAACATAAATACTTCATACCACGCGCGATCACACATTCTCTCCGAGACATTAAATAATATCACCGTTGAAGAGGAATCTTTTCGTTTTAACACCAAGAAAAAAATATTCTGGGGAACACTATCACGTCTCAATTTTAGTTTTAAACAATGTTCTGTTTGTTTATTTTACAAAATGTTTGCGGTTTTTTTTTTAATTTTTGCTTTAAATTTGATAGATATTCGCAAATCTTTTACTCATAAATTGTAAATTGTAACAATAAGAGTACAAATTTGCCACGAGGAAAAATTGATATTAAAAGAATTTTTTTGAAAATGAGGAGTTATTATATAATAGCAATCTGTTTAGATGTGTTATCTTGAATAGAAAAAGGTATCATGTGACACTGGCACTATTAAATCTTTTTTTTTATCATGTTTGAACTTTCGATATTTACTAATAAATAACAATCTATATATCTATAACACTGAACGTGTCTGTGTGTGTGTGCGTCTGTGTGTGTCTGTGTACATTTCACCTACGCAATAACTCTGTCAATTTTTAGTCTAC
Source organism: Euprymna scolopes (assembly GCF_053919585.1). Lineage (NCBI taxonomy): Eukaryota > Metazoa > Mollusca > Cephalopoda > Sepiida > Sepiolidae > Euprymna > Euprymna scolopes. The sequence goes on from NC_136500.1 coordinate 56,521,976, forward strand.
AGACTCGAAATTTGATATACAGGGTACTGATATTTAGGAAAATTGATGTGATCTGTTTTTGGACAGAAATTTGGCGATTAAGGGGTCTAAGTTCAACGATTTGACCTTTGAGAACTCTACCAAACTCCTGCGACAATTTTGTGTCTACACACTTTAGATATAGGTTCCTTGGGCATGGATCTAACTTAATAACTTGATTTGAGCCAAAAACAATAAATGTTAAGGGGTCAAAAAAGGGGTCAAAGTTTAAAAAAATACCTCTGCGGTCTCTTCCAAATTACTCAGACAATTTCTGGTCTAAATATTTGAAATTTTACATAAAGGATATTCAGAGATAGGGCAAGCTTGTTTATCGGTTTGGGTCGAAAATTTCTAGTTACCAATATATAAATGTATGTATGTATGTATGTATGTATATTTGCATGTCTGCCTTAAACTTTCAAAAGAGGCGACGGATTTTACCAGGATCGAGATCATTTTAAAGTTCGACCTTTCATACGACAAATATCGAAAAATTGACTAAAAACATTAATATCTTCCCCTTCAACTAGGCACTTTCTACAGGGGAGGGTCACTTTTTTCGCCGATATTTTGTAAAGTTAGTCTCTCCTTTAGATTGTCTGTCTAAATTTTTTTAAAAAGTCGCTTCCAGTTTGGCGGTGGTCGTAACAGCATAGACGTTAGTTTGTTACCCCCGTTCTTTTACTCATTCGCGGTACGGGTTCGAGCCTGCCTTTCTACCACCACATTTTTTTTTTGCTTTTATTTTGTTCAATAGACACATCCAAACACCCGGGCAACGCTGGGCTGAAATGCTAATATAATTGTAAAATCCTTTGGTAATATTCTCTATGTAAAGTAATTGATTTTCTTTGACTCTTCTTGAAAAACTTCCCTTAAAACTAAAACTGAAAATCAAGAGTTACCAATTAATAATTTATTATTTACAACTAAGATATTGTCACGATACTGACAGTTTATGGACTATAAAGTATCTGAATGTAACTTAATAAATTAAATTGTAGCGAAATGGGCGAGTTGTGTCAACAAAATGGCGTCTGCCAGATCATAAAAGTCACATAATTCAAAAGGGACTTTTTCGTAATTGCTGCGCACAAAAAAAAAAACAAATAAGTTTTCTTTTCTCTTTCTCTTTTATAAATAGACAGAATTTCTTTCTTTAAGCGTTTTTATATTTTAGTTATTTTCTATACTAAAATTATTTATGATTACTACGATCTGTGACAAGGCGTTGCCCAAGAATTTTTTAAAACTCAAGATTTGCCATACCCAGAAGTAAATTGACTCGAAAGGTGGTTTGACTCGAAATGTTATAACTTTATCATGCATAAAATATTCTTACAAAATTTTCAAACGTGTTTGCTTAGCCGTACGTTGTGCGTGTATTTTGAATCTTTGTTTCTAATTTGAAATAAAAGAAAAGAATAAAATAACCGCCTTATCGAGGAGTAAACAGAAATATACGAGTAAAATTTCATTTCCTATGGATCTTACGGCGATACCAACATTCTAGTTTGTAAGGCCGTATTGTATGTGTGTCAATTCCAAGGAAGGGCATTTAGTTTAATTTACAATTTAGAATAGGATCACATATAGTCAGAAGTAAATTGACTTTTAAAATCAGAAAAACACGTAGAAAATTCTAATTCACAATATAAGTATATGCACAAGAAGTAGTGGCTGAAAACAATAAAATGGAATTAGAAACTAAACAAACGAATAATATTTTAATGATATATATTTTTTCTATTGAAATTACAATTTATTTTAGGTGATCGATCACAACCATATGATTAATATATTAAGGTTGTAATGTTTCAATATGAATTTGGCTTATAAAAGGGCACTGTGTTATAACGAGCCCACATTTATAATTATAATCATTTAGTTTTAGACAGCCCAAATATACAATAATTTTATGTCATTTCTCCGAAACACAATCCCAATCTTACTTTTATAATTACAAATCGTTTTTTTTGCATCCGTTCTGTAAACAAATTCAGTCTGATGATTACCCGTACAAGCAGCTAAATAATACACAATATTTTATAACAATAATTAAATTTACCAAAAATTAGACGGTGTTTTTAATACTGTTTTTCTTCCTATTTGTTGCTGATATATTTTTTACACGCGTTCACCCCTAACCAAGAATATCGCCAGTTGCACGTAAGGTGATACTATTTAGAACTACGGAAACTTTAATAAGATGTTGGCATACTTTACATTTAAACTTCTGCATATCAGTGTAGTGGGGGAAGCGGATCACAGGAAAGGAATTCCAAAGTCTATATGTGTGAGAGAAAAAACTATTAGTATAGAAAACTTTCTGACATTTAGGCACCCCAAACATTGTTGCTAAGCGGGTTTCTCGGGATATATACGTCGAGGGGACACAAGTAGAACGAGTTTATCAGAGCACATTCCACTAAAATACTTGTAAAAACAGGCACAAAAATGTAATATTGCGGCGATGGGACAGGGGTTGGCGCTTAGTTGAGAAAATGGGACCTATCAGATTTAAAGCTTTTTGGACCCTATCCAAGACAGAGAGGCTAGTGGTAGATTCAGCAGCTCAGATGGGCGAATACTGGCTTTGTAGAGGCATATATTGCTCTCAGATGTGAGTCTTCTAACACGAGAGAGGGAACCCACATTTTCTGCAGCAGACTTCGCCATGTTCTCAATGTATTTGTTCCAGGTCATATTGCCCGTGAATATTAAGTCGAGGAGTTTCAAGGAAGAATTCTCAGGTAGGTTTGTCACGGATATCGACGGTTGGGAAGTCGTCTTGTAATTCTAATAGGAGAGCAGTTTAGTCTTCTTAGCATTAAACATTTCATTTACGGCCTCGATCCACTACGGTCTGGAAGTCATTTTCTAACGATTCTCATATTGTTTTAGATTTGTAAACATCTGTTACGCTCCCGTGCATGGTATAGAGCTTTGTATCATCAGAAAATATACAAATCCCGGGCTCATTATTACAAGGGGGTCGTTAATGAATATCAGGAACAGCAGTGGCCCAAGTATCGACCCCTGAGAAGCTTCCGCATTACTGTTATGCTGTTTGAATGTACACCAATCAATGAACACGTGGTGGTCCTATTGTATAAGAAGGATCTAATTATATATAGTATAGTCCAGTTATACAACATGATATAATTTTCATTAGCAAACATTCATGCCAGACTTTGTCAACGGCCTAAGTTATATGAAAGGCTACACTCCTGACTTTGCCCGCTATATCTAGTGCATGGTATACGCGCTCAGCAATGACTGTTAAATATCTGCATTTGAACAAAATTGCAGATTATTCTCTTGTTGGCATTTGTTTATCAGATATCTTACTAGACATGTGATGCACCTTTATATTTTACATCTGCAACGTTTTCTGCATGTCCAGTTTGTGTATGTAGTTCATTTGTGTTAGTTACTGCATTCAAGGGATTTCCTTAATATTTAAACTGTTTCATTACTGTTATCCGTTGTATCTAATCAGCCATCCCTCCGATTTCACTTTCTCCGATTCCTTTTTCAAATTGTTTCGGTATTGCTTTTTCAAATTGTTTCGGTATTGTTCTTAGTGCTCCTACTAATAGTGGTGTTATCTTGACTTTTTCATCTCATATTTCCGTTAGAGCTAGTTCAGTGTATTTGCTCCGTTTCCCCGTCTCCTTGATTTTTACTCTGTTGGATGTTGGACGGCAAAATCTATAATCTGGCACGTCTTTTCCTTCTTTTTGACGAATACGAAATCCGCCCTCCTTGCTTGGATGCGTTTATCCGTTTGTATTCCATGTCCTATATGTATGTGTGACTTTCATTTTTAAGTATTGCTGCCGTTATGTGCGGCTGATATTTGGAATTTTCTTTCTCTGCTTAAGTTTCCAAGTGTTTTCGTTAGTCTCAGCTTTCGTTATCCTTATGAATCGTATGTGTTGCTGTTTCTCTTTCCATGTTTCTTTTCTCGTATTATATCTTGCCTCTCTGTTTTCTTTCTTGTTATTTCTTTTAGTGTCTCTTGCTACAGTAATTATTCTTTCTGTGTTCTGTGTTATGCATTGTTCTAATTATTTTCTGCATCATTCACAGTCTTCCATACAAGCCAACTCTCTTTCACTGTCTTTAACTTTCTATGTAAAGTCGGTCAGCATTATTTTTTAGTGTAGTGCATTGCGCGTGGTCATAAGTTTTCTGGTTTTCATTCGTCTGGATAATCTTGGTGACTTGCTCATGTGATTATAGATTTGATTGGATTTTTACTATATTCTTTGGTTTAAAGGAGTTTTTATATTCCTTTCTAATTTTCTCTTAAATTAATATTGCTTTTGATGGTGCCTCGTTCCAAAAACGCTTAACGATTTGTAGGTGCTATGTTCACCTTGTGCTCTCATCTCTGCTTTCTTGTTTAGCTTCATGCATTCCGTGGCCTCTATTTGCCAACGTCTTGTAACTAGCAAGGCGCACTTTTTTTACACAAAATTCCGTTCGGATTTCCTGGTTGGAAAATATAGTTATGTTAGCGTCTCTAATTCCTTTCTAGGTTCTTGAAAAAAGTTTCAGGTCGCCCATGTACATTAGATGATTCTTACTTTCATCTGAATTTATAGACTTGTATCCGACGTGGAACTTTCTTAGTATATTGTTAAGGGTATTTAAAAGTCTCATCGTATGTCATCTAATTTATGCAATTTTTGTGTGCATCTCTTTTCATGTGTTCACAGAAGCATTAATAATAGTAAACATTTATTATATAAACATAAAAAGAGGAGGGAACGAAATACAGAGACAGATTAAAGAAATATGTGCGACTTGTTCACGCACGCTCCTGACTTTTTCTCAACACTTTTAATCTGAAATACGTGTTAAATCCTCTCTTACGAATTAATGTCAATCAAAAAAATTGCAACAAACATAATACAACTCCAACGTTAATGTATATTGGAATATTAAAATATAAACAAAAAACTTAGGAAAACAAGTGCACAAATTCTTAGGTTTAGTAGAATACTATATAAGGCGGATCCGCAATTAAAACTATTTTCATGACACTTGTGTGAATAGAACCCGTTCGTATAACTCATAAATAAGGAAAATAGGAGATGATAGTCTCTAATAAGAAAATGCAGCATTTTCAACTGGAAAAATCTTTCGCATTTTCTATTTTCCATTTTTAGTGATTTTCTCTAGAGATAAGAGTTATTTGTGGAAGCAGCCTCTTTTTGAACATTGTCGTTTATTTCATATTCCATTTTTTCTGTTTTATTTCTTAAGCCACACAAAATGGTTCCTGTAAGATTATTGTGACTGTTTTAGATTTTTCTGCCAGAGAAATGCCAGAATATAATCAGTTCGCTGATTTCTTATGTTTTCCAGCGTAAAAATAGCGGAATATGCCAGGTGCACATAATGTGAAATAACTTGAGTATGAATTAGGTTCATTTGCTACACAAAAAGGGAAAATAAGAGATACTAGAGAATCTGATTGGTTGGAAAGGATCATGAATTCCTGTATAAAATATGTTAGACTGTTTGAAGGGTTTCCTCGGATTATGCTTAAGGAGTTTTGACTTGGGTTAATCTGACTATTACTATTCTTATCTTGGATGTTATTCTCTCATCGTTAATGTCGATGTAATCTCAGGCCTTCTACCGGTCCCTTTTATCAAACTCGATAATATTTATATAAAATTCAGTAATGTTTATATTAAATTCAGTAATGTTTATATTAAATTCAGAAATGCTTATATTAAATTCAGAAATGTTTATATTAAATTCAGTAATGTTTATATTAAATTCAAAAATGTTTATATATTATTCAGAAATGTTTATATAAAATTCAGTAATGTTTATATTAAATTCAGTAATGTTTATATTAAATTCAGAAATGTTTATATTAAATTCAGAAATGTTTATATTAAATTCAGATATGTTTATATTAAATTCAGAAATGTTTATATTAAATTCAGTAATGTTTATATTAAATTCAGTAATGTTTATATTAAATTCAGAAATGTTTATATTAAATTCAGAAATGTTTATATTAAATTCAGAAATGTTTATATTAAATTCAGTAATGTTTATATTAAATTCAGAAATGTTTATATTAAATGCAGAAATGTTTATATTAAATTCAGAAATGTTTATATTAAATGCAGACATTTTTATATTAAATTCAGTAATGTTTATATTAAATTCAGAAATGTTTATATTAAATTCAGTAATGTTTATATTAAATTCAGATATGTTTATATTAAATTCACTAATGTTTATATTAAATTCAGAAATGTTTATATTAAATTCAGATATGTTTATATTAAATTCAGAAATGTTTATATTAAATTCAGTAATGTTTATATTAAATTCAGTAATGTTTATATTAAATTCAGAAATGTTTATATTAAATTCAGAAATGTTTATATTAAATTCAGATATGTTTATATTAAATTCAGAAATGTTTATATTAAATTCAGAAATGTTTATATTAAATTCAGATATGTTTATATTAAATTCAGAAATGTTTATATTAAATTCAGAAATGTTTATATTAAATTCAGTAATGTTTATATAAAATTCAGAAATGTTTATATTAAATTCAATAATGTTTATATAAAATTCAGTAACGTTTATATAAAATTCAGTAATGTTTATATAAAATTCAGTAATGTTTATATAAAATTCAGTAATGTTTATATTAAATTCAGTTGTTACTAGAGAAAGGTCCCCTTTTCCTGTAATTAAGAAGAACATTAGATAAGTGTGAAATGAGATTAGGATAGATCGAGATTGGAACCGTGTAAACAAGGTTCAGAAATAGATTTGGAGCTGGAATGTTGGCATTTGGCCATTGTTTCGGAAATAGAGATATTGTAAAAAGAATTTAATTGTGTATTCTTTTATGGGAACTGAATTAAAAAGGTCAGCTAAAAAATAATGAACAATACAATTTAAAAATATATTCAAAAATAAGTTAGGTTGGAAAGCAGGTTAGTGAGAATTCTTTGCTGCAGAAGTGTGTTTTTGGGAACATGTGCCGAGCCACGTATGTTTAAGCCACATGGGTCGATCACGTTTAGAGCTATACATATGGCGTTATAGCAGAAAAGGAGATTCTTAATAATAGAAGCTAGGATTAGCAGAGAGTCAGTCGAAGATCAGAGGCAGTCACGTCCAGATCGAACAGTCAGCAGAGTCGGTCGGACAGAGCTGACATGGTCAGGGGAGGGTCCCCTCAGAGACGTAGGGCAGAAGTTTAACTATGCAGAAGCAATATGAATTCCTGACGTAATTATCATTTCGACCGGTCAAACGGAATAAAAGAACATCGATTTTGTAACTGTTGTCTTCGTGTCGTCATTTAACAATTGAAGGTAATGTGTTAATCATCTTATATGAACTTTGTATAACCCCATCCTAAGTAATGTCTCTCTCCATCATAAGTAATGATTCTCCCCCTCCTTTGTGTAAAAGAACAGCAATACACATTCTTCAATAATGAACTCTTACTATCTCTCTCACTGTTATAAATGTCAGGTCTCTCTCATCGTTACCTCTGTCCTCGCCATCTCTCGATATATGATCCCTAATATGACCCCCCCTGCTACACAACACAGTAATCTGGAAAGAATTCTGGACGAAGCCATTTATTTAATCTTCGGCAAAGTTTTATCTTGTTCGTCAACTCGATAAAAATTTGAAGGAAGTCGTAATTATATTCTATGTATCGACCGCACTAAAACTTCAATATTCAAACATCAGAAACCTGTTAGTTAGAACTTAATGACATTTTGTACTTTTATCTGTTGCGTCCCGTGTCCATAAATATTTTTCTAGCAACTTGTTGACGGATACTCGAAATTGAATTTATACAATGCTGTGTATCTTTAGCATCCTGGTGATATATTCCATACATACACGCTATCAACAAGATCAACTAGTTCTCCCTGAAATATTCGACATTGATGTTAAGAGAATTTATTCCCCAAATCTGCATCCATTTTTTCGAGCCACCCCGAAAGTTTCTTTTTCTCGGTGTTAATAACTAAATAGTATTGCACTGTTTTCAAATAAAACAAATTTTACAAAAATCATCTATACTTTAACCGAAAGGTATAGTAATTTTAGCAAGCATACCAGGAGGTGTTGCAAAATTACCACTGTTACTTCAGCTTCCAGTCTGAATAAAAAAAATCTAGCAGATTTTACTTTCGCATCACAAATAAAATAAACTAATACCGCGTTTTCGAGGTTTATAGATGTCCGATACGTAGTTTTGTTTGTAATAAGTTTCAGTTTAAATCTTCGATTTAAATACAAATCAAGAGCAAACTAGAGAACATGGTTCATATCCTACAACTGCAACTGAATGGAAATGTGTATTTTTATAGCCATGTTACATATTTTATATTTTTTCTCTTTTTTGAATTGACAATACTAATTTCTTTCATATTTGACAACTGTCCGTCAGTTTGACTTCAGCTTAGTTTGGCTACGCATAAAGAGGTCTCAAAAACACGGACCCACATGTCACACAGCTGCGATACGATCAATGTACTGAAAAAATATTAGGTGAACGCATACTTTAACAAAATAAACCAGTCAAGTGGCCACCCCGTTCGTACGATTAACCCCTATTAAATTAGTTTCCTTTGGGGGACATGTAGATTTCCATGTCTACGTTGATAAACCAGACATAATAAATCCCATGGAATACAACATTCGCCATGTTCTTGCCGAAACATAGCTTAATATCATTTGTAGTGTTTGGGAAAAATGGAACTCTAGATTACGTCATATATGCCAACAATTATTCATTAGAATAAAACGATATAAAATTATATGAAAAAAAAAATTGTGATTTATTTTAATTTTAATTCTCCGCCTCAAAATAGCGCACTTAACTTCTACTCATATAAGGTTTTCATGATTGAAATAAATGAACATCCGTCGGCACTAAATATGAAGATGAAAGATGTCAAGTCTTTAGTTAATGTCGATTGCAAAATCCTCATGATAAATAGGAGTATTAAATATTTTGTTACACTTAAATTATTTGCTTCTCCCCGGGTTCGAATCCTTAAATATTAGAGAATATTACGACCGCAATTGAAGGTTTGCAATATCAGCATAAATATACATTTTATTTTAGAATCAAAAATACATTAATTTTATTCTGACGATTATTCACGGGAATGAAATACAAACGTCGTTTCTATATGGATTAGTTGAGGTAAGTGTATTTTATATAAGCATATTGATTGATTGAAGATAAAGTAATGTTTCACACTTTCAATACTTTTATTGTCAATGAAATCGGAAACATATCCCATTTTTTTTTACATAAAATTGATTAATTGCCTAATCTAGTCTGGTCCTAACGCGGTCCACCGGCAAGAAGCTTCACATATCTCTTCGCAGTGACATAGACCACAATACAATGTAGTCTACATTGCACTGCAGGGAACCTAATATTTATTTTATTAAATTATTTTTATATAATAGCTTTAATTAAAGGTTAAAATCAAAAATCCAAGCATTATAATCCAATGTTACTCTTTGTTTTGTTTTTCCACTCCAAACAAAGCATAGTGTTATAATGATGTAGAGGAGGTTACTCACGATTAGGAGCGATACTATGAAGAAACTTGAGCAGCAGATGTCTATTTATGTTAAACTTGAACTTCTGCATACCAGTACAGTCAGGGAAGCAAGAACCTGGAAGAAAATTCCAAAGTTTTGTAGTCTAAGAGAAGAAACTATTATAGAAAGCTTTCTGGCATTTAGGGATCTCTATTGTGTAGGGTGGGATTTAGCTGATTTTCGGGTATGTCAGGGGTATTTCCGTCAAGGGGATACATACAGTTATAGTTCTTTGGAGGACCTTCCATTAAAGATCTTGTAAAACAGCCACAGAAATGCAACATTTCGCCGATGGGACAAGCTGACAGTGCGGAACCTATTAGGTTGGCGATTCTCTTGTGAACACTTTCTAATTATTGAGAAACTAAAAGCAGATGCACCAGCCCAAGCGTGGAAACAATACTCACTACATGGGCGAATTGTGACCGTGTAGATGTACAGAATACTTTCAGGCGGAAGCAACTTTTTAGGATGCTAGAGAGTGTCAACCTTCTTTACAGCAGCCTTGGTAATTCTCTAAGTATCCGTCGAATTCATTTGATAAGCCGAGGAGTTTAAACGAAGTACTTTCAGTTGATGTATCATTAGCCATTGCTGTCAGTGATTGATAAGTATTTTGTAATTATTTGATGAAAGAAGCTTGCTCTTAGCAGCATTGAATGTAACCAGTCATTTATATCCACATTCGACTACACACAAGAGGTTGCAGCCATAGCGAGTTTCGTGACATGCATTTGCCTTTTTCTTATTTTTTTCAAGTCGGGGACGAATGATGACAAAACAACAAAGAAAAAGGAAGCGTAAAAAGAAACATTTCTGGAACACCCTCCATATTCACTTATTAGTTCTCCCTATGATATTTCAGCTTTCTCTAATCTCCAAATCATCATCAAGATATGCACAAAGTTAGAGTAACCAATGAAGTATCATTAAAGAGACATTACATCAGTTAGAAAATGCGTGGCTGAAAGGATAATGAATCACACTATACTTGAAGAATATCAATTAAATAGAGTTACTGTGTATGATTTTATGACGGAGATGGGGTAGATTTTGATAAATTGTTTCTGGCTCTAGTCCCGTTACGTTTCAGAGATAGTACTCTGATGAAATATTACAAATCTCAGTCTGGGCGAACGGGTCTTTATTATTAGCAATAATGACTGACCAATAAAACATTTACGAATTCACTTTCCTCTGCCTCTTTTCTTTGCATATTTAACCTGAACACGGTGAGTGTCTGTCTGTGGTGATGATACGGTTTAAAGAGCTACTATGTCCACAATTTCTTTTCTTTTCAATTACCACGGAACAATAATTATCAAGTGTTTCTGTTCAAGTATTAAATCTTAATTAGAGCATGCGGAATGGAAACTCATATTCATAACTAAAATAAAAAAATGTCGTGTTTCAGACAAAGACGCCTACATGAAATATAATGAAAGTATGGAAGCTCACAAGAAACAAATACATACACGACGCGTTTTGTCCAATTCAAAACGCGTTAACAATTAGAATGCTGCTAATTAATTATGAAATATCCTCGGCAACCAGTACGTTAAAGTAAAAACATATTTAAACATTTAGATAAAAGAGAAACAAACTACCAGCTTCGAAAAGGACTAAAACCTACACGATCAAAATCTGGTTTAAAGACAAACTGTTCTCAAATCCTTAAAAATAATTATGCAAATGAGACTTTTTATTTTATATCAACCTAGATTAAATTTTCCATTTATCGTATTTTATCGTGTCTTTGTCAGACTGCCCGTCGATTCAATTAAAAAAATTCCAATACCAAGTGCAAATCCACATTATTCGCGCTAGATTCAATGTTTGTATAAATATTGCAGTATAGTATATTAGCTAAGATCTCCAATTAATCAGCAAGTACGACAATTTACTTTATGGTAACTTTTGACAATTGAAACTTCTAAAAATATAAAGAATAAAAAAAAAACTAAAAAACTAAAAGCAGACGCACCAGCCCAAATGTGGAAACAATACTCACTACATGGGCGAATTGTGACCGTGTAGATGTACAGAATACTTTCAGGCGGAAGCAACTTTTTAGGATGCTAGAGAGTGTCAACCTTCTTTGCAGCAGCCTTGGTAATTCTCTAAGTATCCGTCGAATTCATTTGATAAGCCGGGGAGTTTAAACGAAGTACTTTCAGTTGATGTATCATTAGTCATTGCTTTCAGTGACTGCTAAGTATTTTGTAATTATTTGATGAAATAAGTCCCGTTACATTTCAGAGATAGCACTCTGCTAAAATATTACAAATCTCAGTCTGGGCGAACGGGTCTTTATTATTATCAATAATGACTGACCAATATTATTAAAGAATAAAAAAAAGTGAAAAAAGAATAACATGTTAATATGGGGTACGGGTTTGTGGTAAAAGAAATCACAGAGGTCCACTTTTGGCACGTGGCAACGCCGCGTGCCTTCATATATTAAATAATATCGGCAAAAACGTTATATAACAAAAGTAGGAAATAAAAACAATGCGAAATGTAACAACTAAAAACGGTTTAAGTAAGCTATAAAGATTTTACTCCTAAATTAATTTTTTTTTCTTTTGAAATCTTTTACAATATCATTGATAGACTCATTTTTGTGCATAATTTCCGTAACACGAATTTTTATTTTGATATTGCATCAAAAACTCTCACGTTTCTGAGCGATTTGTAAATTCCAATTACGCAAAGAAAACAAAAATGGCGTCAAGCAGTTGATTTTATGCGCAACGGTTACATGAACCTAACGTAAATTCTCGCTGTTATTATAAGAATTAGATGCATGTGGACTGGAAACAACAAGCTGTTACAAAACGGGGGAGTCTGTTTAAAGTATGGGGGGCTGTACATATATACCACATTGAAGAATAGCGTTCCATTTACTTGAGTCAACACAGATATCGGCCGGTGGAAAATTGCACTCACAATTATTCAATTCATAAAGCCCGCGAATTCTTTTCTCTTTGCAATCTTGTATATTTATTTCTACGTAAGGAGTATATACAGAATTCGAATTAAGCTATTTGTTTAATCCACGGAGTTAGACTGTTTGGTTCCGTGTTCCTACGACCGGATAGAAGTGCTAATTAATTAATCTATTAAGTTACTACAGGCAATAGAAAATAAAAAAACGTAATAATAATTAATAATGGTATTGGCCGAAGAAACGGGAAAAGTTTAACGCGTGGATTAAACATAGAGTTCTGTTCGAAATTCTGTACAACAATGTTTCTGAATTCGACATAAAAAAAACTCCTATGGCGAAAAGATGAAGCTAAAGAAATTTGAAGTTTACATTGTTAAAATCCTGTGAGAATAACTATTAATTTGAGAATAGTAGTCTGCATAATATAAGTAAGGTTTTATTGATAAAACCAACTGGCGTCGCAATCAAACAAGCTCATCTCTCACCTGTTTTATTCTATAGCGGCATTTACTCCTTTCGACACTAGTCAAGAAAATTCTTGCTAGTAAACTACGGTATTGGAAGTTTCAAGATGCTATTATAAAGAGAACCGAAATTAAATTCTAGCCAAAGAGACGTTATCCTCGCGTTAGTCTGTTCGGAATTTCACGAGAGAATTTAAATAAAAACATAACTATTTATAATCATGCCAATTTAAAAAAAAACCCGTTATAACTGTTTATTATCATGCCAAATTAAAAACCCAACCCAAGATCAAGGAAGTCATTTTTAGTGATTACAATTCTGTAGTAGTATCTGTTTGTATAGTCGTTTTTTGCAATTATATGATACGGTCAATAATCCCGTGACCATGAATAAATTATATGATAGGGTCAATAATCCCGTGACCATAAACAAACGCATGGGGAGAGAGAAGAAACGTGGAGACAGAAAGGTCTTGAGGAATTCAGGCGTTTTATGTATAGATTAATTCTGTTTCTGGGTCCAATCAAATTATGACTAAGCTTCTGATATAGCAGAACAAAAAAGCTTCTTCTATGCTGAGTAATTCTCTTCATTTATTACGTGTTCAATTGAATTTTTCTAATATATTCTCTGAATTTTCATGCTTACACACAAAACTTTGTATATATATATATATATATATATATATATATGTATATATATATACTATAATAATTAAATACCTACAGCCACTACTGTTTCATCCTTTCGGGAATCTTCAGTGCATGGTGTCACGATTAACACCAGTCGATAGATTAAAACCCTGCAACACGAGCCATCTCTGGCTCGATTGGCAAAGACCATATCCAATCGGCTATCATTAACCCTGAGAAATAACGTTGAAGTTAAACATTTTAATTTTAAATGTTTTTTACGTCAGTCACAGTGATCCAATCATTATACGATGATCTATGCATAAGAGCTAAATTGACCGACTTAATTCAACTGGAAGTGCTCAACGATAAGAAACGAGTTTCTTAAAGAGGCTGACAAGATTTTACTATAATAATTAAATACTTACAGACACTAGTGTTTCATCTTTTCGGGAATCTTCAGTGCAGGGTGTCACGATTAACGCCAGTAGAAAAACTTAAACCCCGGCAACAGAAGTTATGTCTGGCTTCATTACCAACTTCCCGAACTACTAGGCTACCGCAAACCGCGAGAGATACAAGTTGTAATTTGACATTTATTGTTATTAAATGATTATATATATATATATATATATATATATATATATATATATATATATTCAGTGTGTGTTTAGACAGCATCTTCTCATTTAAAAACATTATTTAAAAGTACAGAAAATTTTTGTTATACATTTTTTATTTTGTCCATTATTTTTGCAATCATTTTTGTGTGGGAATCAAAAATGTTGATAAATATCGCATATATATTTCTTTTGCAAACCTTTTCAACGTTCGTCAGACAAGGTATGGTAAACTAGTGGGATGAGGCGAAGAGGCAGTTTAATCTTGGAAGTCTGCTATGTTCCGGTATGACGGCAAGCGGCCGACCCCGATACTGGGATAAATAAATTGGTTCGTATGGATGGAAAAGGTAGGTGCGAGTTACGATAAGCATTTTTAAACGTTTGTGCTATCTGAAAATTATTTACTTTAAGCTTTAAGGGTTTATATGAATAGTTTAAAATATTTTAAGTTCATTTTTTACATTAGTTTCCTGATGTGTTATCTTTGTGTTTTGAACTTGGATTGGTCTTATAATCTGAAAAGAAACAGTTATGTTTCATTTGTAGGTGTTGAGGGATTGCGCTGGAGTCGACCTTATGCATGGTTATACGGCGGATAAAGTTGTGGTTGTGTAACTGACGTAACTATTCATTTCTTAACTCTTTTATGACTTGCACTCTTTCATGGGGCACAGATGGCGTTGGTCTTTTCTAATGATGTTAAGGTATGGGATTCATTTTTTTAAAATTAATACTAGGTTAAGGGTCGTGATTTCTTTATAGTAAATAATATTAAGTTGGTGCAAAAATAATGTCGTTTTTATGCTTAACTTCAAAAGATAATAAGTCCTTTTATAATAAACTTTATTAATCGAAATAAGAACCATTAGAATCGACACATTTTTGGTAAAAAGAAAGAAGCTTATTCATCCAATTAGCATAGAAATACTGAGGTCTGGAAACGACATCATCCCGGCATAATCCCGGCTTTTGAAGAATTTTTCACGCTGGAAGTTTTAAAGATGCTTGAAAAAGTGATAATCGGTGTGCGAGATGTCCGGTAAATATGGAGGATGAGGCAGAGTCTCATATCCCAATTCGTTTAGCTTCTGCAGGGTCAGTTGAGCAACATGCAAGCGAGTGTTGTCGTGGACGAGAATTGGTTCTTTCATATTGACTAATCACGAGCACATACATTGGAGCTTCTGGTGAATTTCTTCAAGTTTTCGGCAGTACTTCTCCGCCGTAATCGTTTCCCCCCGTGTTCAAGAAGCTGTAATGATTAAGACCGGCCGCAGACTACCAAACAGCCATCATAACCTTTTTTGTGTGTAATTTCGGCTTCGGTAAGTGTTATGGAGCTTCTCCGGCCGCCAACAACTGTGCCGAACGTCGCCGGTTGTCGTAGAGGATCAGTTCTCATCACACGTCACAATCTGCTTGGGAAATGATTTTTTTAAGTTGTGCAGAAGGAGCATGGAGGACACCTCAAAACGACGATATTTTTTATCATCGTTCAATATATGCGGCACCTATTTATCCAACTTGTTAGACTTCACTATTTGTTTTGAAAGACGAACGACTGTTGAGTGGTCGGCCTCGAGTTCAACAGCAACTTTTCGTGCGGTTTTGCGAGGATCAGCTTAAATCAAGGCTTTCAAATATTTGTTATCAACCGCAGTCGGCCAGCCGCGACCATCTTCATTTTCAAGACTGTCGTCACCATTGCGAAATTATTGGAACCACTGCTGTGCTACACGTAAATTATTGGTTTCTGGACCAAACACATTATTGATTCCACGAGCTGTCTCGGCAGCTTTTCGGCCTAGCTTATACTGGAAAAAGAAAATCGTGTGGATTTGAATTTTATTCATGATTTGATAAGTTTGCAATAATAAATAAAGCGATTCAGAACGGTAACAAATAACACGATTCAAAATTATATCCTGGGCCCAACTTTCTTCCTGATCTACATCAATGACCTCCCTAAACACATACTTAAATCATTCGTTGACATATATGCTGATGACACGACCATCTACGGCAACACATCAAAGGCTGTAAATGACAAAGTTCTCTCTGATTCTCTCTCCTCTGATCTCGAGCGCGTGGTTGAGTGGGAGAAATCGTGGCTGGTTACTTTAATGCATCTAAAACCAAACTCCTATCCTTACATCATCAACGCCCTGATCCCCATCTGGCATCAATTGTGGTGGATGGATCTCGTCTAGGAGAAGCCTCGTGTTTTGACAAGCTTCTGGGTTTGTCCTTTACTCCTGATCTGAAATGGAACACATACATCAAGTCTGTTGCCAAGGTCGCTGGAAAGATGGTGGGATCCTTCTACCGCTCCAGAAGATATCTCACTACTGATGCAATTCTCTATCTATATAAAAGCCAAGTACGTCCAAGGATGGAATACTGTTGCCATATCTGGGCAGGAGCTGCCAAAAACAGCCTATCCTGCCTTGACAGGGTACAAAATAGACTCCGTGGCTTAGTGGGGGATTCCCTTTTCTCTACCCTGCAACCTCTCTCCCACAGAAGAGACGTTGCGAGCCTCTCCTTGTTTTATCGTTATTTTCATGACAGGTGCTCGTCTGAACTCCAATCTTTGGTCCCCCCTCGCCAATCTTTCACGAAAAACAACCATCTAGCTGAATCCACTGTGAAAAATTTCCCCCACTCTTTATCTGTGCCTAAATCAAAACGTGGATTCCATGAACAAAGCTTCTTTCTTAGAACTGCACGCCTGTGAAACTCTGTTCCGTTTGTCTGCTTCCCACCTGACTACAACTTGGATGTGTTCAAGTCCAACGTTAACAAATTCCTAATGAACCGCCCCCTTAAGTAAACACTTCATCAAATCTCCACACCAACGTACTTGCAATAACTCTTATCCCTGAGTGGCTTCCGGGCCTTGGTAAGTGGTGACCACCGTGTAAATATATATATATATATATATATATATATATATAAATATATGTATATATATATATATATATGGCGATTAAGCTTATGTGCATAAGCCTGAAGAGTCCTAGAGTGGATGAAACGCGGAATATTCTGTGTAGCTTAATCGCCATATATATTTTATAACTTACTAACTAGCTCTACCTACGTATTGAGCCCTTTTGAAGTAAATACTTAAAGTTTACGCATAAATTTATACTTTCGTATATGAATTTTATGTGAGTAAATGAAGTATTTATATATATATATATATATATATATATATATATATATATATATATATATATATATATATATACATATATTACACGGTGTTCACCACTTATCAGGGCCCGGAAGCCACTCAGGGATAGTGGTTATTGGAAGTACTGAATTAATTAAGAATTCATATGTAAACTTAATATGCGTGAATAAAATGCAGGTTATGATTCTGGGTGATATTGCTATTTGTGGTGATACCCTTAAGGTCTGCATTGGAAATACGTTTTTGGTCAGTATTTGTTTGATATTTTTAGTTCGACTAGTAGTAATATTTAGACAACAGGATTAGTTTAGCGCAGCTAAGAATGTTTTTACTATGGCTATTATGTAATTGTGAGGACACTTGATCTCAAAATTTAATTAGGTAAGGGTTTAGTCTTGTAGGTTTTGTAACATGTAATGCTGAATGTATTAGCGGTGGTGTCTATGGGAACGGCAAGAAAAGGGAAATTTGTTATTGACGTTAAATTAAACAGTGAATTTGAATATGTAGTAAAGTTGAAAAAGTATTTTAAGTCTTTGCATTTTTTTATTTTCGTCAACAAGAATTTTTTATTGGATTTTATCCCCAAACAAGGTACAGTGCTACTTTAATGTAGTTCACTACTATCTGGGGCATAATTGCAGGGATGCAATGTTTGGAGTTGAGCAGAAAAATCTCTACTTACACTACCTTTGATTTTTTTCCATGTTAGTACAGTCAGAGAAGTAGGATCCCGGAAGGAAATTCCAAAGTCTAGCAGTTCTGGGGGGAAGCTATTAGATTAGAAGCCTTTCTGGCATATGTAAGCGGTTCAGCCCGGCTTTGCTCGGACCTTTTGTATTATTCAAAACTTTGTGTGCATATGTATATATATAATAAAAATTTTGACTCATATCCAGGTAATATAGATCTTTAATTCCAAGCGTTTAGGCCTAGAATTGGTGGAGGAGTTTGGTAGAATGTGCAAAGGTCAATTCTTTCAACTTTGACCTCTTGGCAGTCAAATTTTCGTCTAAAAATTGATTAAAAAGCTCAGTGCATTTCTTAATACACTTTATGTAAAATTTCCAATGTTTAGATCCGAAAATAGCTAAATAGTTTGTTAGAGACCACAATGGTAAAATCTTTTGAACATTGACCCGTTGGCAGCAGGATTTTCTGTCAAAAACCGATTTAAAAACTTGCTCTATGTGTGAATATACTTTATGTAAAATTTCAAATGTTTAGAATAAAATTCGGCTGAGTAATTTTTTAGTGACCTCAGAGGTCAGTTTTTTTTAAATTTAACCACAATATTGACTCCTTGACATTTATTGTTTTGGGCTCAAATCAAATAAAAATATTAGATCCATGTTCAATTAACCTTCATCTAAAATTCCAAGTGTTTAGACCCAAAATTGGTTAAGGATTTGGGTAGAGCTTTCAAAAGTCAAGTCGTTGAACATTGACTGCTTGACAACCAAATTTCTGGCCGAAAACCGATTAAAAATATTTTCCAAATCTCAATACCCTTATGTCAAATCTCGAGTCTGTAGACTAAAAATTGACAGAGTACTTTGGTAGGGAAATGTACACACAGACAATTACACTTTTATATATATATATATATTTATATATATATATATATATATAAACAGTGAATGTGCCTGTGTATATCTGTGAATGTCTGTGTGTGTCTGTGTGTGTGCATTTTACTAAGCAATAACTCTGTCATTTTTAAGACTACAAACTCGAAATTTGATATGCAGGGTCCTGAGATTTGGGAAAATCTGTGTGATTGGTTTTCGACCAGAAATTTTGCTGTTAAGAGGTAAAAATTTAACAATTTGACCTTTGAGAACTCTACCAAACGACAATTCTGGGTCTAAACACTTGAAACTTTAGATATAGGTTCCTTGGACATGGATCTAACTTAATAACTTGATTTGAGCCTTAAAACCATAAATGCTAAGGGGTAACATTTAAAAAAATTGCCACTTTCTTTTTTCTTCTTTTTTTTTTTGCTCAACATACACCTCCAAACACCCGGGCAACGCCGGGCGTAAACGCTAGGTAATATATATATATATATATATATATATATATATATATATATATATATTTATATACGTATATATATATACATATATATGCATATATATATATATATAGAGAGAGAGAGAGAGATAGATAGATAGATAGATAGATGTATATAGATATATGTGTGTGTGTGTATAATGTACTATCCTATATATTGTGCACGTGGTTCCTACTTCTAGATTATGTTAAAAATGTGCAATATTAAATGTCGGGTCTACAAAGTACGACCAGCTGCATAACGGGATTACGAAAGAAACAGATAAAATGTTCACCTAAAAATTAAAAAGATGTAAATAGCTAAATACGACAGTTCGTGTTCCAGTAATAGTGTTGTTTTTTATTCTTTGCTAAAACAATTTTATCAGTCAGAAAAATAAGCGGAGTGTGTTTAAAAGGGGAACAAAAATAGCAGAGACTGGTCTAAACATGGATAAAGGTAAATACGTTCCACTTACAAAGATTACAATTATTTTTTAACCTACGAATTATGTCGTTCTTTTAAATCTCCAACTCTTATAACCGATAGCAGTTACTTGGAGTATGACTACCGATAAGGCATCTGTCTAAGTTCTCTTTGCTTCGTTTCATCAATATTATAACAAAATTAGTGTACTTGTAGCAGGTGTTTATCATTGAATATTGACTTATGATGACCTATAATATTCTCTAGAATTTCTGTAAAAGATCTCCTTCCGGGTGGTGTTTGTGGATCAGTATATATAATTTGTTTATGAAATCGATAATACTAAAATTCATGACAAAAAGTTAATGTTACTTCTGATGATAATAGTGTGGTAATCGACGTACATATTATTATTGTTATTATTATTATTATTATTATTATTATTATTATTATTATTATTAATAATAATAATAATAATAATAATAATAATAATAATAATAATAATAATAATAATAATAATGTTAACTCCGACATTGAGACAATGTTTTTGGTTGAGATTAGTTTTTTTACAGCCTAGCATTAACATCACCTGACAAATTGTTAAAATGCTTGCTCAAAATATCAGTCATCATACACGAATTTAATTTTAGAATAGTCTAAGATCAACTCCAATTGCAGTTCACGTCGTTGTATAGCTTATATTATGTGTTGCATCTTATTTAAACTTAATCTTGATCCACAAACATTGTGGAAATGCTGACAATTTCAACTTCGTATTTTTAAACGTTCTGTATAAGTCTAATAAACGCTGTTAAAAGTAAGGACAATTGAAACTTCTATATAAATAGTTTTGAAGATCAATGACATATATCATTCGACCATGCGTACGTTGGAAGGCAGAAGTTATGCAGTCTCACGTTAGTCTGATGTTTATTGTTTTCCTTCTTTATTGTTGTTAAAATTTTAGTTCTTGTTAAAAACTGATTTAACATGGTCGTGGTTATGTGTGCGTGTGTGTGTGTCTGTATGTGTGTGTGTGTGTGTGTGTGTGTGATGGTACACGCTAATAGATTGCATGTTTTAAAATCGTAACTAATAGTTAAACATTGCTGAGCTAGTAGACGAGCGATTCAAAGCTGCTGAATGCTTATATCTATTTCGTACTTTTTAGAACAAAAAAAAAAAACTCAATACATTTTTCGTTCTTATTCTATCTTAAAAAGGTCTAAGAAAATGTCTATCTTATTTGGTCTCAAAGGTTTTTTCTTGTTCAAGCTACGTTATTCTTATATTGCGATTTAAATCATTTTTAATAGTGTTGAGCAGAAAGAATTTCTTTGTTAAAGATTTACTCTTTGATAATATATATATATATATATATATATATATATATATATATATATATATATACATACATACGTATATTTACTCATTCATATATTTGTGGAAATTTTAAATGCATAATGTGTTATTCGTTTGCAGCACCTCCCGAAAACCTATGGAAAAAGTTCAAGGTAGATTTTGTGTTTATCTATAATTAATAAAAAACACCACAACTGAAAAAATAACGCCCTTCCTCAAAAAGGTGACTATAAAGTGCGTGTTCATTTTACGTTAAATTAATATAGAAAAATATTCCCTATTTTTAAAACTATACTTTCTTCATAGCTTTTAAACTACACGTTTCGTGGAAGTAAAACGTTATTTTCGTGGAAGTAAAACGTTACTTTCGTCGACGTAAAACGTTATTTTCGGTTTCTGCCCCTTCGAAAACTCAAAATAATGGTAATTTTTAAAGATTTTTTTATGGTAGAAGATATAGCACCATTTACCAATATTTCAATCATAGTTATTGGTTTACCTAGTTTTGCATATGGATTACAAAATATTTAATATTTTTCCTAGACTTCTGGCCCTGGTTGAGAGAAAACTAAAACTTGTTGCTATGGCTTCAAATGATTTGAAATAACAGCAAGGCAGGCTTGAATCCAAATTTTTGTCATATATTATATCTACCCTCTTTGGTTTTCATACATAAAGTAAACCTCACAGTGTATAACGATTATTTGATAATGGAGATATTCATAATCATACCCTATTTCCCAGAAAGGGGAGAAACCTACGTATTGAGCACTCTTGAAGTAAATACTTAAAGTTTACGCATAAATTTATACTTTCGTATATTAATTTTATATGAGAAATGAAGTATATATATATATATATATATATATATATATATATATATATATATATATATATCATATACTAGCATGGATGCCCGGGTGTTTGGAGGTATATGCTGAGCAAAAAAAAAAGGTCAATTGTTTTAACTTTGACCAATATTATGACCCCTTAACATTTTTTTTTTTTTGCTCAAATCAAGTTATTAAGTTAGATCCATGTCCAAGGAACTTTTATCTTAAATTTCAAGTGTTTAGACCCGAAATTGTTGGAGGAGTTTGGTAGAGATCTCAAAGGTCAAATCGTTGAACTTTGACCCCTACACAGCACAATTTCTGGCTGAAAAACGATCACATAGATTTTCCCAAATCTCAGGACCCTGTATATCAAATTTCGAGTATGTAGACTGAACATTGACAGAGTTATTGCGTAGGGAAATGTACACAGACACACACATAGACACATTCACTTTTATAGATATATAGATATATACCATGATATATATATATATATGTATATATCTATGTAAATATATCACGATATATATAATGATATACGTATATATATGATATATATATCATGATATATTTATATATATATATATATCATGGTATATATATATATATATATATATATATATCATGGTATCTACTATCTATCTATATATATATACATATATATATATATATGTGCGTGTGTGTGTATGTGTGTGTAAGTGATGTAAACGAAGACAATTAAAAATTAGTTCTTTCCAAGAACAAACAAAGACTATATGCCAACTTCCAAAAAGGTTTAAATGTTCATCATCATCATCATCATCATCATCATCATCATCATCATCATCATCATCACCACCACCACCACCACCACCACCATCATCATCATCATCATCATCATAATAATAATAATAATAATAATAATATTAATCATCATCATCATCATCATCATCATCATCATCATAATAATAATAATAATATTAATCATCATCATCATCATCATCATCCTACGTGTTACGCAATCCCTTGCGTATCACATTACAAATCCACGCATTAATCTGGGAGGGGAGACTATTTTTAAATATCGTTCTAAATGTGAAATGATATAACGGGCTTTTTTGGGTTTTTTTACATGGAGGTCACCACTTATCAAGGCCCAGAGGCACTCGAGGATAAGGGTTAATACGTATATATTAGTCATTGTGATTTTAGCGTAGTAAACATTATTGGGTATTTTGTATATTGGATTACTTAGTTCACGTTGGACTTGAAGACAGACTGTAGTCAGCTGGAAAGTAGGCAAACGGAATAGAGTTCCACAGGCGAGCAGTTCTAAGAAAGAAGCCCTGTTCATGGAATCTACGTTTAGGTTTAGGCACGGATAAAGAGTGGATAATTGTTGATAGTGGTTCTGGAAGACGAGTGTTTTTCTTGAAAGTCTGGAGAGGGGGGACCAGAGATCGAAGTTCAGATGAGCACCTGCCATGAAAATAACGATAAAACAGGGACGGGCTCGCTACGTCTCTTCTGCGGGAAAGAGGCTGCAGGGAAGACAAAAAGGGCATCCTCCACTAAGCTACAAAGTCTTGAACTCTGTCAAGACAGGATAAGCTGCCTCCAGCAGCTCCTGCCCAGATGTGGCAACAGTACTCCATCGTTAGCCGAACCTAGCTTTTATATAGGTAGAGAATTGCATCAGCAGTGAGATATCTACTCGAGCACAAGAAGGATCCCACCATTTTTCCAGCGACTTTGGCAATTGATTTGATATACGTGTTCCATTTCAGATCGAGAGTAGAGGTCAAACCCAGAAGCTTGTAAAAACATGAAGCTTCCCCAAGACGAGAGCCATTCATTTCGATTTATGGCAGCTGGGCAGCAGAGCGTTGATGATGTAAAGATAGAAGCTTGGTTTTAGATGCATTAAAAGTAACTAGCTTCTTATTTCCCCTTTGTACCACGTGCTCAAGATCAGAGGAGAGAGAGTCAGAGAGAACTTGGTCGTTCACGGTCTTCGAAGTGATTCCATAGATGGTAGTGTCGTCAGCATAAATGTCTACGAATGATCTAAGGATGTGGTCTGGAAGATCATTTATGTAGAGAGTTAGTCCCAGGATAGACCCTGAGGGACCTCAGCATTAATACTGAGAGCCTCTGATTTCTGCTCATCAACCGCTACTTGTAATAACCTATCAGAGAGAAATGATTTAAAAGTTGAGAAGTTATTTTCAGCTACACCATGACTGGAGATCTTGTGGAGTAGGCCTTTATCCCATACCTTATGAAAGGCCTTTGATATGTCAAGAGCAATTGCCCTAGAGAGGAAGCCTCCATCGAGGGATTCGCCAATCCTATGAGATATAACTGTGCGCACGTCTGCTGCAGATCTAGCAGAACGGAAACCATATTGCATGTCACTAAGAAGGTTATTTTTGCTGAGATAGTTTACTACTTCTTTGTTTAGCTCAGATTCCAGCAGCTTACCCATGATGCATAGGAGACTTATTGGTCTGAACTGAGAGGGAGATTAGCGATCACCTGAGTTATTAAATACAGTGCATACTGATGAGATTTTCCAAGGTGTTGGGAAGCATTTCTCCTTAAGACAATGCTTAAATAATTTGGTAAGTATGGGCGCTAGTTCTGGTTGAAGCCTTTGGAGTACTATGACTGGAACGCCGTCAGGGCCAGTTGCTTTACTGGAATCAAGGGTTTTGATTAGCTTGGCAACATCGCGTACATATATTTGTATGTCACTTAGCATGTTTTCTGATATACAAGGGAATACTGGGGGTCGGCGGCATTGGTTCTAAAGGGGAGAATTAGCTGCAAAGTTCTTGGCGACGAGATTGGCTTTGTCTGATGCTGACGATATTAACTCAGGTCCATTGATGATGGTTGGGATAGAGGTCACACTTCTGTTGAGGATTCTGTTTGTTATTTGCCAGAACTGATGGGAACCAAGCTGCTGCTCAGCTACCTTGGACTTGACAGACTGAGCATATAACTCTCTTGCATTCTTTATTACTTTTTTTACAGTGGTTGCTGGCAGTCCTGAAGGCGACTTTAATCTCAATACATCTATTACGTTGGAATAAATGATTTCTGTGCGCAATGGCAGCAGCACATTCTGGGGAGAAGCACGGCTGGCTGTTAGGTTTTTGCGGGAACTTTTTGGAGGGTATAAAACTGTCTATGCCTACAGTTCACCATTCCGTCAGGTCTTATACTATAGAGAACACAGCCTTTTTAAACATATCACTTAGAGGTAGGTGTGATATAAATGTACGGAAGCTATCCCAGTCAGCCATAGAATATCGATACACTGTACGATGGAGAGGTATGTCTGAGGACCTATTACATTTTGTTTATATTAAGGAGATATTAAGAGGTCCCTCGTACTCTTTTTTACCTTTTTTTAATGGAGAGTAGATAATGCACTGTGGATGTATTATCGGCAGCTCCAGAAACATCCGCATCTCCTTATTTGTCCCTCAGTCCTCATTTTCCATGAGTGATGTTTCTGAAAAAGGGTAAAGAAAAAGCTGCTTTCTACATCGGCAGTACTTCGTGAACAGTAGCCTGAGATGTCGGAAATGTTCTGTTTCTATGTCTATTCTTGTGGTCATGTCACTAGTAAGGGTGATAGAGGTAAACGTTTCATCTGGGCTGACGTTACCCGCCTGATAGTCAGGAACCCGAACCTGAGATTAACCACTAAGGAGGCTGTCCTATCAGCAGGTTCAAAGTACCGGGACTGCTGTCTTGCCATTTAGTGAATGGATTCTGGACCATGCAGTAGTTTCTGGTGAGGCCTCTCGATGCCATACTAGTGAGTAAGTGTTACGGGTTTACCTTATCATGTGCTACAGAAGAGAAGTTGCGAGCCTGTCTTTGTTTTATCATAATGTCCATGGCAAGTGCTCGTCTGAGCTCTAATCTCTGGCCCCTCTCGCCAATCTTTCACGATAAACAATCGTCCAACTGAAACCACTGTCAATAATTTCCCCCGCTCTTTATCTATGCCTAAATCAAAATGTAGATTCTATGAACAAAACTTCTTTCTTGGAAGTGCTCGCCTGTGGAACTTTCTTCCGTTTGCCTGTTTCCCACCTGACTACAACTTGGATGTCTTCAAGTCAAACATAAACAAATTACTGATAAACCGCCCCCTTAAGTACGACACTTTATCCAATCTCCATTACTAACGATTACCGCGATATTATCCCATTGATTACACGCAATAACCTTTATCCCTTAGTGGATTCCGGGCCTTGATGTGGTGACTTCCTTGTTATATATATATATATATATTTATATATATATATATTTATATATATATATATATATTTATATACATATATATCATGATTCTTTGAGGGTACAAATTATTATTATTTCAAACATTAAGGGGAAGACTTTTAAAATTCATGGTGAAAATAAAGAAAAAAGGGCCTAAGAAGAGGAAAGAAAATTAAAAGAGGAAGTCAGCTAACCTGTTTCGCTCTTACTTTCTGGATGGATTTATAAAGGAAGACTTAAAAATATGTACATTTAAAATAAAACTATGTTGAGTATATTTAGTTATGGGCGAAAAAAGAAAGTGTGAAAGCGATTAAAATAACAAATGTGATGATATTTATCTCAAAGATCGTTGAGACTAATCACGCTCAAACCTAAGGGACATTGTCTCTGTTTGCAGCGAGAAGGCCTTCTTAACTGAACGTTAACTATCTCCAAGATCTTTAAATGGAATATTGAGTGAGCATGACTAAGAATTGAAAATGAGTTCGTGTTGAAGTTCGCTGTACTTGACAGGTTTTAAATGAGATGGTCAGTTATTGAAGACCCGTGTGCGTTGGCAAGTACGTTCGTTGCTTTGTATGTAAGATTTCTCATTTTGCTAGTTACGTGCTGTTGAACTCTTTCATTCAATCTTAATGTCGTTCGACCCACGTAGTTTACACGGCAACTACATTCACAAATTTTAACTGACATTAGTATAGTAATGAACATGTCGAAAACACAATACGTTCATAAATATAATGAGTTCGGACCTGTGGACCAAATTCGATTTCAGTTTTATTCGGGTCAGAATAAAGAAAATTGGAACTTAGTAGGTGTAAGCCGAATGAACGTGTTATTTCTACGCATACACAAACATAGATTTATATGCTTAAAGACCATAATCTATTTAAGGTTTGGATATGCATATCTACACAACTAATACGAATAATAGATAACACTGGAGAGTTGTATGTTCTGGTTTATATTCTAGCTGACTGTAAACAATTAATTTAATTAATTCACAAATCTATATATGTAAAAATTTAGTAATTAATACTGCATCGACTCTATCATAATAAATACAGAATCCGCATGAACTAAATCATGGTTTCGACTTGGCCACGTTGCAGGGGAGAGGGACAGCTATATATTACATATCATATAATAACCAATAGAAAAATAGCTCTATAATAATAAATACGAAATCTGCATGAATTAAATTAGCACATTTTAGCATATATTACGACTAAACGGCCTAAAATATACCAGTATGTATATATTTATATACATAAAATATATGCATACTAGTATATATATATATATATATATATATATAGATGTGTGTGTATATGTGCGTGTGTATTTAAGTATAAAAAATATATATATTGTATTTTATATCCATGAAAATAAAAATGTACTGCTTAAGAGATTTTATGTAAAAGAGTTACATAGAATTCAGTGGAAAATGCATTTGCAATAAATTCATATGCAAGAAATAATAATGAAAAAATTAATTAATGACGAGATAGATTTTTTAATGATTAGCTAGTGTAGAGTTTTTTAATGATTAGCTAGTGTAGATTTTTTAATGATTATCTAGTGTAGATTTTTTTAATGATTAGCTAGTGTAGATTTTTTAATGATTAGCTAGTGTAGATTTTTTAATGATTAGCTAGTGTAGATTTTTTACTGATTATATAGTGTAGATTCTTTTAATGATTAGCTAGTGTAGATTTTTTAATGATTATCTAGTGTAGATTTTTTTAATGATTAGCTAGTGTATATTTTGTAATGATTAGCTAGTGTAGATTTTGTAATGATTAGCTAGTGTAGATTTTGTAATGATTAGCTAGTGTAGATTTTTTAATGATTACCTAGTGTAGATTTTTTTAATGATTAGCTAGTGTAGTTTTTTTAATGATTAGCTAGTGTAGATTTTTTACTGATTAGCTAGTGTAGATTTTTTACTGATTAGCTAGTGCAGATTTTTTAATGATTAGCTAGTGCATATTCTTTTAATCATTAGCTAGTGTAGATTTTAACGTAAACAGTTACTTTTCAAATCAAATTTATTATCTATATAATTATAAAACTCAAATGACCTTGTAACGATATATGTAATCCACTTTCCGTTTTATGACATCTTGTTGCGCATGCGCGCATGACCTGGACACTGAAATATTAACATTATTATTTCGAAATTATCATTTAACATGGGAGGAGTGGAGTTTAAAATAACTTATATAAAAAAGCAGACAGTATGAACAATTGTTTATTTGACTGATTTAAACACGAAAAAAAAAGAACAATGGGAATACTGAAATATTAACGTTATTATTTCGAAATTATTATTTTATATGGGAAAAGTGGGGTTTAAAATGAGCAAAAAAGACAAAAAGAACGATTGGGACACTGAAATATTAACGTTATTATTTCGAAATTATTACTTAACATGGGAAGAGTGGGGTTTAAAATAACTTAAACGTAATACAGAAATGAACGATGTAAAAAAAGCAGATATATCAAAATTTGAATTTAACCATAAGTATTAAGGTATTTTTTCAGTGCACATTTACCTATAAGTATGGCCAACCACTTATAATTCAGTAACTGTAATTTATTTTTGTTAAAAAATAATCAATTATAATAAACAGAACGACTCATAGAAATCTATCTATATTCTTTTTTTCATTTTAATATACTTTTATAGAAGTGTTTCTGTTATGTCAAAAAAAAAACTATTTTCTTTATGTCACAAGTATCACGCTCATACATGAATTCCATAGCTAATATAACATACTGACCCAACGGGTCACGGGTAGTCTAGTGTTTTAATAATACTCGTACACTTTTGAACTGTTCGATACACGCACACACAAACACGCGCGCACACACCACACACACACACACACACACACACACACACACACATATATATATATATATATATATATATATATATATATATATATATAATAGATTATTTCATCTAAGTCGATGAGTGAGGGTTCGGTATGCACTCTTCAGCAGTTCCTAAGCTCTTTGACACCGCATTTATAACTACAACCGCAGATTGTGAACTTGCATATGCTCGTCGTTCAGAGATGCCTTCTCGAGTGAACAGATAACCATGCTTTGTTTCGTGCTTTGACGCCACAGTGCATACATATTAATTTTTTGGTGGAGTTTTTTCTGATGCTTTACTTTAATATTTACACGAAAGGCATCGTTATGACGGAGACGGTATTGTTCAAATTCTCTGGTCCCTAGAAAACCTAACCTCCTCGATTAGCTGCGACCTGTGCTGCATACTCCCAGGAGCACAGAAAAATTTCACAACGCTTCAATTTGTCATTAGTGTATCCTTGTAACGAAGCAGAGACGCGCTATCGGGACGCAAGAATTCTTCCTTTGCCCATAAAAAAGTTGCTTAGGAACCCTTGAGTCATCAATTCTCACAAGATAATCCGACCACTGCATTTGTCTCCTGAACCAAAATGATTAAATACCAGTGATTTCACACATCTTTAGTAATTCACCATTCGGAACACGATTCTGTCATGCAACAACTCAAATAGAACGCAGACATCTGCTATGGAAGGAATTGCGCTAATTTATGCTTGCGGTACAAGAATCACGTTTCAGCACCTTACAAAAGAGTAGGCAGAACAACAGATTTGTAGACTGTCAGCTTCACTTTTAGACACACAGCGTAGCTGTTCCAGAGTATGTGCTGCCACCTACCAAATGCCTCACTAGCTTTATTAATTCTAATTTGGAGGTCCTTTCAAAATTTAGCATCATCAGACACAACAGATCCGAGGTATGTAAAAGAAGATACTGTTTTCAAAGCTTTACAATCATCATGGTTGTGAAGAGGGCGTAACATTTGGTTTCGGCTGGTGAGTCTTTGTTGTGCTAATTGTTAAATTGAAAGCTTTACATGCATAGGAAAGCTATTGATAGTGATCTGCAAGTTAAGACTATGATTGACAATAGAATTGTCATCAGCATCAAGGAGATCAAGAACAGTCTGGTTTTGACCTTGAACTTTTGCTGGTTAAATAATCCTCAACTTGATTGATACTCAACACCTACACGTCCCGAGATGTTCTTGAAAGCTATCTCAAGCATCCGCGAAAAGAAAAGATCAAATAGGGCACAGACACATGCTTGCTTAGTTCCAGTTGACACTTCAAATGGTTCACTTTGTTCGCAGCCAGATCGTAATGCCCCTCCCAATTCCTCAGTGAAAGGTGACAATCACATTCAACATCTTGTTTGGAATACCGAACCACCTCAAAACAGTACACAGGCCATTCCTGGAGACGGTATCAAACGCCTTTGTTAGATCAACAGATGACCCAAACAATCCTTATTCTGTTCCGTCGCTTTCTCCTGTAGTTGCCGTAGGCTGAAGATCATGTCTACAGTTCCTCTTCCTGTCTGAAGCCACACTTTGTTTCCGGACGCACATTTTTACAAATCGAACCATTGAGTCTGTTTATGATTACACGAGTTAGAATCTTACCAGCAACAGATAAAAGAGAAATTCCTCTAAGGTTATCACACTCACACTTATTTCCTTTGTGCTTAAACAGGTGAATAATTGACGCGTCTATGAACTGTTGTGGCACAGTACCAAGTTCCCATATTAATGAAACCAGGGCACATAGTTTCCTGATTAGCAGTTAGCTTCCACATTTGTACACTTCTGCAGATATGCCGTCATCACCTGGTGCCTTATCATTTGAAATTTGCGAATATTTTATTAAATTCATTTTTCTATACATTAATATAAATAGTAATTGTATTTTGTTATTGGAGAAGTGATATTTTTCACTGGAGAGCAATGTATTTTGTGTTGTTTTTAAATCTTCGAAACAGTAACACGGTATACCGCTGAAGATCCCCGTTTTCTATTTTGAAATTTCAGTTAAGTTTTTTCTTTCTTTTATTACTTATATAATTGAAGTATATTTTGTGATTGTAGACTTTTTAAAGTCAGCTTATGCGAGTGTTGTATCTGCACTAGATTAAATTTTGTTTTTTCATCGGTAATTTAAACTGCATTCTTTCTATTTATCTTTACATTTTTTTACTCAAAGCTTCTTTAGACGATATGTATATATATATATATATATATATATATATATATATATAAACTGTGACAAAAATACAACCGACAAGAACATATATTTTTAAGCAAAATCAGTCAGTCGTGTGGCCTCCACAATCTTACTATGCATGCATTCATGTATTGATATCATGTATTTAAAATGTGTAGCAATAACATTCCTATTTTACAAACAGGAAGCAAATGAACCTTCTCCGCGTTGTCTGCCATTTTATCGATCTTTTATTCCTGCCGCTCTTGCTATTATCACATTGTACGCCACGGTGTCATTTAGTCACATGTTTAATCAGTCAACCAGCTAACTAGTTACACACAAGAAAAAAAAACGATCAATACGTTCAAAAATACCCAACCGAAAATAGTCTCTACTAGCTGATCTAACCGTTTATACTGGGTAATTATTTGAACGGTTACAATTTGTCAAATTTACTTAAGCCGTTACTTGCCTCCATACAGAATTAAGTTAGAGAAACTTCCCGTTTTAAAATGGAGAAAATTCAGTTTTATAAAAAACGATATGCGCCACGGCTTATTATATGTTACTGCGCCAGAAACGGGCCTACGCAAACATTATGAACACAAACATTAACCATTTCATACCCGATTTCGATTGAACTGCTGAAAAGCAGCTTTTAAATCTGCATCCATAAACGTTTAAATAAACTTCCAAATAATGTAAGAGCTGCACCAACAAGGTAACAATCCAAGCTAAAGTTGAACAAGAATCAATGTACATTAGCTCTTGCCCAAATATGTCTTGGATTATTACGGTGTTACTTTCTACATGCCCACTGCAACTCGCTTGATTTACTTGTCGGTCAAATTAATAGTAATTGAATTGGTGTGAATCGTATATTGATTTTAGAAAATATCTAACATTTAATACTTAAGGTTAAGAATAATAAAGAAGAACTAAGATTCAAGAAATATTGTTAGTTGCATAAAATGTAATTTCAGAAATTCTTTCGTAGTAGCTGCGTAATGACTATGAGTCAAATCCAATTAAAATCTAAAATAGTTGACTATTTCAATTAAAATGTGGTATCAATATTATGAACCTAAACTCGCTTTAAAATACTAAAAATGAGGCGTAAATTTAGAAATATTTATTAACTTATGTCTTAGTTTTATTGTTAATATTTCATGAACGTTTAAGGCATCTGATTAATTCCGAAAGTTTTCCATCAACCAACAAATATGTGATATATTCATATCTAAGTGTTCATATGTTTTTTTTTTTTTGCGTGTGTGTGTGTTACATGTATTTTGGACACACCTTAACTTCATGCGTCGTTGATCTTGTCCACCTGGAATTCATCTTGTTCTTGGAGGTGAGACTGGGAACCTGTTTTGGACGGATATTTATTCACTCCAAGACGATGAATTCGTTTTATAAAGTTTTATTCCCCTTCCAGATGTTGATCGCAGAAGAATGGAAAGTGAATATCTTTGCTTGCTTTTCACACACGTCAGTGACCCCCCCCGCCCGGTTAGGAGTTGTCTGTTCTTCTCTACTTCCAAACCCAAACTCACTGACTCAAGCTAACCTGATCACGTGACTCACACGCAGATCCGATCAGCTGACCCTCACTTCCCGTAAAACGTGTCTACAATATGATTTAACATATTTCTTTCTTATTTCGAACATATGAAGGATGGATAAATTTTCTTCCTCAAAGAAAAATATTTGCACCACATTTCTGTCTCCTCAGGAAAATCAAAACTAATAAAAATTACAATGCTAATAAAATCGATGTCTAGAGTAACTAAATTTGAATACATATACACAACAAAGACACCCGCGCGCACACACACACACACACTATATATATATATGCTCTCTATTTTTTGTTGAGCATATTGGGGAGCGAAATAAGAAACACTTGTGTATAAAGAAATGCTCATTGTTTAAACCCGGACAAACTCAAAGAAAACCAAAATGCCTCCTCACTTGAGGCTTGCATTTACTAATATCCATGGGCTTTGAACTAACTTAGATGATGTTGAGTCATTTCTCCTTGTAAACACCCCGGATATCTTAGCATTAAGTAAAACTAACCTTCACTCCTCCATTCCCTCTAACCACTTTAACATGCCTGGTTATCTCCCACTCTACCGTAAGGACTCGGACAGACATATGCACGGGCTTGGAGTCTATATTCGTAACACCCTCCCCCTGACTAGAGAAATAAAACTAGAATCAGAGGACCAGGACTTTATGTGCTTCAGACTAAATATGTAACACAATATTAGCTACTTGTATTTTCTCTACCGCTCTTCCTCAAACCAAGACTGTACCCTAATAAACAAAGTCCCAGACAGCATAGATATAGCACTCTCTCCCGATACTAGCGCACAAATACATGTATTTTGTGACTTTAATGTCCACCACAGTTACTGGCTAGGATTCTCTAATCACACAGACGTAGCTGGTAGCACAACACATAGCTTCTCTATATCCCATTCCCTATCTCAGTTGGTTACATTTCTGACACGTTTCTCAGACCAGCATGATCAACATGCCTCACTTCTAGATCTCTTTCTGACAACGGTTCCCGATGACTGTACAACAAATGCCACAGCCCACTCGGGAATGCTGATCACGCTGTGATAATGTATGAAATCAGCCTAGATTCTCGCCCTAAAACTGAAGACCCACTACTCAAAACAACGAGGTATTACAAAAAGGCTGATTGGGAAGCCATCGGGGTGCTCATCAGAGATGCCCCATGGCAAAATATCTTTACTCTTCCAGTGGATAGTGTGCAAATGAGACCACTGAATGGTTCAAAACTATTATTGAAGCACATGTTCCCGCACGGAAATTCTATAGCAAGCCTCACTCCCCCCAATGGTTTACTTCTGCTTGTGCATCTGCCATTTGTCAAAGGCAGGATGCGTTCCGCAGATTTAACCGGCATAAGTCCAGCTAAAATAAACAGAAGTTTATAGAAGCTAGAAATAATTGTAAGAGAGTGATAGAGACAGCTAAGACAGATTACTCTGAAACCACCAGAAAATGCATCGAAGCACAGAAATTAGGAACCCGGGATTTTTGGAAAATCTACAACAGCGTAGTAAATAATGGACAGTCAACTATTCCCCCACTATCAAACAATCATGAGGTTGCTTGCACGGTAACTGACAAGGCTAATCTGCTTGCCAGTCAGTTTGCCTCAAACTCCACACTGAACTCGGTACACCACTCACTCCCTGATTTTCCTCTGCGAACAGACGCTACACTAGACGATTTGAAAATCACCCCTTCTCAGGTACATGCTATTATAACAAACCTAGACACCTCAAAAGCATGTGGACCAGATCTCATCCCGGCTGTGCTATTAAAAAAGTGCTCTGCCAAGGTTGCGTCAGTTCTCTCTAAACTTTACAATAAATGCCTAAACGAATCTTGTTTTCCCGACTGCTGGAAAACCGCCCCTGTGGTACCAGTCTTCAAGAATTTTGGTGAAAGAACTGACCCACAAAATTATCGCCCCATTAGCCTCCTCCCGCTTTTCGCCAAAATAGTTGAGTCCTTAGTTAATCAAGCCCTAGTCCAGCACCCAACAGCTGCTAAACTCCTGACTGACAAACAATATGGATTCAGGCAAGCCAGTTCAACAGCGGATATCTTAACTGTAGTTTCTGAACGTATATACCGTTCATTGCGCAAAACAGTGGAGGGTAGAGCGGTGGTCCTTGATATATCTAAGGCTTTTGACAGGGTATGGCACGATGGTCTTCTAAGGAAAATTAGATCATATGGAATCACTGGAAGAATTCATAATGTAATTAAATCCTTCTTAAGTAATAGAAAAATCACAATTGTCCTCGACGGTCGTACATCTAAATAATATGACATAAATGCGGGAGTACCTCAGGGGTCTATCCTTGGACCTCTATTATTCCTGATATTCATAAATGACCTCCCTGATAAAATTGTTTCGAAGATGGGTATATTTGCCGATGACACCACATATCCAAGGAAATGGCAGAAACACTAGAGGATGACCTCCAATCTGTAGTGGAATGGGGATAAAAATGGTTGGTCACATTCAATGCTGCTAAGACTAAGCTTGTTTCCTTCAATAACTACAAGAAGCCTTCTCTACCACCAATAGCAATTGCCAAGAACACGTTGCAAGGCTGCTGCAAGGAATGTTGGCTCCCTCTACCGTGCTAGAAAACTACTTACGCCTGGCAGTATCCTATACCTCTATAAGGCCACCATTCGCCAATGTATGGAGTACTGTTGTCACATCTGCTTGTCTCTCGCTCCTGGACAGGGTTCAAAAGAGAGTCGCCAAACTGATTGGTCCTGAACTGTTATCTAGGCTTCAGCCTCTGTCCCATCGACGAGATGTTGCATCCCTCTGCCTGTTCTACAAACACTTTAATGGTGAATGCTCTGACGAAGTGCAGACACTTGTACCTCCCCGACGTAACTACCCCCCGACAAACCCGACAAGCTACTAAGTCTCATCCCTTTACAGTAGAGATCCCTAGGTGCAAGAAAGCCTTTTACTCTAATAGTTTCTTCCCCAGAACTGCGCGTCTTTGGAACTCCCTTCCAGGATTCTGCTTTCCCAACTGCACTGATATGCAGAAGTTCAAGTGTAATGTTTACAAACATCTTTCTACTCATCTCCCTTCATAATGACCCTGCTAATTAAGTCCCTGACAGTAGCCCCCTGCTTCAAAGTGGCACTGTGCCTTGTTTGGGGTGACAATTGAAAAAAATCAATAGAGCATATATGTTCGGACAATGATAAATCATTAAATCATTGAAATTTCGCATGCCCATCTTAGAAAAAGCCAAGTAGCATAATGGTTAGAAGCGCTGACTGTCGCATAGATAGTCGAGTCTCAATCCCGAGTGAAGTAGTTACCAGTCTAGCCGCACTGATGAGATGTAATACAGCGAAACAGTCTGTTTATGGATGACTTCATACTCGAGTACATCCTCCGTCAGTATGAAAGCAAAAAATATCTTCGTCAATGTTTACACTATGTGTCTCGCTACGTATCTAAACTGATTACGATTATATTCAAATAAAATTAAATAATTACATGATTGTGAGCTAAAAGAAAAAAAAACTACAATTATTCACGATTTATACTCGAATGGAGACTTTTTCGAATTCGTTAAAGTCCGTATATCTTAGCTGGCTAAGGAAATCCACAGTATTGACTTCTTAACATTTTATTTGATAATATATATATATATATGTGTGTGTGTGTGTGTGTGTGTGTGTGTGTGTGTGTGTATGTGTGTGTGTGTGTGTGTAAAGAGAGAGAGATAAAAAATACAAGCGGAGTTATGCGTTCATGAACCTTCCGTTTTTATTTCGAGACTTCCTCCAGAAATTAAAACGAAACGTTCATGAACACATAACTCGGTTTGTTCCATTTTATTTCTCTATTTTGTCGGAATACTATTTTTTTTACACAGTGGTCACCACTTATCAAGGCACGGAAGCCACTCAGGGATAAGGGTTATTGCAAGTACACTACGTTAGTGTGGAGATTTGATGAAGTGTTTACTTAAGGGGGAGGTTCATTAGGAATTTGTTTACGTTGGACTTGAAAGCCATCCAATTTGTAGTCCGGAGGGAAGCAGTTAGACGGAACAGAGTTCCACAGGCGTGCAGTTATAAGAAAGAAGCTTTGTTCATGGAATCCGCGTTTTGATTTAGGCTCAGATATAGAGTAAGGGAAATTTTTCACAGTGGATTCAGCTAGACGGCTGTCAAGGAAGGATAGGCTGTTTTTAGCAGCTCCTGCCCAGATATGGCAACAGTATTCCATCCTTGGACGTACTTGGCTTTTATATAGATAGAGAATTGCATCAGTAGTGAGATATATTCTGGAGCGGTAGAAGGATCCCACCATCATTTCCAGCGACCTTGGCAACAGACTTGATGTACGTGTCCATTTCAGATCAGGAGTAAAGGTCAAACCCAGAAGCTTGTCAACACACGGGGCCTCACCCAGACGAGAGCCAGCCATCCATCATAATTGATGCCAGATGGGGATCAGAGCGTTGATGATGTAAGGATAGGAGTTTGGTTTTGGATGCATTAAAAGTAACCAGCCGCATTTTCCCCCACTGAACCACGCGCTCGGAGATCAGAGGAGAGAGAATCAGAGAGAACTTTGTCATTTACAGCCTTTGATGTGTTGCCGTAGATGGTCGTGTCATCAGCATAGATGTTAACGAATGATTTAAGTATGCGTTTAGGGAGGTCATTGATGTAGATCAGGAAGAGAGTTGGGCCCAGGATTGACCCCTGAGGGACTCCAGCATTTATATTGCAGGCCTCCGATTTTTGTCCATCAACTACTACTCTTATGAGCCTATCGGATTATTCTCATCATATATATATATATATATATATATATATATTCTCATCATATATATATATGTGTGTGTGTGTGCGCGTATGTGTGTGTGCGTGTGTGTATGTGCATGTTTCATTTTTGTTAAAAACTGTTATGACGACAGATTATAATTATGAGCCTCCTTAACGCATATATAGGACTTATTTTTCGTCTAGTACGTAGTTATGGAAGATAGTCTCCTTGATTAACGCGCTAGGAATTTGAGCTAATTTCGGCTTTTAGTTTCGGGATTCGAATCGTGCGACTGACTTGCATGGTTATCTCTAGGCTTATGATTCAGCAAGGATAAATTATATATATGATTATTCTACGGATTTGTAAATTTAGAACAACAATAATAAAGAACAAAAACTTCAATATGGTTTCATAGTACAATCAATATCTTATATAATTGCCATTTTTATTGACAAGAGAAAAAAGCCTTTGGCCCATTGAAGATGTCAAACTTTCGATTTCATCTGATGAAATGTAATTAGCAGCAGTCAGAATAGCATTCCAGAGGTAATTCTTGGAGTGCTACTGCCTTCCTTCGAAGTAAATATTTTGTTTCA
The DNA here is from genome assembly GCF_053919585.1 of Euprymna scolopes. Taxonomy (NCBI): domain Eukaryota; kingdom Metazoa; phylum Mollusca; class Cephalopoda; order Sepiida; family Sepiolidae; genus Euprymna; species Euprymna scolopes. Next base: position 56,560,541 of record NC_136500.1, read on the forward strand.
AGATGCTCTACAGATTTTCGATGGGATTTAAATCTGGAGAAGAGGCTGGCCATCGTATTATTTTCCCATGTCTGACAAAAACTCTCTCCAAATATTCAGTGGCTATCCTTGCAGAATGAGACGGTGCATTATCATGCATGAATACCATCTTTTTTCCGAATGCCAAATTCTTCTGCTTGTGTCAGAGTTCCAAGTGTTCCTTAATGAAGTCAATGTAGAGTTTGGCGGCAATTTTCACTCCATCTGCAACTCTGAATGGTCCTACCAGCTAATTGCCAATGATTGCAACCCAGAACATCACACCATCACCTCCTTGTTGACGGCTGACCCTTTGGGGATGTAGACCCTCATTATGGTACCATCCTTTCCTCCACCCATCGGGTTCATTAAAGGTCGCTCGACACTCATCGGTGAACAAAACAGTTTGAGAATTCACTTTCATGTGATCTCTTGCCCACTGCATCCTCCTTTCTTGTGGATATTCTTCAATTAAGTACGGACCTCTGGCTTTCCAAATTTTGCAATCGTCCTCAGGATACGGCAACGAGTTCATTTGGGCACATCAGGAACGCCAGCTTTTTCAAAAAACTTGTTAGCTAGTTTCAAGTGGTTTATGGCTAACTCTCTCTTGATATTGCTCATTGATTGACGTGACAGATATGATTTCTTACGAATTTTCCTTTTGTCAGAACGTCCGTTGCAAAGATAAGGGTTAGTACAATATTTTTTGATTGTACGATGATCACTGTGTAATTTTTTGGCAATTTCAAAGGGGGGGGATCTTATTATGGAACCTTTGAACAATTTTAGACTTCTCAGCTTGACTTAAAGCACCTTTATGTCCCATCATGCATATAAAGTTGGCACGCTGAAATTTTATATCTGCGCATGCGTTAGTGTTGCCAGATAACGAGCGAAGTTTCACGAATTTTCATTGAAAAATGTCGGAGTTAGAATAAAAATATCAATTTACATATAATTCTGGCACGGGGTGTTTAAACGAGAAAGAGCGATTTCTAAATCATCTAGTGTGGTTTCTGTCCACAGACTCTTGGAGGGGTTGGTTTGCTGAAAATATGTGTGGGATTGATCGGAGGGGAACCGTCGAGCAAGCATATAAGCCTTCTCGGTTACCGTGCAAACAACTTTCGGGTTGTTGGATAGTGAGAAAATTGTTGAAGGAAGATTATTTTCTGCATTGTTATAGATTTTTCAGAAGGCACGAGTTCTTAATTTCTGCGCTTGAATGCGTCTTCTGATAGTTACAGTATATTTTTTGATAGAGGCAAATAAATATTTGTACGTCTGTTACTGACACTATCACAGCTGTCTTAAATGTGATAGTGTCAGTAACAGACGTACAAAAATTAGTGTTATACTATAAACTTAATTGTGAATAAACGCGTCTGTCAGCCGGTAACTAAACCACAACACTTGAACATATAATACTTTGTATTAAAACATCTTTCAGCGTTTCATTCCGGAGTGTCTATATTTTTGTCTAAATTTATTCTGTATTTTAAAAGAGCTAACAGCGGTATCGATTTTTGGATAGCCCAATAATTGAACTGTCAACCTAGCGCATATGTGAAATAAGACAACTGATAAAATAATTTCAACTCCGAGGACACACCACGTGTTCTGTGTCGCCTTCAGTCAGAATTCAACTGTGAAGGAAGATACTTATTCTGCCAAAAAATGTATATATTCCCGTATCCTTGGTTCCAGACATCTCTATTTTCCCAACATAAAATTTCGTTATGCATCATGCGAGTTCAATTTTCGGTAAGGTAGATGTAAAATGCTTTTTTTCACCAAGACAATTCACCATGTCATAAAATAATCACAACGAGCAATAAACTATATTAAATGCATATTATTTTAATTGGACTCCATTATTGATATAATATATATTGATAATATATATATATACTATATTATTATATAATATTGATATAAGATATATTGATATTATATATATATATTATATTATTGATATAATATATATACTATTCGGTACGGACAGGACAATGGAAGATCAGATAATAATTAAACGTAGATTTATAAGGTCAAAAAATCCAACCTTAATCGCCCTTCGGGCCCCGTGGCGCAGATGATAGAGACGTTGAATCTCTACTGTTCCAGATGAGCATTGTCTGAAGATAGCGGTTTCAATCCTACCCAAAAGCCGGCCAGAGGCTTACTTGACCAAAAACATGGTGAGACGACAACAACCACGGATGGCAATGATTGCTGAAAATGCAGTTAGGAGATCAGAAGTTCCTATCCGTCGCGGTTACCACCTTACGAAGGTCAGAGGAATAGTTGGCCGAAACGTCGTGAAACAACAACTAATAAAGATTAGGATAATAGCCAGCAATAAATAAATTTAAAAAAATTAATTTGATGTAAAATGTTTTTTTTTCACCAAGACAATTCACCATGTCATCAAATAATCACAAAGAACAATAAACAATATGAAATGCTTTTCGAATTTCTTTCGCTGCTTATTCTTTTGATATATAGGATTTTTTTTTTTTTTACATAGTGATCACCACTTATCAAGGCCCGGAAGCCACTCAGGGATAAGGGTTATTGCAAGTGCATTACGTAAGTGAGGAGATTTGCTGAAATGTTTACTTAAGGGGGCGGTGCATTAAGAATTTGTTAACATTGGACTTGAAGACAACCAAGTTGTAGTCCGGAGGGAAGCAGGCAGACGGAATAGAGTTCCACAGGCGTGCAGTTCTAAGAAAGAAGCTTTGTTCATGGAATCTGCGTTTTGATTTAGGCACAGATATAGAGTGGGGGAAATTTTTCACAGTGGATTCAGCTAGACGGGTGTTTTTCGTGAAAGATTGGCGAGGGGGGACCAGAGATTGGAGTTCAGACGAGCATCTGCCATGGAAATAACGATAAAACAAGGACAGGCTCGCAACGTCTCTTCTGTGGGAGAGAGGTTGCAGGGTACAGAAAAGGGCATCACCCACTAAGCCACGAAGTCTATTTTGTACTCTGTCAAGGCAGGATAGGATGTCCTTAGCAGCTCCCGCCCAGATATGGCAACAGTATTCCATCCTTGGACGTACTTGGCTTTTATATAGATAGAGAATTGCATCAGTAGTGAGATATCTTCTGGAGCGGTAGAAGGATCCCACCATTTTTCAAGCGACCTTGGCAACAGACTTGATGTACGTGTTCTATTTCAGATCAGGAGTAAAGGTCAAACCCAGAAGCTTGTCACAACACGGGGCCTCACCCCGACGAGAGCCATCCATCACAATTGATGCCAGATATGGATCAGAGCGTTGATGATGTAAGGATAGGAGTTTGGTTTTGGATGCATTAAAGGTAACCAGCCACATCTTCCCCCACTGAACCACGCGCTCGAGATCAGAGGAGAGAGAATCAGAGAGAACTTTGTCATTTACAGCCTTTGATGTGTTGCCGTAGATGGTCGCGTCATCAGCATAGATGTCAACGAATGATTTAAGTATGTGTTTAGGGAGGTCATTGATGTAGATCAGGAAGAGAGTTGGGCCCAGGATTGACCCCTGAGGGACTCCAGCATTTATATTGCAGGCCTCCGATTTTTGTCCATCTACCACTACTCTTATGAGCCTATCGGAGAGAAATGATTTAATGATTGAGAAAACATTTCCAGTTATACCGTAGCTGGAAATCTTGTGAAGTAGACCCTTATGCCATACCTTGTCGAAGGCCTTTGATATGTCGAGAGCAATAGCCCTAGAAAGGAAGCCTTTGTCAAGAGATTCACTAATCCTATGTGATATAACCGTCAGCACATCTGTGGTAGATCTTGCAGAGCGGAAGCCATATTTTGTGTCACTAAGAAGGTTATTCCTGCTGAGGTGGTTGACTATTTCTCTATTTAATATGGATTCCAGCAACTTACTCATAACACACAGGAGACTTATTGGTCTGTATTGAGAGGGAGATGACTTATCACCTGAATTCTTAAATACAGGGCAAACTGATGAGGTCTTCCAGGGAGTCGGAAAGCACTTCTCCTTAAGGCAGCGCTTAAATAGTTTCGTAAGTATGGGAGCAAGTTCTGGTTGAAGCTTTTTTAACACTATAATTGGGATGCCATCAGAGTCAGTTGCTTTACTGGAATCTAGGTTCTTTATTAGCTTGGCGACCTCATGCCCGGATATTTGTATGTTACCTAGCTTGTTCTGTGTTATAGGAGGAAATATGGGGAGTTGATGGCCTTCGTCACATAGGGTAGAATTAGCTGCAAGGTTCTTTGCAAATAGTTTGGCCTTGTCTGATGCTGACGAGATGACCTCTGGTCCATTGATAATGGTTGGGATAGAACGCACACTTCTGTTCAGGATCCTATTTGTTATTTGCCAAAACTGGTGGGATCCAAGCCGCTGATCAGCTACCTTGGATTTAACAGACTGGGCATATAGCTCTCTTGCATTTTTTATTACTCTTTTACAGTGGTTGCTGGCAGACCTAAAAGCAGCTTTAGTCTCAGTGCATCTATTACGTTGGTAGCTATGGAAAAAGTGATTTCTGTGCGCGATAGCAGCAGCACATTCTGGGGAGAACCATGGCTGGCTGTTAGGTTTTTGTTGGAATTTTTTAGATGGTATGAATTGATCTATGCCTGCAATTAACCATGCTTGTAGACCTTACACGAATACGTCGGGAAATATGATTTGCTCTAATTAGAAAGTGATATTGGCAACTGATGTATACTTTGAGGTCTAAGACACATTCATTTACAGAAATGTCTATTATTTTACTAAAAGTTGTTTTATTAGTCTTAGACCTTCTTGAGTATTTTCCATGTCACATTTCGGAGATCATGATCAACATATAATATTACTAAACATTATTTAAGAATTATAATTCAAATGTTGATAAAAATCTATCAGATGATGGCGATTTCAAGAAAACGTGTAAAACCTTAGCCATAAGCTTTAAATTTCTTAAGAACGAATTAAAATTCAAAGAGACATTATTAGTTGGTTTCGTATAACGAAGGACCAAATCTAATGAGTTTTCAACTGCAAGATTATGTCCATATAACAGCCCGAAGAGCTATTATATGGACATGAAAAGAGACCGTTTATATACATAAAAAAATTGAAAATGTTGTTATATTTAATAATTGCTGTTATAATGATATCTGTATTTGTATTTTTACGATGGTTTTTCATCCCGTAGATTAAATTAAAAATAGCCCACATTACAACTACTTGTGCGTACAAAATGTGTTCCCAAATATAAAATGATTGGTTAATCATTTTAGGAGTGAAACCTGTACATACAAATATATAAACATATGCACATACCTAACTTTATATACATACTAGCAGATGTATATCCCGTTTCCCGATTGCTATAGTTAACAGTTACATCTGTATTCATAATTAGTTGACTGTCGAGCATCAAGACTTTTACATAGTAATAACATTTCATATAAATTTCCCTTTTACTTATTTCAATGTGTGCATTTTGTAATTCTAAATTGTGTATCCTGTAGCAGCTATTTTTTTCAGCCCAGAGCAATAAAAAAATGTTTCCCAGATCTGAATACCTTATATATTAAATTTAAAGTAACAAAAAACACACGCGAGGTTGTAATCGAAACCGAAACCTTAAGACAACGAGTAAAGTACGATACCCATTAGGCCAGCTAGTCAGTTTTTTTAAGTGATTTCAAATGTACTCAATTTTAACGTAAGGAAGCTGTTATATGAACGATTTGCGCATGCGCAGCGTGAAACAGTTGACAAACAGATAAAAATTCTACGTTCTCCCAAGTATATTTTTTTTAAATTTTGTCTCTTTAGCAATTTCTTATGTTCTGGGTGGAAGCCGATTAAAACGTATTGCACATGTCTCAATATCCTACATACTAAATTTCAAATCTTTAAATAAAAAATTCGTTGGGTATATAGGTTGAAATTTGTCTTCAAACAGACACACTTACACTATTATATATAGTGAGATTATAGATATTTGTTTCCTGGCATAAAAATTTGACGAAACGTTTAACCGTAACCTTATTATATGTGTCAAATGATAAAAGTCACAACGAGATGAAACCTGTTAGACGCACGGTAATGAATTAGATTCAGACCTCTGGTTACAAGTTTATTAGTAATTAAACGAAAAACGTATGCTTGTTGTTGACGTACGTTCGTGTTTCTCACACAATTTAATTATCTATTTTATCACACTTTCAACTAAAGCATTATTTTTTTTACGATTTCTCTATTTTCGACGTATTTGGACATCTTTTACTTTTCGTATGTTTTTAACTGAACTAATTCAGATCAGTAAAAGTACTGCACGGTACATTTATAGCATTTATACACAGACGTTTTAGATGTTATAGCTCTATCTAGGTTATGTTATAACTTTTGCTAATACCCATTTGTTTTAGTTTAAAATTATGGAGGCTTTTTATTTGGAACGACCCTCGCATGAGATAGCACAACCCGGACGCAGCCATCGTTCATCGCAGTCAAAATTGCATTGAGAACGGTGTTGACTATGTAGAAAAAATAAATTCCAAGTTAAAACAGGTAGCTCGTTTTTAATGTACTATTTATTCAAAATTCTCCACTTATGAAGGTCATTCAAAGATACGGTTTAAGTGTTAGGTAGTTGATGAGAACTCAATGATGATCAGTAATTGTGGAACTTGTATAGGGCTTAATTCTTTTAGTTGAATGTGTCAACAAGACTAATTACATAAGATTTGGCAAGGACAAATCATAGTCAGCCGGAAGTAGCTCAATGGTATCTTGTTCCACAGATGGACAGTTCTAGGAAAGATACTCTGCCCGTGGAATTTACGTTTGGATTTTGGTACATATAGAGAGTAATGGAAATAATTGAGGGTCGTTGTAGGTAAACGAGTATTTATAACAAAGGTTTTATAGTGAGAAAATATGGATTGGAGGTCAGTCGAGCACCGTCCAATACAGTACAGATAGAGTAAAGATAGACTCACAATGTCCTTTCAATGAGAAAGTTACAGTAGGGAGAAAAAAAGTTCACGTCAATTAAATTCCGAATCTGGTTTTGTGACCATCTCTAGGCAGGAGAGAGTACTCTTAGAAGCTCTCCTTCAGATGTGGCAGCAGCACTCCATTCCGGGTCATATTTACTCGTATACGGATAGAAAATAGCTTCGAGCGTGAGATAATTTCTTGACTAATTAACTTTCTCCTAACGGACAAAAGGATGATTTTTCTGTACTGAGGAGTAGAGGAACGATCTCCCGTATTTTTAAATGCTGGTTTACTGTCGAGATTTTTCATGGGGTTGAAAAATGTGGCTTCTTAAGGCTGCGAGTTGTAGTTTTTTTTATCATTACGATTGGAATGTTGCTAGGGCCAACTGATTTTCTGGCAAAGTATCAGATTAATATATGTATGTCACTTAGAGTATTTTCATTCCTTGTATAAAAATTTATGTGGGGTACGTGTTCGTAATCACTCAGAATGGGGTTGATTGCAAAGTTCGTGGCAGAATAGTTTTTCCTATTTGTATGCTACTTTATGGCCGTTGATTATTGTTGGGATAAAAGATACTCATCTGTTCATTACTATGTGTGTCCTGTGCCAACGTTCGAGGCAACGAAATCTCTGCTTATCAACTTTATATTTTAATGTAACTGTCAATACCTTCTGTTAGCCAATCTGTCTGATGTAATAGACGAGTTGTAAATTTTGAATATGGAGCATAGAGTTATTTCAGATATGACTGAGCATAAATTTTCCTTGTCGGCTATTGAGTAGTGATGCATAGTACCATTGAGAGAGGCATCTGTGTCTTTGTTACACTATGTTTCTGTATTGATTGGACAAGAGAGTGGTCGAGGGATCTCAGTAGAGACAGAACGGAGGATGTGCAGAGTTCACGGCAAAAAAAAAAGAAAGAAAAATGATCTAGAAGGCTAGTAAATTGTCCATTATCTTCGGGAATGCGAGTGGGTTTTTCAACATACTGGATCAGAAGCAAAGAAAACCCATGACAAATACTTCCTTTATCATCTGTGTCCTTTATCAATTCAACCTTGTAAGCATTATCATCTCTAGAGATATGGATGCTTACAGTGCGGTTGGCGAACAGGATATTGTCAATTTTCTCCGCGATACTGTCAAACATAGTTACTCCATCGTTGAGTAGTTATAGGATAAACATGAAAACGGTGCGTTGACTGCAATTACAATACATGTATATTAGTTTCGAATCTTCTTTGGAGATCTCCCTGCCACAAGGGAAACGGTCCTTAATTTAAGCACATTTCCATGTCCATGACGCTCCGAGAGCTCAGGTTTGGAGGTTAATTTAGAACAACTGTTAATAGATACATAGTCTAAGAAAGTAGGTGAGTCAATACTAGTTTCGCACACAAATAACAAATCTTGTTTTGCCTCCCAAAATTGAATTAAAAGCCCTAGAAGGTTGGAATGTAGACACCTGAGTTGGAGAATGAGACTTAGTAGTTGGTGTTTCTGTTAGATATTTGAGTTCTATGTTTTAATATTTTAAAAACTACCTTTGTTAGTCCTAGCTTTGTGGAAAAGATCAGTAGAATTGATTGGGATGGATTGGATTTATTTGTTTCCCCACTGAGCAAATTAGGCACAAGACCGTTTTTTAATGTGGAGAGTGAAGGGGAGGGGGAAGGGAAAATGGGGACCAGCTCCCGAGAGGTGGGAAATGGGAGCTGGATAGTGATTTGCCAGCTGGCCCAAGTAGGGTTGCACCTACGTGGACCAGAAGATTGCCACAAGTGCAATGGTCTTTGATTGCAGCATCTGCCGGAACTGATACTACACTTTGATCTTGGCCCAAAGGCCACAAAAGTCCTCCCCTTGCGGGGGAGGTGTAGAATTGATTGGGAAAAAGAAAGGAAATAAAGAAAGGAAATAAAGAAAGGAAATAAAGAAAGGGAAGGCGTATTTTTAGACAATGACTCGTGGGATTCCATAACAGTTCTCATTAATATGAACGAGAGACCCCAGCAAAAATTACTGTATGGTATAGACTCCATTCACCAAAATGGCAATATAGACACCCTGGTACTTTGCACTCACTGTAACACCAAAGTTCGGGTCTCGAACTATCAGACGGATAACTCCAGGCTAGTAAAAATGTCTAAATTATTAGTGACATGGCAACATGAGTAAGAATAGAAATGAAAAGAAAGAATAACCCAAAAGTATTCTCTCCAATTACTTCACAAACAAAAATGCCAACATTCTCTTCAACTCTTTGTGAAAAACATCGACCATGAAAGACAAAGATTAAGAGACAAAATCGAGCAACGCAAAAATGCACCCACAAATGTGTTTTCTACTAACCATTAGACTTGTTTTCAGACGAGAAAAGGGAATAAGAACTAAGTATTCGATTTTAATTAAGTTTTCAAAGATATTTTGTGGAAATTTGCAGATAACTTGCTCTCGAATCTTTACTTTTCTGTTTACTAGAAGAAGTTGGCAAAAATGTGCCTATATATTCGATATATTTATTACCTTATGCCCCATTGCCGATCTGATTTAAATGGAATTGTCCATAGCTTTTCAACTTTTTGAGTTAAAAATAGGAGACTTCACTTTGGAATGACCCTTATATATATATATATATAAATATATATATATATATATATATATATATATAAATATATATATATATATATATATGTGTGTGTGTGTGTGTGTGTGTTTATACGTTTTAATTTTTATTCACGTTTTTTTTCTGTTCAGTTACATTTTTGTTTCAGCTACACGGCCGTTTTTTGGCCGTTATGTAGCCTCCTCAGACTTTACAGAAAAGTTCGTTTATGGTGGAATGAAAGAATGAATGATGTCACCATAAACGAACTTTTCTGTAAAGTCTGAGGAGGCTATATAATTGCCAAAAATGGTCGTGTAGCTGCAACAAAAATGTAACTGAACAGAAAAAAAACGGTAATAAAAAATAAAAGGCATATTTGCTTTACAACAGTATTGAGCTTTTTCTTCAGGTTTTTATTAATTACCATTTCTACTAAATATATATATATATTTATATATATTTATATATATATATGCATGTGTGTATGTTCATATGTGTGTATACCGTTGTTTACATTACTTAATCAAGGTTTGAAAGCAATCATTTTATGCTAGAATTTGAGATATTTTGCCTCTGGTATTCATTAGAGACATTTTTCCATTTATAGCAAGAGGCAGTCGTATCGATTTTTCAATAAAACACAATGCAACTAATTTATACATTTACAGATGTTTTGTTTTTCTCGCTTTCCTCTGTTACAAATACCGTCTAAAAGCACATTGTATTATATTGTATTATATTTAGCCAAGAGGTTTCATTAATAAGATCTAGTGAGAGGAAATGAAAAGAGATGAGTTAGAAACAAGTAAAAATCGGAAGTTATAATGATTAGAGTAAGTGGAAATTTTACTAAAAAGAAAGAAACCCTCCATAAGCAAAAGGAAAAATCTACATGCTTAAACTGTTGATTATCATAAGGTGTTTGTTCCAGTAAGATGGGGCGAGTTCTCATATCTAAGATTTATTTCAAGATTTGCTGAAAGAGAACTTTTGATTGCATATATGAGAATGGTATTTCATCAAGAACATCACAGCGACCTATTGTGTTTATCTGTAGCCATGTTAAGCATAGTAAGTAATAGTAAGCATAGGTAAGTCCCGAATCATAACGATCCCAAGAAAGCGAAAAAAAAAGAGCGTCAAAAAGAGCAAAGTCCCGCGCAAAGCACTGGTATCTTTGCTAGTTTATTTTTAAATACTTAACTTTATATCTGTACTTGTTTCAACACTTTATTTTGTGTATGAATATGGATTTGTATATCTATTTCATAATATGGGTATATGCGCATGCATCTATATGTATGTGCGTATATATATATATATATATATATATATATATATATATGTATATATATATATGTATATATATATGTATATATATATATGTTAGTATCGGTGCAATTGATAACATTATTATTATCATTATTATTAATGTGGTTATTGTAATTATTTTCACTAATAATAATAACAATATTATCAATATTATTATTACAACCATCACTATTGTTATTATTACTTGACTATATTATTAACTATTAATTTCGTTTCAACTATAACTATATATATAAATTCGTATTCCTGTCTATTTGTTTATATATAGTGTGATTCTTGCAAACTAATATCAACCACCTTAGCAAGAATTACCTCCTTGGAGATATGCTATATGGTTTCCGTTCTGCTAGATCTACAGCAGATGTGCTCACAGTAATATCTTATAATATTATCGAATGTCTCGATGGAGGCCTCTATTTTAGGGTAATTACTCTTGATATAACTAAAGGCGTTTGATAGGGCGTGGCGTAATGGTCTACTCGGTAATATCTCCAGCTAGTGCATAGCTGGAAATGTCTTCACAATTATTAAATTATTTCATTCTTATAGGTTCATAAGAGTAGTGGTTGGTGGGCAGAAATCGGAAGCTCACAGTATTTCTCCTGGAGTCTATCAGCAGTCCATCTAAGGCCCAATTCTCTTCCTGATTTGCATAAATGATTTCCCAAATCACATCCTAAGATCATTCATAGACATTTATCTTGACGATATTACCATATATCGTAACATATTCCCGATGTAATAATGTCTGGTCGCGTGTTGAGAAAAGCTCTGATACTTTTTTATCAGTTTGTAATTTTTCTTTAAAAGTTCTATCACAGTGTTGCATGGGATCGAACTATAATCTCTGTCTGATCGTAGTGAAACGATCACCCGGTATTCAAGTGTTCCACTACCTCTTTGACGGAGGGAACTCCATATCAAATTTGTAATTTAGTAGGATTGTTTCCTATCTTTGGATCCTGTTTTCCATATGTGTAGGCGCCCTTTCTCCGATCCAAAGATAGAAATCAGCAGCTGGTGGTCCGTTTGAAGTTTCAAATGTCGTCCATGTAACACTCTGTGAAATCTTGTTACCGCAAAAATATGATGCTTAAGGATATTTTCTCTACCTGGCAATGATTCCCTTTGCAGGTAATAGGGTTCTCGATGCGTGTGCTATCGGTTTTGTATTTTATGCAAAATACACGCACCGATTCCATATGCGCTCGCGTCACACAGCGATAATACCTAAATCTGGGTAGTAATTGGTCAGGAATAACTTCGATGTAGGCACCTAGTTTAGCTTTTCAAGCCTCATCTTGCCTTCAATAGCCCAGTTCGAAACCTTGTCCTTCCTAAATAATTCATTTAAAGGTGTAGGCAATGTGTCAATATTAGGAATGAAATCTTGTTAGTAATTAGCTAAGCCTAAAAGTTTTGCAGTTTATCATGTCCTGTAGCATATTTTTTATTGCTAATAGCCCTTTCTGGATCGGGCCCGCTACGATTCCTATTTTCATCTGCCCTAGATATTTTATTTGGTCGAGGAAAAATTCACATTCGGTATCTTTAAGTATGAAGACGTTCTCTTTTATTTTTTCGGACACCTGAAAAACGTGTATTCTATTTGCTTTATAGATTCGCTTTTCATTAGAATATCGTCTAGTTTCCCTTGGAAAAGTCAAGGCCGTTCAATATCGTGTCGAGTATCTGTTTAAAGATTGCTCGTGTGACTTTGATCCTGAAAGCTAACCTACTGAACATATAGTCCTTTGTGAGGTACTGCACAAAAGTTTGGAGCTTTCATCTACGACGGGAATCTCAGGTAAGCTTTGCTAAGATCTATTTTTGCGAATATTTCCCCTATATTCAGTTTCGTAAGAACTTCCTCGGGACTGCGTAGTGAGTAATGATTATTTTAAGTGCTGCATTGAACCCAGTAGAGAAGTCTCCGAAGACTCTAATATCGTTCGATTTTTCTTTACATACACGGTAGGGGGAAGCCCACTCGCTGTAGTCGTCTGGGGGTGAAAATGTCTACTTTGACGAAGCTGTCCAGTTCTACATGAATTTTTTTTGTATAGAGGCAAACTGGGGCGGCATTGTCTTTTAAATTGAACTTCGTCTTCATTTAATGTACAGTTTGTAAAAAAAAATTGGGGAACGACTCTTCAAGTTATTATTAGTTTTTCAGCTTCGGGTGTAAAGTTGTCCACTTTTTCACAAAAATCGCTAATGGGCAAGTCACAGAGCTCAAATTTTTAAAGCCATTCCCTCCCAAAATGTTAATAGTGTTTTTTTAATACAAATATCTTGAGATTAGTGTTTTCCCGTTCAACCACATCTTCAAATGTTATCCTTTTCTACAGTTATTTGTTGAAGGGTTATATTATTACAAAATTCCCACTACGTATGTTTACTACGCTATAATCACATTGACTAATGTATACCCATTAAAAATTATCATCGAGTGGTCTCCGGCCCTTGATAAGTAGTGATCCTGTGTAAGAATGTGTTGGTTTGTAGGACAAAATGAGTCCCAACGCATATAGAGGCTGATAAATGTTAGTTTACGATAAGGGAAGAAAGAAAACATGAAGCAGTCTTGGAAACAAGAACATTTAAGAACGGAATATTAGAATTTGTTTCTTTGTCTATAAAGGAACACACACAAAAAAAGCATCCGATTTCGTCTCGTTGTCAAATAAGCACAAAGTGTCACCAATGCAACGAAAGTAAAGGTCTGGTTTATTGAAACCAGATAATGGACCCTGTTCGTGAAAACCTACAAAGATATTAGCCAACACTGATCCCAATATATATTTGTGTGTATGTACGAAGTACCTATATATATATATATATATATATATATATATATATATATATATATATATATATATATATATATATATATATATGTATGTGTTTGTGTGTGTGTGTATTACTGTGTATATGGATATATATAAATATATGCATTTCTTTTTGTATGTGCATATTATATATGTTGTGGAGACGCCCACTAATTAACATGGGCGGGTGAGTGAGATATATAAAGGTATAACAATACCGGGAGAGTCCGGCAACGACCGCCAAATAGGCAAGACGCCTATGCTCCATCCAGTAAGACATGCAACACGCCACCTGCCGGAATATCTCGAACTGAAGTATATCTGAAGACATGTAAATATGTATATAACTTTTCTTCCTAATATATTATTGTATACCTTTCGTGTTCTTGTTAATTATTTGTGCAGACACAACAGTGGCGACGGGAATTCGAAAAAAGACTTACGCAGGATAAAATCCACTATTAAACACAACAGTGGCGTCAAGAATTCGAAAAAAGACTTACGTGGGAAAATCCACTACAAAATTCAACAGTGGTGTACTAAAAATACGTACTCGAGAAAGATTGAAAAAAAAACGAACTCGAGGAAAAAGAAAAAAAAAACTACAATAGTAACATCGAGGATTTTGAAAAGGATTTACTCGAGAATTCACTGTTAGACACAACACAGTATTCGAAAAATAATTTACGCGGAAAGTTATCACCGTCAGAAAAAAGAAAAGAAAAACAAACAAAAGTAACTACAAAATTTGTCGAGCCAAGATTTCCTCAAAACAAAAGAAAAACAAACGAAGGTAACTATAAAATGGTCGAGCGAGATATTCGCTGGATACTTGAAGGCAAAATATCAAAGTGACTACGAAGGTAAAAGGAAAAAAAGGTGGATTCGCTAGTACACCGTGAACTAAGTCATGCAAATTGTCTCGAAGGAGAAAAGTGTACCAAGAAAGGATTTTTTTCTTGTGCATAATCTAAACTTAACGGATTAAGAGAAAAAGATAAAATACATTTTTAATCCCTCAATAGAAAAAGGGAAAAAGAAAGGTTCAACGCAAAAAATAAAATATCGAAAGAATTCGGTTGACACACAAAAAAGCGAACCTTAAAAAAAACGGTTGTTCGTAGTTATTGTAAAAAGTGAATTAGTAAAATAGACTGATTTTTCTAATCCTTGAAATAAAAAAGAAGATTGAGGAATTTTCTAAAATAATAACACAGTTCATGCAGAATCAACAGATCTTACAAAAAGAACAGCAAACGCTATACGCAGAAAGAGACGAAAGACAAAATGAACGACTCATAAAATGCCTAGAAAGGCAAGAAGAAAGGTTCACGCAGAAGCAACTTGAACAGAAAGAACTATTAGAAAGATTGACAGCTAATTCCATACAAGAAAGTAATACAACCTTCTCCAACACAACAATTGTTAACAACATAGATGTGTTCACATACGTACCGGAAGAGGATAACATTTTTGATGCATACTTCAAAAGGTATGAAGATATTTTCGAAACAGACTGCGAAAACTGGCCAAATGGAAAGAAAGTAAGTTTATTACTTCGAAAGCTTGGTACCAGTGAACATTGCAAATTTGTTGATTTCATATTGCCAAGGAGAACAAATCAGTTAGATTTCGCTGATACCGTAAAGCTTCTTAAGGAGTTATTCGGACCGAACATGTCTCTTTTCCACACGAGATGGGCATGTATGAATCTTAAGATGAGCATGACTACCTGGCATACGCGTCAGTACTAAAGAAAGATTGTGACAACTTCAAATTATCAGAACTCACGGTGGACGATTTCAAATGCTTAATCTTTGCACAGGGTCTAGTATCCACAAATAATTCAGAGATCCGAAGACGCGTTCTCTCAAAATTAGAGACAGAACAAGGTCTGACATTGCAGAAATTAGCAGAAGATTACCAAAGGGCAGTATCACTAAAAAGAAATTCCAGAGATATAGAAGAAGCAGGAGTGGCGTACATTAGGAAGATTAAAAAAACTGTCAGAAACTCAGGACAAAGAAATTTTGAGATTAGTCAAAATTAAAAAAAATACCCAACTTATAAATACTCAAATTATAATAACTACAGAAAACGAAATTCAAAGGAATTATAAAAAGACAGTATCATGTAATAATTGCAGAAGATGTGATGAAAAACATTTGCAAAAGGATTGTCCTTACAAAAATATCAGGTGCTACAATTGCGATAAAGTTTGCTGCAGAACAAAAAATAGAGTACACCAAATGAGAACAAACGAAAAAGGGAAAAAGTAATTTACGAAAATATGTATCAGTAAATATTTTCGACAAACAAGTAAAATTTCAGCTTGATTCTGGATCGGATTTCTCGTTAATAAACGCCAACACTTGGAAAAAGCTGGGTAAACCGATTCTTCAAAAGTCAAGTAAAGGAGCACGAACAGTGACAGGAGACGAAATACAATACGAAGGATAGGCCATTCTGCCCATTAATTTAAATGGCACGACGAAGAAATTTAAAAGCTTCGTAATTAAAGAAAGCGAGAACTTACTGGGAATTGACTGGATTGAAAAATTTCAATCTTTGGGATAACCCAATGAACGCTTTTTGTAGAAAAATAACCAGTTGCACCACAACATCAGACGATATTATAAACGATCTAAAAAAGAAAATCCCAGAAATATTTACTACTGGACTGGGAAGATGCAATAAATTTAAGGCTTTGTTCGAGATAAAAAAGAATGAAACACCGGTGTTATAGAAAAAACGGAACGTACCGTTCGCCAGTTTAGACAAAATAGATAGCGAGCTAGATGGACTTGAATAAACAGGCAGCTTATCGAAAATCGAAAATAACGTCTGGGCAGCCCCTACGGTGTACGTAAAAAAAAAGTGGGAACAAATTCAGGACATTACTTCCGGCAGAAAAGGCTCACTCTCAAATAGAAAAAGAGGGGTTAAGCATCATTTGCGTGGTGATGAAATTCCACCGTTACCTGTACGGGAGACACTTTATACTGGAAACAGATCACAAGCCCCTAGTGACAATCTTCGACTCAAAAAAGGGCTTCCCAGGATATACGGCAAATCGCCTACTCCGTTGGGGTACGATTTTGCTAAATTATGACTTTCAAATAAAACATCTGGATTCGAAAAAAATAGGTCATGCGGATGGCCTGTGAAGGCTTATACCGAAAATGGAGGAAACCCTTGAAAAGTCAATAATTGCAGCTATATGTACCAATTATGAGGAAAAAACATGTTGGCGAATATAATAAAAAAATTACCAGTCACGTTAATCGATATAAAAAGGAGGCTGAAAATGACGATGTCATCACAGACATAAAGAAAAAGATAAGGGAAAATGATGAAAAAACGCAAAGCATATTTTCCGTATACAATGATGTTTTATTATATAGTGAAAGAGTTGTTATCCCGAAAACATTGCAAAAAAAGATCTTACGTGATTTGCATACAGGCCACCACGGTATAAATATCATGAAGGCACTTATGCGGAGTTACGTTTACTGGCGTAACATGGATGTGGATATTGCAGTAAGAGTAAACAAGTGTAAAGGTTGTGCGTTAGCCGCAAAGGCACCACCGATAGTCCATAAACCTGGGAAAAAACTGGCCATCCATGGTCACGCATTCATATAGACTTTGCTGGACCGACCGACGGACAATACTACCTAATCGTAGTAGATAGTTTTTCCAGATGGCCTGAAGTAAAGCGTTTCAAGAACCCGGCGACAAATAACACAATAAGTTTTCTGCATGAAACATTTGCACGTTTTGGTGTGCCAGACATTATAGTCGCATATAACGGAACACAATTTACATCAAGTGATTTCAAGGACTTCCGTGACACTTTTCAGGTAAAACATATAACTACACCACCATTATACTCCAGATCAAATGGATTAGCAGAAGTGTTCGTAGACACGATAAAACATGCACTTAGAAAATCAATAGGGACTCCGACGGATAAAGGATTACAACAATTCCTGAAATATACAGGATAACTAAGAACCCAAATACACCGTCGAAATTATCGATAGCAGAATTAATATTTGCTAGAAAAATAAAATTAACATTTGATAAATTAATACCAAAGCAATCAATCGTCCATAAAACTAAGCACACATCACATAAAAGGTTTAAACCTGGTGATCGTGTATATTTTTAATGTATGAAAAATAATATTTCATATTGGGAGTTTGGTACGGTAGATAAACGTATCGGCGACTAGGTATACATGATATAAGGTTCAAAGGGGATACACAAAATACATCAAAATCAATTGAGAAAACATCATATAAAGGACAACGAACATGGCAAACCTGACGAAAAGGAAGATCCAATTGATATACTATACGAAGCGTTTGAAATCGAACCACCACAAACTATGCCCGAACCGATAAGATAGGGAAGGAAAAGAAAGTTTACAGAACCAAATTATGAACCACAAGTGGAAAATATATTGAAATCGACACGAATTCAAATCTTGGGAGGGGGATGTTGTGGAGACGCCCACTAATTAACATAGGCGGGTGAGTGAGATATATAAAGGTATCAATCAACAATACCGGTAGAGTCCGGCAATGACCGTCAAATAGGCAAGACGCCTATGCTCCATACAGTAAGATATGCAACACGCCACCTGCCGGAATATCTCTAACTGAAGTATATCTAAAGACATGTAAATATGTATATAACTTTTCTTCCTAATATATTATTGTATATCTTTACTTTCGTGTTCTTGTTAATTATTTGGGCAGACACAACAATATATGTGCGGTTTGATTAGCATGAGTGTATATAGGTACATATGTAAACTTTCAATGAATGGATCACTTCAATATTCAAAGAATCCTAGTGACTTATCAATTATTAAGTTTGCTTGTAAGTTTACGCCGTGTATAACAAATGGACTTGTGAAGACTTTTACTTGTATAAAGAATAGAGATAAAATTATCGGTAACCGCTTTTCATTTATGATTAGATCGTTAACGTTATTAAGATACGTCCATTGATTAAAGCTTCATAGCGATGGAAATGAAACGCATAGAACACAAGCAAACCAAATACGAGTCTCTGTCTTCAGTAAAATAGATTTGATTCGATTCAGACGGCATTTTATATACCAAATGTAAAATGCAAGCTTAAAACCGAAACAAAAAATGATCTAAATCGATTCGATCGTTTTTGATCATTTTGCACTGAAATATGCTATTCACAAAAAAAAAAAGCGGAAAAATTACATCGGCTGAAATTTCTCTGTATTTTTATTTCGCTAATTTTTTTTAATCAGCAATGGAGGAAAACTCAGACGAAACTGATAAAAATGAACATAAAACATCTGGAATCTAATGGATCGGAAGTATCGATCTTTGTTTCATTATCTATTTTAGCGGGAAATAATATGTATATATATGTGTGTGTGTCTGTGTGTGTAATAAAGTCTAACTCTCTCTCTCTATATATATATATATAAACATATATGTATGTGTATATATATAAATATATATTCAAATTTAAATATTATATTTATTACTTATACATACACACACATATATATACACACATATATACATTTATATATATATTTTCTTATATATTCATATATATATGTTCTTATATATTTATATATATATATGAGTTATTTATTTCATTACCTATTTAAGCGAGAAGCTATATATATATACATATATATTCACATATAGATATATATGTATATATACTAAAGTATCAGTTTCTGTATATATTTTTTAATATATATATATATATATATATATTGCTCATGCATGCACACACTATCTTAGACCATAGCTCCATCCAGGTGTTCATTGATGCATGTACAGCATAACATTATTGCGGGAGTGACTTAGTCGTCTTTGGACGACCGTTATTCCTGGTATTATTAAACGACCTCCCTGATAATATTGTGTCCGAGGTCGGTATATTTGCTGATGATACAACATTCTATATTATGCACCAAGGAGGAACAGATATACATTAATCTAAGACAATGACAGAATCGTTAGAATATGACCTCCAGACCGTAGTTTAATCGGTTCACAAATGGATGGTGACACTTAATGCTTATAAAATTAAGCTGCTCTTATTTAGCAATTGCAATACGCCTTTCCAACCACCAATATCCATGACAAATAACAGCGTACCTAAGAATTATTTTTTCTCTAAATTAAAGCACTCAAGTGTTACATTTCCTGACTTGGTCCTGGTGTCAATAAATTCAACTAATATTCGTTAATCTGCTGTCAAAAATTCAACAACCAACGTTCGACACTGCTGTCTAAACGCTTAACACCATAATGCAACTTACTGCTCACAATTATCGCTAC
Source organism: Euprymna scolopes (assembly GCF_053919585.1). NCBI lineage: Eukaryota > Metazoa > Mollusca > Cephalopoda > Sepiida > Sepiolidae > Euprymna > Euprymna scolopes. The sequence continues at coordinate 56,580,675 of NC_136500.1, forward strand.
TTCAAGGTCAAAATGTAAACTTCCGAGTCCCTCAAAACTCAGGTTTGTTTATTTTTAACCAGAGCCTCTCATTTGTAAATCACAAACGCCTAGTCTTATAAATAGAACAGTTGCTATTGTTTTTCTTTCTTCTTCATTCTTTCCGGCTACCGGAGGAAAGGTTTGTACTGTTTTTAACATCCCGTGTTTGGAAAAGTTTCACACCACATATTCAAAAACGAAATAAGATCATCTCAGCATTGTCAACGCAGTGGCTCATCCAATGAATGATGCACTGATTATTTACTAGATCATTTAGCCATCCCCTAATCCTTTGGATCACTCGCATCACGTAGACATCAAACCATCTCAGCGGACGTCGCTCTTGGGATCTTCACTGTGTTTCTTGTACAGCTTCTTGTTGCTTATCATCACTCTCATCCTCTGAATTCCTTCCAATTAAATTAATGTCAAGAACGTTTCTTGGGACAAGTCCACTTCGATATTGTTTTGGGATTTTGTATCAGTAACCGTGACTTTTGTCCATTTTGTTGTTTAACCCGAACCTTCTTTTTCAACTCATATATATTTTGGTTTATCAGATTGTTCTGTTTACGCTTTAACTCTAGAGAGTCGACATTTTTACTTAAATATTGTCGTATACGGTACTGTTTCTACAGCTTCTCGGATTAAGGGGCCATGTTCAACGAAACACTGCTTCTGCAACAATGGTTTTCCTAGGTTTATGGTTTCGTTTTACGATACTATTATTGCTCGACCCATAGGCTGCTTTATCATACTGTTTTACATAGCATTTATCCAAAATTATCCGAAATATCTCCAAGCGGAACGCAGCTCAATTGTCTGTATACGATTATGTGTTTTCCCTGATGAGCTCTTTTTTATTGAAAACTGTTTTCAAATTTTTGCTATGATTTTTGGGGCAACATCTAACCGAATCGCCACTCTTATCAGACAGTAGGTCTTTCCTTCATACTGGTCCAATCGAAACTTCCATAAACGTCTTGCAACATGAATGTGAATATATGCGGATTTTAAATCTACGATCTTTGTTGCTTTTATACACTGCTTCCACTTCTTCATGGCTTCCCCGCGGATATCGCTTGAAATACCATGAATCTTTTGCAACCACCAGCTTCACTTTTGCCAACTAGGCCATTAGATCTCCTTCTCCGCTAAAAGATTTAGTTTACTTTCAACATCTTCTCTATTACTACGGTCCGCAACCAAAAGTTTATCAAAATAGCTTGTAAATAAAAGCAGTCAAGTGTTGCTTGTCCTACTCTTGTTTCTGACGTCAATAAATTAAACTCGACAACACGTTACTCTACTATCAAAAATTCAACACCAACGTTCGACACTCTGCATTCTAAACTCTCAACTTTAAAATGTGACTCACTGCTTACGAGATTTGCTTCTTCATCGTCTAAATCTGAATTTCCCAGTCTCACAAAACTCAGGCTTTTTTAAATTTCTAACCAAAGAATCTCAATTATACATCACGTGAAAAAACTCACAAACTCGTAGGTATATAAAGAGAAAAGTGGGCATTATTTTTCTTTCTTCTCCATTGTCCGGCTTCGGGAGAAAAGGTTTGATTCTAATTTTAAATATTTTGTCTTTGGTAACATTTCATATCACATATTACAAGACCAAATAAGATCCTCTCAGCATTGTTAACACATTAGCTCATACGATGAATGGTGACACTATTCGAAATTAAGTCATTCAATCTCACGTTCAAACTTCTCTGCTTAAGACTCACGGGCAATACGAACTGGAACAAATACATGAAATATTGTTGCTACATCTGGCTTAGAATATCTACACTAAACTCTCCCTCTTGCATACGGTCCAAAAAAGAGTTTTTCCACTTTGTTAATTAAGCTCCAACCGCAGTTCCATCGCCACAATGTTGCATCTCTGTGTCTGTTTTACAAATATGTTAATGGAACGTGCTCTGATAAACTCGGCGAACATCTGCCCCCTCGATGTACATATCCCGACAAAAACGCTTAGCCACAAAATCTCATCTCTTTACTGTTGAGATCCATAAACCCAGAAATATTTCTACTAGTTTCTTCCCTCGAACAGCTAGACTTTAGAAGTCACTTCCAGCTGTTTGTTTCCCTTGCTGTGCTCATATCCAGAAGTTTAAATATAACGTAAACCAACATCTTCTTAATTTTTCTTAGGCATAGTCTTAAATAGGAGGTCCTTAGGTCCAAGTGACGATATGCCTTGTTAGAGGTGAGCGTGAGTAATATATATATATATATATATATATATATATATATATATATATATATATATATATATATATATATATATATTACTCACTTCCACGAGACCAGACTGAGAAAACTGATTGACATAAGCTCGCAGGAAAGAATACCAGATAGAAAATTCCTAACTCAGCTGTGCTTGTAATCATCACTATTATCCGGATGACAGCCCACATTCGCTGTGCTGATCATGTAGCTTGTATGCCAGACTATAGACTGTCCAAAAGCTGTTTTCTTAGCTGCAACATGAGAAGTGCTTCAATGGCGGCCAAGAAACCCCGATTAAAGATAATTTTAAAAACATCATTGAAAGCCTTCAATGCTGATCCGTCATGGGAGCTGATAGTTGTTCACGACATGACATCTAACAATAGAAAAGTGACAGTAAAACTGCCGTGGAGAAACAAAGGCAGGACAGGAATACCACTACCCTCGACATCTGCTTATATACACTGCACCTACTACTATCTTTCTAAGCGTAGATTAGGCTTATCATCCATCTGCGCACTCACCGATGATGACTTTACGACCTCACCTCCACGATGATCAAAAAGTCCCAGTCTATTCGACGGACGAACAACAACAACCTGTCTGTATTTGTATAAGAAATTGTTTGAATGGCCAATGATAGTTATATAGTATGGGCATGGGTTTAATAATGACATTGTAAAACCTCCTTTCGTATATTTTTCTCGCAATAAACGTGACTTGCATATTGAAGTTTCAACTGTTTTATTTACTATTAATATAAATATTTATTTAAACCAAGAATAAAATTGCGTAAATCTAAATTAAATCTCCAAAAATACTTTTCAAGAAATAATTCCACTTAATATTGTATTGGTTAATTTTCGATTTAGAAAAGAGTTCTGTTTGCAAGCTTTTATAGAGAATCGGTGCCTGAAACAAAATATACTAATATGATTGTCAATTAAAAAACTAATTTTTCCTTTGATTTGACATCTATGAATTAAATATAAGTACTTGGAAGGAGACGTCAGGTTTATGGATATCAAATTTTATCTATTGTTTAAATGTATGAAATTAGGTATAGCATAAAATAGCTTTTATTTATTAAATTATTAGCTAAATAATATGTGGATTTGGTTTTATCTAAATAAATGACACTCATTTTTATTAATGCGTTTCTGCTCTGATTTTCTTACATTAACGACAATAACGTACGTTAACGTTTGATGTTTTATAACTCATAATTGTTTTTTTTTTCTTTTCAAGTTTAAATATTGGGTTTTCTTCTTCTCTGACATAAAACAAAAACATAACTGTCTCTGATTAGTTAATTCTTATTTATTAAAATTCCTTACCGGAGCGTATATATTTGGGGAATACCCTTGTTCGCTTTAAGTGACTGTCGGAGGAACTCCTGAGCTCCATGAGAGGCAGACAACATCTTATGGTGCAACTCATTTTTAGCACTTAAGAGTTGAGTAATTTCAGAATCATTATCATCAAACCAATCCTGATGTTTAGATTTGCGGAAGCCAAGAACATATACACTTATTTCATAGATTGTATTTTTAAAATGCGCCCACGACCCATCAAAATCAGCAGAATTAACTACGGATCGAAGCTTTTCACGTACACTTGGATCAGACAGCCTGGACACATCAACCCGCCTGGGACGAAAAGAACGTGAAAAAAACCCATCGCCAAACATACACTTCCTCCTTACGCAGACTTTCAACTTCCCGCGTACCAAAAAGTGATCTGTGCAGCATTCAGCTCCACGCATAACACGCACACTACAGACGTCCCGCAAATATGCCTTCCTGGAAATAATGTAATCGATCAAGTGACCTTGCTTTTAACGAGAATGGGTCCAGGTAAACCCGTGGACCTCTTTGTAGCTGAAGAAAGTGTTACAGATAGCAAGGTCAAACTGAGTGCATAGATGGAGAAGATGCAGACCATTACTGTTGACCCTACCTACACCAAACCGGCCGAGTGAGTCCCAGGTGTGATGATCCTTGCCAACCATTGCATTTAGATCACCCTTGAGTAAGATCTTCTCAGATAAAGGAATAGATGAAATGGTACGACTGAGATCTCGGTAAAACGCCGTGATAGTGTGTTCATCATGACTCTTAAAATCGTCATATACCTACCGTGTGCAAGAGGGAAGCGCATCATCATAATTCTGTCACTTACACAGATTGGCTGTTCAATCCTCTTCACTAAATCAGAACACACTGCAAAGCCAATTCCACCCTCTCGTCTCAGCACTGATGGTTTTCCTTTCAAAAAAAAGGTGTATCCCGAGCCTACTTCCACCCATTGATCCTCACCACTCAATTGTGATTCAGACATTGCCGCAATGTCTCTGCTGTACATAGTGAGCTCTCATGCAACAATAGCTCAGATCTTTCACTATCCAGGACATCTAGGAAAGTTCTCACATTCCACGTAGCAACAGTTAGGTTATTCCTCTCCTGATAAAATTTTGATTTTCCTTGTTTTTTTTCTTCAACTTTATCTTGTTTCTCCTGCAAATATAGAGCAGCCGCCGATCGCAGGAAACCGACCAGCTAATAAAAGGGTAGACAATTTTTAGGTCACCTTTTATAGACCATTCCCAAATTCATGGAAAAGGCTGCTCAGCCGCCAGATCATCCACCGAAGTTGCTCCACCCTGTAAGCGATTTAGTCGACGATGTTAGATAAATCACTGGCCGCCTATGTGCAGATTTGCAGCTATGCACTTCCAGCCCGCTAAGCCTGTGCACGTCGCCACTCACCTATCGCCATAGGACTTTTTTTTTTCATTTTTTTTCTTCGAAAGATAACTACACATAGCGATCGCGACACAACATGCTTGTGCTTCACATATTGTACGCTCTCGCACCCTATCACTGGTTGCACAGTGAAAACCGAATATATATACCTGTGTTAATCGTGCCACTCTGCACTGACAATTCCCAAAAGGAGGATATATTCATGTAAGCCCCTTTAAGAAACTCGTTTCTTATCGTTAAGCACTTTCAGTTGAAATAAAGTCGGCCAATTGAGCTTTTATGTTCAGATCATATAACAGGTGTTAAAAAGCATTTAAAAAATAAATGTTTAAATTTCAATAGTATTTCTGTTGGTTTAGGGTGGCCGAATGGATTAGCTCTTAGCGAATGAAGCCACAGATGGCTTCTGTACCAGGTATATATATCGACTGGTGTTAATCGTGACAGCCTGCACTGATGATTCCTGAAAAGATCAAATACTAGTGTATCTTGGTATTTGTTTATTATTATAGCAAATGATAATATATATATATATATATATATATATATATATATATACTCACACTTGAAAGTCGCTGACACGACCTTTAAAAAAGCTGAGTTTTGGAGCATTAAAGCGATGGTGATGAGGAATCGGTTGTATTGTTGGGTCATGTTGTAAGGATGCCGGATGTTAAGCAGTCTTTTAACGGCTAGCTTAAAACTTGGAAACGTCCTCAGAATGGTTCAAAGATCCGCTTCAAGTATTGCATAAAAGACGATCTTAAAGCTTGCTTCCTATGCATACTGGTAAACTGTAGCGAAAGCCTAGTTATAGGTGGATCTGAATTTTTTTTTTAAACAGAAAAAAATCAATCATGCTGAGCTCAAGAGTATCCTAGTTAAAGGCTATTTGTTCTTTTTGCCTAATGCGTTGAACAGTTGGAAATGTGAGGCATGTGAACGGATGATCCTTTCGAAAGCTGCTTTGATTTTTAGCACGAAAAACACATGGTGTGGGAAAAGAGAGCTGAAAAGCGGAGGCTAAAGTTAAATAAGTTTCAACAATCAACGTTGTCTGCCACCTATATCTCAGATTGTTCAAGTAAACTGCTGCCCCGCAAAGTCACCTTCGAGTCTATGGATGTGGTTTGGGTGTCGCTGACGATTCACCCAGCAACTGCAGGTAATATGGTCATGAACATTCAGGTAGGTAGCGTCTGTTAAGGCGTAACAATTGCCATTTGTATATATATATATATATATATATATATATATAGAGAGAGAGAGAGAGAGAGAGAGAGAGAGAGAGAGAGAGAGAGATAGGTAGCGTCTGTTAAGACGTAACAATTGTCATTTGTATATATATATATATATATATATATATATATATATATATATAGAGAGAGAGAGAGAGAGAGAGAGAGAGAGAGAGAGAGAGAGAGAGAGAGGACTTCAAAAGATGATGCCTTCTATGCGTTCATGCCATGGAAGTTTCATCTCTCTCTTATGCATATATTTCCGTTCTGAAGCGCTAAGAAAAACAATAAAAACTCCAGGCACGTAAGTGCGTTAGAAGAAGAGACGTCACACTGAATTCGTCCATGCAGAAATAATAAGCCGATCAATATTATCATTTACATTGACGAAGCCGACCCAGTTGATTTCAGCAGATTTAAGAGATGGGTTCGATGATGTTTGAGTGGTGACAAAAATGGGAGTTACAAAGTGAGCCCCAAATGCCAATGCATAGCCAGTACCCCACCGCTGGCAAGAAAGCATTGCAAATGGTGGTGATTATGTAGACAAATAAATTCTGGAACATAAAATCTCACCGGTTCTCCTCCTACGACTCTCGTGTTCGTAGCTTTATGAATTTTTTTAGTTAAAAACAGAGAATGCTTTTTCATTTGAATGTTTTTAAATATTTGAAATTGAAAATAATTTAAATCCCAAGTCATTGTTTAGATAACTATTTTGCTTGTATGCCCATTAATCACTTGCATTCAGTGTAATAGTTGGAGTCTAATGATTCACATTAGTCCTTATATATATATATATATATATATATATATATATATATATATATATATATATATATATATATACACACGGAAAAGTACCCGTCGTTGACTGGGTTCAAAAACAGCCTACAGAAAATAGACTCTGATTTATTAAAGTATGATAGGTTATGAAAAGGAAGGGTTGTAAAGAGATAGCTTCGAATTCGGGGGTATCAAAACCAAAGCAAAATATGGTGAAAGTAAAACAAAAATAGATAAACACCATAATTTATTATACCATACCTGTTCACACTGAAACACTTATCACGATATTCTGTGGATCTATATTAAAAAACCTTGTTAAACTTTGTGACATATTTCCATTCTATGGAGGCCAGGCGCGAACGCAGATCCCGCAATTTTATTATACCATCCCTATTTAAGTTAAAACATACTTATCAAAGTATTTTTATGTACATCTCTATCACAAACACTTGTAAACTTTTTTTTAAATTTTTAATTTTTTTATTTCTATACTTTGTGGACCAGGCGCGAACGCAGACCCCACAATTTTAATGAACCACCGTTCTGCCAAATCAAATATACCCATTCCTGTGTCTCGATACATCTTCTATCATTATATTTAATCAGTTTTTTTTTTAAATAGTCAACCATATAGGAGCCTATTCGTGACCGGACACACACACACACACACACACACACACACACACATTAAGCTTTATATTATAGATATACTAGCAGGGGTGCCCGGCGTTGCTCGGGTGTTTGGAGGTGTATGCTGTGCAAAAAAAGCAAAAAAACAAAAAAAATGGTTAATTTTTTAAAACTTTGACCCCTATTATGACCCCTTAAAATTTATTGTTTCGGACTCAAATCACTTTATTAAGTTAGATCCATGTTCAAGGAACCTATATCTAAAATTTCAAGTGTCTAGACCCAAAATTGTCGGAGGAGTTTGGTAGAGTTCTTAAAAGTCAAATCGTTGAAATTTGACCCCTTAACAGCCAAATTTCTGGCTGACACCCGTCACATCGATTTTCCCAAATCTCAGTACCCGGTGTTTCAAATTTCGAGTCTATAGACTAAAAATTGACAGAGTTATTGCGTAGGGAAATGTACACAGACAGACAGACACACAGACACACAGACGGACAGACACGTTTACTTTTATATATATATATATATATATATATATATATATATATATATATATATATATACAAGACTACCCGTGACCCGTTGGGTCAGAATGTTATATTAGCTATGGAATTCATGTATGAGCGTGACACTTGTGACGTAAAGAAAATAGTTTTCTTTTTGACATAACAGAAACATTTCTATGGAAGTATATTAAAATAACAAATCACGGATGGATCACTCAAACATGAAAAATAATCCTCCTTATTCGTGTAAAGTTACCTATTTATTCCGAATAATCGCTCAAAGATCGAAAATTAAACATGATTTTCCTACGAATCGAACGCCGAAGAAAGTAATTATGCACCAAAAACACACATGAACCTACCAATGATAAATATAAGAATGAAAAACCCATATTGGAATCCTTCAACTAAGTTATAGAAACTTAAAATCTAAAAAAAAAACAAAAAACATAATCAATAAAACCAGAAGAAAAGAAACAAAACCTAAATAAATAAAATAAAATAAAACTAATATTACTACAGATTAGTAAATGTGTCAACAAATTAACCGTTCTCAGACAACTATTTTGTATCTAGAAATGTAAACAAAACATAAAAAAGAAGGAAGGAAGTAAAAAGGACAGATAGAGAGTAGTAGTAGTAGTAGTAGTAGTAGTAGTAGTAGTAGTATTGGCTTTACTACAATTGTTCTTATGTTTGTCAACGGGTTAAAGTTGTTTAGTTGTAAGAAAATAGCGACAGTATAGTTGTAATAAAAAATAGTTGCAAAACACTATTCCCATGCTAAATAATAATTTCGAAATAATAACAAAATAATAATATTCCAGGGCGCAGGTCAAAATCTGCAATAGAAGCGATTTGTGTTTATTTGTTTATGTTGTTATGGCTTAATGTTTATGCGCGCATGCGGAACTTGATGTCGTAAATCGGAAAGTGGGTTACATCACTCGTTACAAGGTCATTTGAGTTTTATAATTATATAGATATATAGTCCTGGGTATGACGTAAAACTGCATCCGGCAACGAGTCCCTGGTGCGGGAGCTCCAGGGTTTGGGAGAGAATGTCACTACCCCTTAGTCGTTGCAGTGCTGGGTCACCTTTGGGCAAGGTGTAGTACCCACTAGCCTCCATATTTAGGGTCACAAAAATCCAAGCCTGGTCAACGATGCTCTTGGCGGATGAGGAAAGACTCCCAACAGCTTTCACAGTGGATGAACCAGCACCGCAGTGCGACGCGGTCAACAACGGTGATGTACAACTTGACTCGGGCCTCACTCAGCCACTGGATGCGGCTGATTGCATGTGTGCAGACTGTCCTGCCCCGTCTTTGGCTCTGTACATTTGCTTTCAGCGGAGAGAATGCTAGCAGTACTGGTCAAGTTGGAGTATGATGGTCGTGCTCTTGCTGAATAGGGCTACGATCAGACTCACATCGCACCTTCGACACGGACACTAACCTACCTCTGCGTCATCGTCGAAATTGACGGACTGTCCGATATATATATATATATATATATATATATATATATATATATATATATATATATATATATATATATATATATATATATAGTGTTTGGTAAAACTGGTAATTAGTAAAAACCTGAAGAGAGTGCTCAATACTATTGCAGAGCAAATATGCGTTTTATTTTTTTATTAGCGTTTTATCTGTTTGGTTATACATGTTTCAGATGTTGGACCATGTTTACGATCCAACAGCCTTTTCAGATCTTGACGAGGCTGTTGGATCGTTAACATGGTCCAACATCTGAAACATATGTAACCAAACATATATATATATATATATATATATATATATATATATATATATATATATATATATGTTGTATACTTTATAATGAAGTGTAATTAATACAGTGTAGCAAGGTAAGAGATATGTTGAATGTGTGTAAGTTTAGTTGATCCCCCCCCCCGAATGTTCTGGAGAAATTGAAAAAAATACTAAACTGTCCCATATTTTTGGCCGCTAGTGTATATGCGTATACATATAGCAGTAGTAGAAGTAGTAGTATTACTGATGCATTCTCCATCTAAAAGATTCTTATATCCGATATTGATCCCGGCTTATGGTTTAAAAGAGAACTAATGGTCTAAACACTGTTACTGATTATTAGGGCTATGAAAACATAATATTATTTTCATTGTTTTGACTCTCGAGTATGTATCCATTGATATCTTATATGCTTTTATATGTAGTAATGTTGTTCTCGGTTGATAAACTTTATCTAACTGTGTAGGATATAGATTCGATTGCGTATGTGTGTGTGGTTATGCATACTTGAAGTATATCGATATATATTATATATATAAATTATTTAATTATAAATATATATAAATAATATACATAATTGTTTTTCTAATAAATTAAACTCAATAAAAAGCTTTAAAGCTATATATATATATATATATATATATATATATATATATATATATATATATATATATTAGTAATTTACATTTCAAATACAGATATATGTTTATATTTTTGATTCATAATATATTATTTTGTCTTACATGTGCTTTGTTGAATAGCTTAGGGACAGCAAACTACCCATCCTAGTGATTTGTCTCCGATATTCATTGTTGTTCGTACACAATTTAACGAAATATGTGCTAGGCAAAATAAAATATTATGAACGAAAAAATATAAATATATATTTGGCTTTAGAATGTAAACTACTTATACACATGCACACGCATACACACACATACATATATATATATATATATATATATATATATATATATATATATATATATATAAAATATATTTTAGTCATCGACATACAGACATGTTTCGTTGTTTCACAACTCATCAGTGCCGCTAGACTAACACCTCTCCCAAGCCGAGGATCGAACCTAGAACTGTCGTGATGACAGTCGGCAGTCCCACCCCCCGACCACGGAATCGGTGGCCGAAATTAAGCTATCCGAATGCGTATTTAAATCAACATCCGTCCGCCACTCGCATATATATATATATATATTGTAGGTGATATATTTGGTAAAAACAGAGAAAAGTGCTAAATACTTTAGTAGTGTTAAATATGTTTTTATTATTTCAACCACGGTTTTTTTTGTTTTTTTTTTTCTGAGATCATTACAAATTGTTTCAATCAACAGGACAATAATATTACAATGCAATCTCTTCAGATAATTCAAGTCAAAATTTATTTGACTTTTTGACTTGAATTATCTGAAGAGATAGGCAGGATAATATTATTGTCCTGTCAATTGAAACAATTCGTAATGATTTAAAAGCAAAAAAAAAACAAAACAAAAAAACACGAAGATTGAAATGATAAACACACACACACATATATTCGTGTATATATATATAGATATATATATATAGATATAGATAAATATATATATATATAAAACTTAAATTTTCTGACACTATAAATTTAGACATAATTATATAGGTTTATAGATATGAATCCACATATCTTCATATAACACTCTCGTGAACATATGGAAGCCTTAAAGGGAAAATAGAATTAAGAATATTCCGTTTGAAAATATTCGTTTTATGTCATAAATGTCCCACATAATTTGGAATATTGTACTTGTACATTATTTTTATAGATCAATCTTGTCGAAATAATCGTTGGAGAATATATAAATAATTTTGGTTTTACTCTTTTCTATTTTCGATTATATTTTTTTAATAATTTTTATCACACACACATATTCATACTCTCACAAAGGCAATTATACATAAGAATGGTGTTGTGTCCAAATAATAAAAAAACAAGTACGAGCATTAAAAATTTATAAAGATCACATTTCCTGAGTTAATAATTTTTTATTCTTTAGGCATATTTTTTTAATAGTAAGCTGTTTTATTAAGACAAACGAGGTGCCTTCAATAAGATTCGAGAATATTTTGTACAGACACTTAAAATATCGTTAACATTTGAACGTTATTGCTATACATCTTAAGAGATGACTGACCACAAATTATGATTTTAGGTTCACATAAACAGCTATAGCAGGAATTGGAATACACCTTACTAAAGCCTAATTCTCATTGGTGAATTTCAAAAAAGGTTATCTGGACATGTGGACATGTTAGGAGAAGGATATGCAATAAAACTCTGTTTATTTACTTGAAAAATTTCACAGAAATGTATGGAATACTTTAGATTGCTTTGGGGCCATCTTGCATTAATCTAGCCTCAGTTGTTAAGCAACATAAGAAATTCAAAGATGGCAAGGAGTCTGTGAGAAATGATGAGAGGTGTGAGAGAAGTAAGGAAGTCAGAACACCAGAGTTGATTGGCCAAATAAAGAATTTCATGGAAAAGGATTGTCGTGTGTCTATAGAGACAATAAGTGCACTGTTTGATGTCAGTGTGAAAACCGTACAGACAACTATTCAGGAGAAAATAAAGACGCGGAATATTTGAGCAAATGCTTCGGTCCATAACTTCATCCTTCACAGACTATTTGACCAAGATAGGCATCAAGACTTTCTATTGCCCTTTCTTTAGTCCGAATCTTGCGTCTTGTGACTTTTGTTTTCTCCCTATGCTCAGGAAATACCTTAGAGACTGTTGTTATGAAACAACTTATGAAAGAGGCCATAACAAAAGTCATTTACGCGATCACACAAGAGGACGTACATAAAACCTTCCAGAAGTTGTTGGAACGGTACAACAAGTGAATTGCAACCGGAGGAGATTACTTCGAAGGGGGACTATAGTTTCATCTGTGAACTATTTATAAAAATTTCTATATATAAAAAAGTCTAGAAAATTATTGAAGACACCTCGTACTTTATACACGCAGTCTACTTGTCTAATGCGTTCTATTTTACTGTTTTGTCTTTGTGATTACCGCTATTTATTAAAGGTATCAGTGTAAAGTTTGTATTGCCTCCCTTCATAAATAAATATGTCATCTCCTTCCTGTATTAATCGATGTGTCAAGTTCTGTTTAGTGCTTACTTAGACATAGAGTTGTCCGTTTCGATGTGAAAGTAATGGACCTAACGCCCGATACTTTGTACCGAATTCCTTAGTAATTAGTAACATTTCTTCGTATTTATTTCTATGAAAGTGGAAACACTTTACTGGATAATTGCATTACAACTGCCACAAGAGATAGACTAATGTTATTAGCAGAATGGTTGCTAGAATCATGATTTGGCATAGTAATGCATTTAAGAAAATGGCTCCATCGTGGCGGCTCTTTCCTTAGCTTGTAATAGCAGCAGCAGCAGTGGTAGTAGTAGTACTATTAGTTATATTAGAATGATGTTATAATATGAAGTCGACCTGAATATCCGCTAGAATTGAAACTAAAGTTTGAACAGATAATTAATTCGTTACAGTTTGATCTAATGAAATTCCACACACCTCTGAATTCCTTAATAAATGTCAAACCCATTTTAACACTACGACAATATTTAGAATATATAGAATGATAAAAAGGGGACTCACGATTTGTACAACTCTTCTTTTGTGGCCAAGCCATATAAATTTGGCTCTGTAATTGATTTGTCCAGAAAACTTCAATCCCGAATGTCGATCCGTATTTTTATAATCAGTAATCAGCTTATTGAAATAGGATATGGAAAGTTTCCAGATATTTGACACATTTTTCTGTTTTATTAGCCTAATTTCGCTGTCAGTTGGGGATAAATTTGGAATATCTAATTCACATAAACTGTACCATTCCTCTGACATATCTTTCGTAAAAAAATAATATTGGACAATCATGATCGCAACTTTGTAAACACATAAAGGATTTAATTCTATGGCTGTTGTATTGTGGCATAATCGGAGTACATATGCTCTGTTAAAATTTAAAATTAAATGAATCAGTCATTGCTTAACGAAGTCATAGATTACAGACTTTGTTTTTCTGTGAAATTTCGATATTGAAACTAACTTCGATGAGTTTTCATGTGTACATTTTAGAGAACTAGTCATTAAGCAAAGTAAAAAAATAAATAAATAAAATCTGGGTAACCACTTATATTTCTACCTTTTAACATATGCCTGAATAACTAGTCATTAAATGCGTTTGTGTATGTGCTTCTCTTGTAAACTTAATACGCACATATTGCAATTCTATTTTACAGTAAATAGCTTAATTTGTGATAAAAAGCTAAACGAATGATTTTAGTAAGTTATTAGTTTTATAAACAAGTTTTGCATATTCAAACAATAACGAAGAATGAATATTTTGTCGCATAAAAATGAAGATCCCGTTTACCAGATTGGTTTATGCGACATGAAAAACGATATGTTATTATTTATTTTTAAAGTTTTGTATTTCTCCTTATTAAATACGAAAAATGATCATTAGAATATTTTTGCATTTTTTTCTATCCCAAGAAACAATAGATAGTTATTGAAAGTCTCAGATTAAACAAGTCTTTCGTAATCGCTAGCTTCACAAATATTGAACATTATTTGAGTTCTGTAAAAATGTCGGCATTAAAGAATTTGATAACTAGTTGTACAGTGAGGCTTCACTAATATATTATCATGTTCTATGCCTAGCTGTAAGAAGCTATATGGAGTAATACCTTGGACAATATTATTGGTTAATGTGATGCAGTCACCCAGACAGAAATTGAATCTGGCACGTTTACTTAGACTCTGTGCCTGTAACCACTACATTACAGCACTTCGAAGTATACTTTTGTGTCACAACTAGCCTGAATTCCCGGCGTTGCCCTAGTGTTTGGTGGTGTGCATTGACCAAAAGAAAAAAAGTTGTAGTAGGCAGGCAGGCTCGAACCCGTGACGCGAAGGAGGAAAAGAAAGTAAAAAAAAATGACGTGACGCGTTAGCTGCTGCGCCCATCGTCAAACCGGAAGTGACGTAGGCTCAAATTAAAGCTGGACAATCGACAAGGGGCGATGACTTTCGAAAATATCGGCGAAATAAGCGACCCCTGCCAGTAGAAAAGTGCCAAGTTGAGGGTGAAGAATGTAATGTTTTGGGCCAATTTTGCGATATTTATCGTCCGAAGGGCTGGGCTTCAAAACGATACCGATGTCGTGAAAATCTGCTGCCTTTGTCGAAAGTTTGTGCGAGACATATATACTTACATACGTACATACATAAATAAAACAAGCAAAACAAGTTTAAAAACAAGGTAACATAAAAAAAACATTTAGGATGAGTTAAAAAAAAATACTTAAGAAGATTTCTATTTCCGGATAACTTGGACGAGAGCCTATCTATTTATAGTATAAAAGTCGTTACGTCCAGATGTGTAAAATATTTAATTTACATTAAAAAAAAATGCCGGGAATTATTCTATATTAGAGTATATAAACTTAGGACTTTATAAAAATAAAAAAATAAAAAAGTTAGAACTTTTTTAACAATAAAAAAAATGTAAATTAAATATTTTATACATCTGAACGTAACGACTTTTGGGTAATTGTTACGGCTTTACCTTTTCGTGTGCTACAAAAAAATTTTCCTGTCTTTTTCTCTCTTACTTTCCCTCTCTGTACTACTCTAACCAAGTATGCCGACCTATTCCACTAATCCCAAAACCTCAACATGAAATATCTCCATAATAAAAACTCGATTAAACCTAGAACCCCATATTCCAACGTAGACCGCTACTACCAGGTCTCCTTCTCCAACATCAGGGGTCTACGTTCCAACCTTCCAGAGGTTGAAACCCAATTACAGAAGACGAAATCGAACATATTATTTCTAAATGAAACTGGAATAGGGCCGACCACTTCCCTAGATGAGTTCATGATTAACGGATACTCTAACTTAACAGCTAAATCTGCCCCCAAGATCGCCATGGGCATGTTATATGTGCCTACACTAAGGATGGCTTCCCGTGTGGCAGGGATATCTGTAGAGAAGATCCGAATTTACCTTATACGTGCTTCGGGGTTGAACTTGCTAACACCACTGCATTTATATTTGCCCTCTATCGGACCCACAACAGCGGAGTTACTATCTTTAAGAGCATATGTGAGAAAATAGACCACATACTGTCTGCACATCCCTCGGCTAACATCCACATCTGTGGTGACTTCAATGTCCATAACGTGGAATGGATGACCCACTCAAATAAGACAGACAATGAGGGGAGGTTTTGTCATGATTTTGCCATTGCTTATGACCTCACTCAGATTGTTCGCGAACCCACCCGTGTGCCCGATACACCCGGTCAATATGCAAGCCTCCTAGACCTTTTTCTCTCAACTTCCCCTGAGCTATGTTCATGTTCTGTTCATTCTCCTCTAGGATCCTCCGACCTCTCCGTCGTATCAGTTAAGATAAAAACGAAATGTAAGAAGTCCCCAGACGTACCCCTCCACCGTACTGTATACAGATACTCTATGGCTGACTGGGATAGCTTCCGTAAATCCATATCTGATTTACCTCTGCACTCCATGTTTAAAAAGGAAGTGTCCTCTATAGTGTCAGATCTGATCGAATGGTTAATTGTAGGCATAGACCAACTCATACCATTTGAAAAATTCCAACAAAAACCTAACAGCCAGCCATGGTTCTCCCCAGAATGTGCTGCTGCTATCGCGCACAGAAATCACTTTTTCCATAGCTACCAACGTAATAGATGCACTGAGACTAAAGCTGCTTTCAGGACTGCCAGCAACCACTGTAAAAGAGTAACAAAAATGCAAACGAGCTATATGCCCAGTCTGTTAAATCCAAGGTAGCTGATCAGCGGTTTGGTTCCCACCAGTTTTGGCAAATAACAATTAGGATCCTGAACAGAAGTGTGCGTTCTATCCCAACCATTATCAATGGACCAGAGGTCATCTCGTCAGCGTCAGACAAGACCAAACTATTTGCAAAGAACTTTGCAGCTAATTCTACCCTATGCGACAAAGGCCATCAACTCCCCATATTTCCTCCTATAACACAGAACACGCTAGGTAACATACAAATATCCGTGCATGAGGTCGCCAAGCACATCAAGAACCTAGATTCCAGTAAAGCAACTGGCCCTGACAGCATCCCAATTATAGTGTTAAAAAAGCTTCAACCAGAACTTGCTCCCATACTTACGAAACTATTTAAGCGCTGCCTTAAGGAGAAGTGCTTTCCGACTCCCTGGAAGACCTCATCAGTTTTCCCTGTATTTAAGAACTCAGGTGATAAGTCATCTCCCTCTCAGTACAGACCAATAGGTCGCCTGTGTGTTAAAAGTAAGTTACTGGAATCCATATTAAATAGAGAAATAGTCAACCACCTCAGCAGGAATAACCTTCTTAGTGACACACAATATGGTTTCCGCTCTGCAAGATCTACCGCAGATGTGCTGACGGTTATATTCCACAGGATTAGTGAATCTCTTGACAAAGACTTCCTTTCTAGGGCAATTGCTATTGACATATCAAAGGCCTTCGACAAGGTATGGCATAAGGGTCTACTTCACAAGATTTCCAGCTACGGTATAACTGGAAATGTTTTCTCAATCATTAAATCATTTCTCTCTGATAGGCTCATAAGAGTAGTGGTCGATGGACAAAAATCGGAGGCCTGCAATATAAATGCTGGAGTCCCTCAGGGGTTAATCCTAGGCCCAGCTCTTTTCCTGATCTACATCAATGACCTCCCTAAACACATACTTAAATCATTCGTTGACATCTATGCTGATGACACGACCATCTACGGCAACACATCAAAGGCTGTAAATGACAAAGTTCTCTCTAATTCTCTCTCCTCTGATCTCGAGCGCGTGGTTCAGTGGGGTAAGATGTGGCTGGTTACCTTTAATGCATCTAAAACCAAACTCCTATCCTTACATCATCAACGCTCTGATCCCCAGCTGGCATCAATTGAAATGGATGGCTCCCGTCTGGGTGAGGCCACGTGTTTTGACAAACTTCTGGGCTTGACCTTTACTCCTGATCTGAAATAGAACACGTACATCAAGTCTTTTGCCAAGGTCGCTGGAAAGATGGTGGGATCCTTCTCCAGAAGATATCTCACTACTGATGCAATTCTCTATCTATATAAAAGCCAAGTACGTCCAAGGATGGAATACTGTTGCCATATCTGGGCAGGAGCTGCTAAAACAGCCATTCCTGCCTAGACAGAGTACCAAATAGACTTCGTGGCTTAGTGGGGGATGCCCTTTTCTTTACCCTGCAATCTCTCTCCCACAGAAGAGACGTTTCGAGCCTATCCTGGTTTTATCGTTATTTCCATGGTAGGTACTCGTCTGAACTCCAATCTCCAATCGCCAATCTTTAACGGAAAACACCCGTCTAGCTGAATCCACTGTGAAAAATTTCCCCCACTCTATATCTGTGCCTAAATCAAAACGCGGATTCCATGAACAAAGCTTCTTTCTTAGAACTGCACGCCTGTGGAACTCTGTTCCGTCTGCCTGCTTCCCACCGGACTACAACTTGGATGTCTTCAAGTCTAACGTTAACAAATTCTCTAATGAACCTCCCCCTTAAGTAAACACTTCATCAAATCTCCACCCTAACGTAATGTACTTGCAATAACCCTCATCCCTGAGTGGCTTCCGGGCCTTGATAAGTGGTGATCACTATGTAAAAAAAAACAAAAAAACATACATACATACATGCATACATAAATATATTTAAATAGACAGGTGAGATTTATATTTTAGATGATGACAGAACCTGTGATCCGGCGTTGCCCGAGTTAAATATAAAATAATTACTTAATGGTAAAAATAATGATTAAAGCATCAAGTAATAAATATAATGGAAAGAGCAATTTCACTATAAATTATTTTATTGATTTCGTGAAGTCGAACGTGTACACTGTCAATTATTTGTGTAAATAGAAACATATTTAATTTAGGTTTTGTATTCTACACGTCATGAAACATGATAAATGTTCGTGCTTACTGCATCAAATCCGTATTATTTAAAAAAAAAAATAGTTAGAAAGTGTCCCGACGCTGCGCGGGGAGAATTATAAATATAGATTAACTTATAAATAATCTCAATCGAAATCGAGTCTATTTATCAAGCTGGATTTTCGTCACAATAAAAAACGTATATTGTGCTTCTTTCCGCCTTTATGAGTGAATAGTAACATGGAAATTCATAGACAACTCATGGCAATATCGTCATTATTTGCCGGCTTTTCTCTGTTTTAAAACTCGATAAAATAAAACTGTATTCGAAGTACTCTTCTAGACCGTTTTGGTTTATTATATCCGTATTAAGAATGTTTAAAAGCATATTTACTTCGTTTCTTTGTTCAATAAATGTTTTTCATTGCAATGTATCTCTCAGAGTTTTGAATACTGATTTCTTTGCATCTTACTAAGAGATAGTTCATTCAATCCACCCCACATAAGAATAATACCAATATTACGAATGCATTAAATATTCCCTATCCATTTGCCAAGGAAATGCATTTCCCACTTATTCCTAAAAGAATTTTTTTTCCCAGCCCTGAAGAGGGGAAGTAGGAATCGATGGATTTAAAAAAAAATATTCATGTCTTAAAATTTACAGGTCAAACGAATGATAGGAAGTGAACTGAACTGCTAAAGGAAACTCTTCATGCTGAAAAAGGGGGAATAAATTCACTATACTAGATTTTTTTTTCATAAAAAAAGTGTAAAAAGTTATTTGAGAAATAACTGCATGGTTTTTATAACTATCTCACTTTTCAAGCTGGATCTGCTCTATTTCTAAAATGTTTTTTTTAAGTTGCGAGATGTATTAAAAATGTTTCTTAAGCAAATTTCGATCCTTGTATAGGTGTAATGGTACAAAGATCCCAGCTTCATAGCGGCCAGTGTCATTAATGTATTTATTCAAATCTATGTTGTCTGGAAATGTTAAGCCGAAGAGTTTGAACTGGGAATCAAAGCCTACACCATTGACCTGTATTGCTGTAATATAACTGTATAGTTCTTTTAAACATGTGTGTTTTAAAATAGTGTAAATATTGTACTTATATATTACTAACAGGCCTACCCATCGTTTTCCGTGACAAACAATTTAGACCTTTTCATTAAAACGTTTATCGTGTCTCTAACTTCAAGCTTTTGCCGCTCTTTCCATTTATTTTTCTTTACCTCACTATTTTCTTCTTAGGCTTAAATATTCCTCCCTTCTCGACGAACAGACATGCGAACAGACATGCGATTCGTTTCATAGATTCTTCAAGGAATCAGTAGGTATAAGAGAATTGACTCTTTGATTAATAAGTCAGTTACGTATATTTTGTTTGTTGATAACTCATTTGAGTAAATAACGATCATGAAAATATCCGCTATGTGCTATTTTTCGTTTTTTAGTTTTAATCGGACAAATAAACATACAGAGACAACTGCACGTTACACACAGTCACATACAATACTTTTTCTTTCTTTTTGAAAAGGAAATAAATTACTTTAAAATTAACTAGTTGTATATAGCAGTGCTTCCTGGGATGTATTGAAGTTATTAAAGTTTTTAATTTGCACATTTTAAAGTTAAGACAGACAACTTCAATGATATATTTCAATTTAAATAAATTTAGCTCGACTAAGAGATTTTTTTTTAAAAGTACGTTATATTTTTAATAACATTGCACAATAATGAAAAATGAAAATTGCCTTCACAGCAGCAAAGTCTATTTGTCAATTTAAATGCAATTTGGGTATGGTTATAATAAATCTAATCATTGAAACCTTTTCTGTTTGATTAAAAAATATAAAAAGTGCTTTGTTATATAGTGTTTATCACAACAAATTGAATTGATTCTTAAAATATTTTAAGAATCAATTCCATTTGTTCTATAAAGTTTAAATAACCAATTAGCGAAACAAAATACGGATGAGGACACTTGTTTTATCTTAATATTTTCTTCATTTTTCATTTTAAAAGCAAAGTAATGCAAGTGGGTCTTTTTAAATTTAAACTAAAGTAGTTGGATAGGTGATGGGCGACGCTGGAAAATATCTGATGCGTTCATACACACGTAGATACAAGATCCGGACAAGACCGGGTATCGTGCCCCGATTTCCTAAAGAAAGGTCGGTACTGGACGCAGACAAAAAAATCATCACACATTTTGGCTTGTTGATCTCTTACGTTAGTGGTTCAAAACAAAAGAATAATCAAATTCCGATTTTTGAAGTGTAAACAAAAGAAAATTGATAACAAAGACCAAGAGAAAGCCGACATCGATCGAGCAGTGAAGGCATTTCTGAGTCGGCTTGCATTTCACACCTACCTCACTGCATACTTTAATGCCGACCATCACGTCACTTCATTCGTGTCTAGGCTATAATCTATAAATATAAAAGCGGAAATGTGCCTCTGTGTGTATGTATGTATGTATGTATGTATGTATGTATGTTCGCTTTTTGTTGATGTCCGCGAAAGGTTTTGTTCACAGGCCTTCTGGGTAGGCTCGCTTATACTTAATACTTGTAATATCGCGTCTAAATCATAATAATTACGACATAACAACGGGGTCGCGTCTGTATTTTATTAGCCCGAATTTTATCAGCTCGCTGCCTCTTCGAAAAGCGAAAAT
Source organism: Euprymna scolopes (assembly GCF_053919585.1). NCBI lineage: Eukaryota > Metazoa > Mollusca > Cephalopoda > Sepiida > Sepiolidae > Euprymna > Euprymna scolopes. The sequence continues at coordinate 56,602,388 of NC_136500.1, forward strand.
GAATGATCTGGCTTGCAGCGCAAAACTAGGTCAGTTCCTCGCACCTGTTTATTTCGCTTTATAAACCTTCATATAACGCGCTTATCAGTTCCCGAAGGCCGTGGCCGAAGTGGTTAGGTGGCTGGCTCTTTTCCCTTTCGTTTCCACCTTCGCGTCAAGGCTTTGGGGTTCAATCTTCCTTCCTACTTAATTTTTTTTCTTTTAAGGTTTTTTTTAACATACACACCTCCAAACACCCAGGCAGCGCCGGGTACCCCCCCCCGCTAGTCTATATATATAAAAGCAAAATGTGTTTGTGTTTGTGTTTGCGTGTGTGTGTTTGTATGTCTCGCAAAAACTTTAGACAGAGGCGACGGATTTTCACGAGTTTGGTATCATTTTGAAACCGACATCTTGGACGACAAATATTGAAAAATTGGCAAAAACATTAATTCCTTCACCCTAAAGTGGACCCTTGTCTACAAGGAGGGGTGGCGAAAAAATCGTTCCTTCATTTTCTCTCCTTCTGCTACTACGACAATGACGTCATGTCTGCCCTAGAAAACGTTGACGTTAGCTTAAACCACCTGTAAATGCTTTTAAAGGTTTAATTTTATCCATGCTTGCTTGTACCTCTCTTTGGCGTAGGGGTAACCTGTCTGACTTTTTTCCGCATTAGCCTCGAGGCTTCGGGTTCGAACCTACCTTCCTACCCAAACGCTTTTTTCTCTTTTACACCTCCAAACACCCGGGCAACGTTTTTTTTATTTTTATTATTTATTATTACTTCGCTTATTCTTTATTTTACCCACCTACACACCCTAACCCTAACCCTAACACCTCCAAACACGCGACCATCAGTTGTTATCTTAAGATTGCAGTTTGAAACAGGGTTATTTATGCCATATTTTTTTCTAATCTTCGCCTTTTATTTTCCTCCTTTTTTACGTTCGCTGTTTTGTTTTCGTTTGGTTTTTCTAATTTTTAACATCGTGTTTTATTTTATATTATTTAAATAGGGATACCCCTGCACACACACCTCCAAACACATCGGCAAGATAAGTTACTTTTCTACAAAACTGAATATATTTTTCGTGTTTTTATTCAATGTAACACGTTTATTCAGCTCGAAAACCACACAGTGTTTACCGATGTATTGGAACATTCAAGATGGCGTCTTATTCTCTCTTTAACACGGTAAGTGTGGGAAAAGATGTTATAAATTAAAAAAAAAACGGATAAAATACTGTTAAAAACTCGCTCAATATATGTTACCGTGACATAGGTTGACATATATTCGGCCGGTTTTTAATAGGATTTTGTATAGTTTTTTTTATTTATAACATCTTTTTCCATATTTACGATGTTAAAGAGGGTGTGAGACGCCATCTTGAATTTTCGAATACATCGGTAAACACTGTATGTTTTTCGAGCTGAATAAATATGTTACATTGAATAAAAACACAAAAAATATATCCAGTTTGGAAGAAAAGTAACTTATCTTGCCTTTGATAACATTTATTTGTTATATATTTGTTTTTTGACAACTTTTTCGAATCTATGTGTACAGTAATACAAACCCCTATTTTATTCTTTTTATCAAACAAAAATAGAACTTTTATCATGACATATATATTAGGGACTGTTTCGAAATTTTTAAATTAAAGTTAGTTTTATTTTTTTTTAAAAAAGACGAGGTGGTTTTTTTCAATTAAATTATAAACTTTATTTGAACTTTCAACAAACTTTTACAGACATAAAAATAGACTTTATAGATATTTTATAATAATTTTTTAAAAATATATTTAACGAAAATTTTTTTGATCATTTCATTGTTGAATAAAATTTCAAAGTAATAAATGGTGTAAAAAAAATATCTCGAAAAGAAAAAACACCTCGTCTTTTTTTTTGTTTTAAATAAAACTTTAATTTTAAAATTTCTATGTTTGAAAAACAGTCCATAATATATATTTCATTATAAAAGTTCTATTTTTGTTTGATAAAAAGAATAAAACGTTTAATAAATAAAAACCAAAACAAAAATAACAACAGTCCATTAAGTTCAAATAAAGACTGTTTGAATAAAACTTATAAAAAAGGGTTCATTCTATATGGTTTGGGCCATTTTTTTGTACGTTTTTAATACAATTCAATATTTATTTACAGTGCGATGTCGGTGGTCAATAAAGGAGAAATCCTTAGGCCGAGGCAATTTTTTATGCATAATAAAATCACAAGTATAAACAATCGAGATAAAAAAATATATTATTTTATTCACATATCTTTTTATAACTTTTATTTTTTATAAAGATGAAATGTAGTATCACAAGATTGAAATCTTTTTATAATTTTTATTTTTATTTAAAAAAAACGCACTCAGAAAGACACCCATTTATTTAAATATCTTTTATTTAAAAAAAAAAAATTTTTGCTCGCGAATATTCGTAAAAATTTAATATTTCAAAATATTATTTGAAAAATATATTAATTGTCGCTGAAGTTAATATTTTAAAGAATAATTAAATAAATATTTAATTGTCTTAAAAACGCACACAGAACTCCACCCCCACAAAACACGGTACATAAAAATCAATCTTGGTCGCAAAAATCCGAAGCAGAAAGAGACACCCATTTATTAAAATATCTTTTATTTAAATACGTTCGTTTTGTTACTTACTTAAAAAAAATGTTTTGTAAATATATACTTTTTCTTTTAAATCTTCAAAAGTTTTCTAAATATATTTTTTTAAAAAAATTGCTGGCGAATATTCGAGCATGTTTGCTATTTGACGTGTTTAAAAACAACCGACGCCATGTGCTTGTGCCAATGTCAAGGTCGAATCACCGGTGTTAGTTGAAATGTGCGCCTGGCACCGCCAGGCGGCGTCGTTGCTACGGGGTATCTATTCTTTACTTGGTCCGAACAACCAAAATTATAATAGTAGTGCGAATTATCAGCATAAAAGAAAAACATCTATATATTAATATGCTTGTCCGTACGTTGTCACGTCATCATCGTCGCAAACATTAATTAATGAAACGCGTCATCATCATCGCAAACATTAATTAATGTGAATTCTCTCCCTTTATTGTTCAATCTTTCTTAGTTAAAAATCATTAAACCCTTTTATTTCCCAAAACTTCCCGAACAAGAAAAAAATATATATATGACCTGTCTATTTATGGTTACGGATTATTTTAAAGACAATTATGCATAGAATGGTATCGTTCCACAGTTTAAATAGTATAGTATTTTACTTACATTTTTAACGATGTCTTCTGTAGTACGGAACGCTTATTCTATTTTATTCAGTAATAAATATATTTTTTACATTTAACGCTACGAGTTCGTTTTGTTTTTTTTATGCTTTTTTTATTTACTTTTGAGTGAGCCTTACATAACAAAAAATATGTTTAGAAATAAATGTTACAAAAGTCAAGAATAACTTTATTAAATAAATCACCAAAGTCACCATTGGCAAATACACTGAGTAACACAAAGTCAAAACATATTTTACGTCTTGTTCTGTTTTGTTTTGCTTTTGTTTTACGGCATATCAATCCTTTTTCGTGTTATTTAAATCGAGTAATTTTGTAACATTTATACAACTTCACGTTGTTTACATAGTTATTACTTATGTTTTGTTCGTTTTATTTTGCTTCTTTTACAGGCACTCATCATCTTCTAATGCCCACCGACATAATACTATAAAAAAATGGACACAACAATTTTTTTTAATATGAAATTAAACACTTTGTTTCATTACTTACGATTTAATTTATTTAAAGAAATATTTATTTCCTATTTAAAGATTTTCAGTATATATTATTTAACTAAAGAATTTTTCCATTATTTTTATTACATTGTTAGGTGAAGTTTCAGAATAGAAACCCCCTCCCAATATTAAGAATGGCTTTTAGCATGATTCTTACAATAGCGGTATCAAAGATTTTTTCCCCTTATTTTAAAACAGATTATTAAAAAAAGATACAAGACCATTAATTTTTTTTTCATTAAGTCGCTATTTAGGTGAAGGTTCAAAATAGTTAACCCTTCTCCCCATAACCGTTTTTTATGCAGTAAAATACTTTGTTTCAATAATTATGGTTTAAATAAATATTTATTCCTTATTAAAAGATTTACAGTATATTTTATTTAACTGAAGAAATATTTATTGTTCATACATATATTTTCCCTTATTTTTTTATATTGTTAAGTGTAGTTTCAGAATAGTTAACCCCCTTCCCCATATTAAGAATGGCTTTCAGCATGATTCTTACAATAGTGCTATCAAAGTTTATTGATTTTTCTTATTTAACAAAAATTATAAAAAGATACAAGAACATTTTAAACATTTTTTTCATTACATCGTTATTTAGGTGAAGGTTCAAAATAGTTAACCCTTCTCCCTATAACCGTTTTTTATGCAGTAAAATACTTTGTTTCAATAATTATGGTTTTAATAAATATTTATTCCTTATTAAAAGATTTACAGTATATTTTATTTAATTGAAATCTATATCAATAATTCGACTTAAAAAATATTTGTGAATTTTCAAATCTTCATTGAATAAAATTCAAAATTAATAGAAAAGTCTATTGCATATGTAAAAGTTGACGGTTGCTTATTTAACTTCATTAAAAGCTATCAAAGTCAACCAGGAGCTGTTCAATATTCTGGCTTAATGGATCATTTAGCAAGGAATGAAGATGGTTATTCTGGTGTACCAATTATTCTACCATCTATATTTACAGGAAGTCCTAGGAATCTACAACAGCTTTATCAAGATGCAATAGCAGTTTTCTGTGACCTATTCATTTCTTACACGTGTAAACCAAAAGGTCCTGAAATATTAAACAACTTGGAGTCATCGGAACTTTCACAAAATCGATGTCAACAATGTCACACAGTTTTTTTTAAATTCACAGTCTGCCCCCCAAGAACCTGCTGACTGTCCACTATTTTCACTCCAAGCAGCTGATCGACGTCCCTGTCACCGCCTCAATCATCACCAGCAGTTCCTGACAATATCAACAGCATCAGTTCCGATCGCATTGACCTTCAATAAAAGTTTAAACTACAGTTATTTATTTGTTCTACTTGCTTCCATACATTCATTTTTGTAATATAGCAATAAGGAATTTCTTACTGATGTGTTTTAAAAGATTTTAACTACCGTGGAATTTCCACGGGTCCTGCTAGTTATTATTATTAATATAAAATGATGTAGAGAGTTCACGAAAGTCACCTTGAAATATCCTAGCTTGTATCAATAATTACCGCGATATATTTCCATATATTGGCATGGATTGCTGTTTGTGTACACCGAAGATTGGGACAGAAAATAAATGACATTTCATGCTACAGTGCATGCAGCATCACACCTCTCATACGAAACAAGGTGTGTGCGACGTAAAGGAATAAACGTGAATATAGCGAAATTGTGTGGTTGAGGGAGAAGAGAGGAGCGACGAGAAGAGTCCTGCAGGGAAAAGGGAACGAATCAGTTGTCAAAAGAACCGATTGTAGAGAATAAGAAATTAACGGATGATGATGATGATGATGATGATGACGACGACGACGACGACGACGACGACGACAGTGGCAGATGACTTCAATGTTTAACGATGACTTCAATGTTTTTAAACAATAGCCCAATTTTCATGTAGAAGCACTAATTCCTAAAATATATCAGAGAAACATGTTTGTTACATCTGTCCATGAATGCGTATATTTGTGTGCGTTCGTGAGTGTCTGTTTTCTGTATTAAAAATATATTTTGTTTGTGCGTCGATCATTTGTAGTTTGCAAACAATGTCCGACACGCCTAACTACGAACAACTACAGAATGAATCTTAGTCTTTTTATTTTCTTTACAAATTTTTAAATTCAATTAAAAAAGATTATTTAAGAAATTCAATTAAAATAGATTATTAAAAATTCAATAAAAAAATTATTACATGCTAGCTAGAAATTTTCAATTTACGTGGTGCAATACGTTTAACAAATTGGTTGGATTTGTTATTCACGCTGATGAGACTCAGCTATGGTAAAATATTGGAAAAATATATAAGCCATGTTCAAAATACATATTATATTACATAATATATATATATATATATATATATATATATATATATATATATATACATATATATATATATATACTATCTATGCATGTTTCATTTCGCAGCAGGTATAATTGCTATTTGTTTCTCTTGCAAACCATTTTATTCATCTGGCGGGCCAATGTTCGAACCTTCTGTATGAGTGTAAAAAAAAATTCGCCATAGCCACGAACGTTTTCGACTTTCCTAAGTCGTCTTTAGGCGAGTGATGAATTAAAAACATTGGTGTTAGTGATTTATTTTAGAATAGAACACCTTCGAGGCTATGTAAAAAAAGTATAATCCAACACAATTTCGACAATGACCTTGCCAAATACACACACACACACATATATATATGTGTGTGTGTGTGTGTGTGTGTGTGTCTGTATTTATGGTAAAATTATGGTTATTCAATTATATTTCGCCCGTTTATTTATCCCAATTCTTTAATTTATTAAGCGATGATAATACAGAGCATATACAGATATTGAAAAAAATATGTATTCCAAAATCCAACATGTTGTCGATCTTAGTGCTTATTTTTTTTCAGCATGTTACAATAGTACATTCTTGACAGAACCTTTATCAAAGATATCAAAAATGGCGTAAATATTATAAACCATTGTACACTTTATTTCATCAGAGTTTAGTTTTCAATTACTTTTTCGATTTTTCGAATTAATATAATCATGCCATTTATTTTTTTTTTATTTAATATGTTCTTATTCTTCTGATAAATCTGATGGGAAAAGTTCTAAAAATTAACATCATATTTATATGAACGGTTCTGTCCTACGAAACAGGTGCTGTCAAGAATTGAACATAGTAAAATGCTGCAAGAAATAAACAGTAAAATGGACAACATCTTGGAATTTTTAATATAGATTTTTATCATTAAGTTTGATTTGGTTGTTTTGTTTTATAGCATATACACTCTGTCCGGGATATTTAATGCCGAATCCACTTATTTTGGAAGCAACTTTTATGCTTCACGTGTTTTATAGTCTCAAATATTTATGTGTAGGGTTCGGTTTGGTTTTGGTTGTTTTAGGGCATATCAATCAGTTTCGGGTTATTCAATGCCGAATCCAGTTATTCTGAAAATAGTATTCATGTTGCATCCAGTTATTTTATAGGATGTTTTTTGCAAGCTATTTGTATCTGCAATCGCTAGTTTGTCGTGTTTGGTTTGGTTGATTTATAGTAAATTTTATCGTTTTTATTTCCTGTCCTACAAAACATGAATGAGTTTTGCAATGGAACAGAGAAAAGGGTTACAGTATTAATGTTCAGTACATTTTAATTCATGAAAACCAGTCATGAAGTGGAGGAGATAAATAGAAAAAGAGAAAATAGGGAAGAAAGAAAAATTAGGTGAAAAAGGCGGGTTCTTGTTTTGTTTTAGTTTTGCAGAACATAATTAAGTTTTGCAAAAGTAATAGAAAAACAAAAAGCATCAATGTTAGGTGCATTTCGTCTTAGAAAGCCAATATCTTCAAACAGCCTCAGCTGCTCACACAGGCTTGTGCCATTTATATATATATACTAGCGTGGATGCCCGGCGTTGGCCGGGTATTTTGGAGGTGTAAAAGAAAAAAGTTTTGGTAAGAAGGTAGGGGAAAAGAAAAAGAAAAAATCCTGTCATCTTACCACTCGGCCACTCTGTGAAAGGGATGAAAAGCGATTTAATTTTACGGTTAAAATGTTAAATGAGAGGTGCGTGAATTTAATGAGGTCAAACATCACGTCATATGGAAATGAAATTAAATTTGGCTGTAAGCCAGTTTCTGCGTTTCCGTCCAAGCTGTTGGGGAAAACCAGCTCCCCACATGAGGGGGAGTGTCTAAATAAATAGCAATTGTCTGATATAAAGGGTTTCCCCTGCATTGATCAAATCTAATTGATTTTCTGGACGCCCCTTTCACAAGTTACAGGGAGCTGCTTTGCTGCGGATTCAGTTTCTCTTTTTTATATGAAAAAGCTAAACAAACACGCGTAGACCAAGAAATATCGCGAAAATATCGTGTAAAATCCGCACCAATAAAAGATACACGTAAATCGTAGATATTATAATCTAGGTAGCATATAAAAGGTTCTAAGAAACAGTAACCAGCCCAGGCGTCCCTTCCAAAAGCTTTTGCCTGACGTACACAAAAAATGCACACACTCTAACACACATTTTGCCTTATATGTATATATATACATATATATGCTTATATATACATATATATATACATATATATATATATATGAAATTTATTTATACAAACATTTATGGCTACATATGTGCATACATGTTTCTATAATACCCTCGCGTTGGGGGGATTACGTCTTCAGGCCAAGAATTATCGTCGAGAACTCATATTTTAAACAAAAACATTTTCTTATTTCGTTTACAAAGTTAGAATGTAACATGGGTGGGGGTTATGAGCGGGGAGAGGACAAATGAGATCTTTGAAGATAAGAAACATCTTCTTTATAATTTCCCTTTTTTATATTCCTTTTTTTTTAAGTGTATCTATCTCATCTTTTGGCTTTTATGGCATAAGGTACTTGAGAATGTAGTATTTTTGTCTTGCGGTCTGTAAATAAAAACATTCACATGGGCATTGAGTACTGACCGGTGCCGTTCAATCCACACACACACACAAACACACACACACACACACATACACACACACAACGGAAGCAAACATACGCTTATATCTATACTCAGGAGCGTTGTATTTTACTCACACACATTCACACTCACACACACACACGCACTGAAAACAGGCCATAACTATATCGACACAGAAATAAAATTAAAATTAAAATAAATTTAATAAATAAATAAAACAAAACAAAAACAAAACAAAATAAAAAACAAACAAACAAACCAAAAATAAAAATAAAACGCGGAAAGTTATCAAACTCCTCTCGCATACATATATATAAATACACGTATATACACCCACACCTTGACACACACGCGCCTATATACACATATACACACATATATACACATACATAGACATAGAAGCTCACATACAGTTATAACATGTTTACATCTCTACCTACATACACAGTTATATCAATGCATGGACCCTCAAACACAGATATCCATGTACACACCTGGATACCATACATCATGACTATTATTATATCAAAACTAATATTAATCCGCCTAACAATCCTAATAATAATAATTCTTATAATATTGATCATACTAATGACAGCACCATTACCAATAATAAGACTGTCGATTAGGAACCCCAAAACATGTGGACCCCAACCGGACAGACGTCCCAACAAAATACATATATATATATATATATATATATATATATATATATATATATATATATATATATATTCAGGCAAACATTATTAAAAACAACAGAGGTACCTTGCTTAATGATTCTTTTTTTCATTTTTTTCGATCTTTTTAAATAACAACAAACAAATTCACTTTCTGGACGTCCTTATAGAATCATCTAACAATATTTTCGACACAGATGTATACAAAAAAATAACTAGTACAAAATCCAGCCTCTTGAACTTTAAGAGTGAGTGCCATCAGCGTTATAAAATTGCCATAATCAAAAATCTTTTAAAGCGTGCTAAGATGATTTCTTCTGCGAAAAAAGCACTACTAATAGAAATTAAAAATATCAAACAGGTTCTTATAAATAATTACTTTCCGAATTATATTGTTGATCAACAAATTAAACTATTGTTACAGTCCCCTAAAAACCTTAACAGCAATACTAGTCAATCTTCTAACACTGACCCTATAGACATATTTTATAAAAACCAAATGACACCAAATTTTAGAGTGGAAGAAAAAATAATTAAAAGCATCATACATAGATATACAGCACCTCTAGAGAACAATTCTAGGATTAGATTTATTATATACTATAAGAAGTATCGAACCCAGAACCTCATCGTTAAATATAACTCCTCGCCGGCGACAAAAATGTTGGAGCAAACCAATATTGAGTACAAATTTCAATGCCCCTTAGGAGAGTGTAACTCCGAAAATAAAAATGCATATATTGGATATGCAAAAACAACATTGTTCCGTCGATTAACGATGCATTTGAACAGTACTAGCTCAATATACCAGCATTTAACAAATCAACATAGCTGTCCCCCCTCTAATCTTAGAAAGGTCCTCGTGGACAACACAAGGATTTTGCAACGAGAAAGTAATTGTAAAAAATTAAAAATATTGAAGCACTATATATAAAAACCCAGCACCCATCTATAAATAGCATTACTTTTGAAAGTAGCAATAATGTGCTGGAATGTTTAGCATAACCAGTATACGACTGGTTTTACTAATATTGCCTTTAATCATCCTAATTTTTAATCGAGATTTTTATCACTCGTAAATTTATATTTTAATCGACTTTTGATTGACTCTTTTTATCATTCGTAACTATATATTCCACTTCTATTTTTAATATTTTATCTCCACCTGATGATGATGCAAGAAAGAATCGAAAGCGCTCGTGTGAACCATGGAACATTTGTAAATAGCTTCCATCTTGAAGTTAAAAAAATCTTACGAAAGATCGAAAAAATGAAAAAAAAGAATCATTAATCAAGGTATCTCTGTTGTTTTTAATCATGTTTGCCTGAATGACAGAATGCTGCCTAAATACACTAATTTAAAACATACATATATATATATATATATATACATACACATAAATACATATATATATATAAAACACACACACATACACACACACGCGCGCACACCAGTATACACGGAACACATACACACACAGTCAGACCATCCGCAAGCGCAGACACACATCCCCATTCACACATGTCCCCAAATCTCCACAGACGTATACGAGACACATATACATATAGGCACCAACATAAACTCATGTATCTACCCACATACATACACACGCATGGGCACACAGATACCCACTCACACACAACGCATAAAAACACAGCAATACATGCACAAATGCAAAAACCTTTTTTTTAATAATAATAAACTGTCCTTTTTCTTCAGTAGTGTGGTAACCCCTTTATATATGAAACAGCGTACCACTCCAGTCCCCACGGGCGTATATATACATACACAACATACATGTATATATACCCAGACATCCATACATTCTTGTAATATACATTATTACAATCATCGTATACGAGACAGCCTATTTTAATAGTTCAGATATATATATACATATATATATATATATATATATACACACTTATATACATACACACATATGCACGCATATATATACACACATGTATACAGATACATACATAAATACACTTATACATAAATATTTACACAAAATACAGACATATATATATGTACACTGCCACCAAATGATACATCTAAAATAGAAATAGAGATGAACTCATTCACTACATTCTCTTTTCTATCAAACCCCACACGCAAAGTTATATTACCCGCCTCCACCCGCTTGTTATTTTTTCATAAGTTTTACTTTTTTTTTACTACGTAAAAATTGATACTACGTAAAAATTATAGTGAATTCAGCTTGAAGTCCATAGGTCTAGCCTCATATTTAGTAAGCACTCTTTTGAGGGTTACACCGATATACATACGATATATAACGATATAACAATAATATATAACATCTGACAAAAAATCAGGGTATTTAGGTTATATAAACGGTGTATAAAGGCTTATATATTGTAGTACTTACCTTCATCTTTATTCATTCTCCCCTGTTTCTTTATTTCCTTTTCTTCTCTTTCACTTTTTATTTTTTACTTTTTTTATCTATTTATCTATTTATTTATTTATTATTATTTATTTATTTATTCATTCCTTTTTCTTTCCATTTCTTATTTTTATCTATTTATTTTTTTTATTTATTTTTGTTATCTTTCTTTCCCTTTATTTTTTAATTCTTTCTTTATTTTTTCTACCTTCGTATATATACATACAGATCATATACACATACATGCCCATACCCAAACATATCCACATGCATACATTATTACGATGTTCACCTAAACAATCTATTACTCGCTTGGTTCAAATATACTTTCATACAGATATTTATTTAGGTTGGTAATATTATAACTGCTTGAGAAAGTAGAATATTAAGCGACTTATGTAATCCATACGGCTATGATCATAGTTACGATCTCACTTATCCTCTTTTGGGGGGGGGGTTATTGGATGGGGGATAGTTGTACTCATAGTTGTTCTGATTTTCTAATTTAGAGTTCCTTAAGTGCATGTATTCTGAAATGTTTGTAGGATATAGCAGTTTCTTGTTTAATATTTAGCAGTTTATCCCTATCTTTAAACCTAGTTATCTCGAGTTTTTTCTGATAAGCATAATGGACATGGTGAGTTTAATGAGTGGCAAGTATTGGTCCTTCTAATAATCTTCCATTCTACTCTAGGTGTTTTATTTTCTCTAACAAATTTCCAGTAGTATAACGATAAGGAAGTGTCCTTTTCATACGTTTGATTATTCATCGAACGTGTATGCCCATAGAATCTATTTTTGAAAGTCATTTGGGTAATACCTATGCAGAATCTTTCATCCCTTGGGTTCTCTACTGGGAATATCCTAGCCTGGTATACCACCGATGAGGTTAGACATTCATTTTTTATTGGGCATTCCTCAGGCTTTTGGCAGTTACATTTATTCACAGCCGTGCTATCACTAGTGTTTAGACTTTCTCTATTAGTCATCCTTAAGATTCTTCCATTATGCATAATGGAAGAATCTTAAGGATGACTAATATATATCTGAACTATTAAAATAGGCTGTCTCGTATACGATGATTGTAATAATGTATATTACAAGAATGTATGGATGTCTGGGTATATATACATGTATGTTGTGTATGTATATATACGCCCGTGGGGACTGGAGTGGTACGCTGTTTCATATATGAAGGGGTTACCACACTACTGAAGGAAAAAGGACAGCTTATTATTATTATTATTATTATTATTAAAAAAGAAGGTTTTTGCATTTGTGCATGTATTGCTGTGTTTTTATGCGTTGTGCGTGAGCGGGTATCTGTGTGTCCATGCGTGTGTATGTATGTGGGTAGATGCATGAGTCTATGTTGGTGTCTATATGTATATGTGTCTCGTATACGTCTGTGGAGATTTGGGGACATGTGTGGATGGGGATGTGTGTCTGCGCCTGCGGATGGTCTGACTGTGTGTATATGTGTTCCGTGTATACTGGTGTGCGCGTGTGTGTTTGTATATGTGTGTGCGTTTTATATATATATATGTTTTTATGTGCATGTGTATGTATATATATGTGTGTGTATATATATTTATGTGTATATATGTATGTATATCTGTACTTTGTAGGCTCGTTTCCGGTTGGTGTCCACAGGTTTTGGGGTTCCCAATCGACAGTCTTATTATTGGTATTGGTGGTGTCATTAGTATGATCAATATTAGAAGAATTATTATTATTAGGATTGTTAGGGGGATTAATATTAGTTTTGATATAATAATAGTCATGATGTATGGTATCCAGGTGTGTACATGAATATCTGTGTTTGAGGGTCCATGCATTGATATAATTGTGTATGTAGGAGAGATGTAAGCATGTTATAACTGTATGTGAGCATTATATGTCTATGTATGTGTATATATGTGTATGTGTATATAGGTGCGTGTGTATCAAAGTGTATATATATATATATATATATATATATATATATATATATATATATATATATATATATATATATGCGTGACGAGTTTGAAAACTTTCGGCGTTTTATTTTTTATTTTTGGTTTGTTCTTTTTTTATTTTGTTTTGTTTTGTTTTTGTTTTGTTTTATTTATTTATTTAATTTTTTTTTAATTTTAATTTTATTCCTGTGTCGATATAGTTATTGCCTGTTTTCAGTGTATGTGTGTGTGTATATATATATGAGTGTGAGTGTGTGTATGAGTGTGAGTGTGTATGATTAAAATACAACGCTCCTGAGTTTAGATATAAGCGTATGTTTGCTTCTAGTGTGTGAGCGCGCGCGTATGTGTGTACGTGTGTGTATGTTTGTGTGTGTATGTGTGTGTGTGGATATAAAGGCACCGGTCAGTACTCAATGCCCATGTGAATGTTTTTAATTTACAGACCGCAAGATAAAAAATGCTACATTCTCAATTACCTTATGCCATAAAAGCCAAAAGATGGGATAAACTTTAAAATAAAGGAATATAAAAAAGGGAAATTATAAAGAAGATGTTTATTATCTTCAAAGACCTCATTTGTCCTCTCCCCACTCATAACCCCCACCCATGTTACATTCTAACTTTGTAAACGAAATAAGAAAATGTTTTTGTTTAAAATATCAGTTCTCGACGATAATTCTTGGCCTGAAGACGTAATCCCCTAACGCGGGTGATTACAGAATCATGTATGCACATATGTAGCCATCAATGTTTGTATAAATAAATTTTATATACCTGCTCTGTTTACTCATTGAGCACTCTTTGGTAGACACATGTTGTTTCATTGGATGTACTTCAAGGATACTAAACTTTACTGGCGAAATATATATATATATACATACATATATATATATATATATATATATATATATATATATATATATATATATATATATATATATAACCATATATGTCTAAAAGATAATAAAGTGTATTTATATATAGAAACAAACGATAGAAACCCAGAAGAATTAGCCCTGTCGTTAAATTAAACCTTCCTAAGAGAAAAAATTCTGTATATATATATATATATATATATATATATATATATATATATATATATATATATATATATATATGAAGTGTATTTATGTATAGATATAAGATCTGAAGTAACTTTCCTTTTACTTCAAAATTTTCTAATATCGATCGAAGTCATATGCAGAAGTCAAAATACGGCGGATCAATAATATGAAAAAGATATAGTATTGAACATTATATCGATGTGGCTAGGATTTGACACAACCAAAGTTTAGAGAAAATGATTCAGATTCAAATAGTTTGGTTCAATAAAACTTCAACAGAAAGAATCAGGTTGAATCTTTGCTAATTTTGCTGTTCGCATTTTACCGCACAGGAGCAAGCTAGACCATAAGACTTTTGCTATTATGAATGGCACTTGAAATATAATTCATTAGTTTTTAATTCAGATGTTAAATACTTAAGCGAATAGCTTGTCTGGTGATACATAAGCTAGTAATAAATCCGATCTTGCAGGGAGGGACGTAGACACTGGTCCGAAAAATGATCGAGGGATAGACTCTGACTAAGTACATCAAACGCTGTGAAGATGGAGGGGAAAATAAACGGCGGGTGTATTGTCATATATTC
This sequence comes from Euprymna scolopes, assembly GCF_053919585.1. Classification (NCBI taxonomy): domain Eukaryota; kingdom Metazoa; phylum Mollusca; class Cephalopoda; order Sepiida; family Sepiolidae; genus Euprymna; species Euprymna scolopes. The sequence continues at coordinate 56,617,804 of NC_136500.1, forward strand.
GATAGCAGTTAAATTCTGAGAGATCTTGCAGATTCTCCGGAAACAAGCAACAAGACGTGATAAATACGGTCTAAGTAGAAAGTATTCTTTAATACAACGAACTTTCCAGAATTATTATCTCTACTCTTCTTTCTTTTTTCTCTCTCTTTTACTTTCCGAAATTTTTACCAGTATGCGACGATGCAATTACTCACGTAGCGATTGGTAACGTGTTACACAAATAAACATTAGAATCTCTAGGAATTTGTTTCGTATTTATTGTATAGTTATTAATATGAATTTGTTTCGTATTTATTGTATAGTTATTAAACTGAATTTGTTTCGTATGTATGGCATAGTTATTAAAATGGATTTATGTCGTAGTTATTGTATAGTTATTAAAAGAAATTTGTTTCGTATTTATTGTATAGTTATTAAAATAAATTTGTTTCTTATTTATTGTATAGTTATTAAACTGAATTTGTTTCGTATTTATTGTATAGTTATTAAAAGGAATTTGTTTCGTATTTAGTTTATAGTTATTAAAAGAAATTTGTTTCGTATTTATTGTATAGTTATTAAAATGAATTTGTTTCGTATTTATTGTATAGTTATTAAAATAAATTTGTTTCGTATTTATTGTATAGTTATTAAAAGAAATTTGTTTCGTATTTATTGTATAGTTATTAAAATGAATTTGTTTCGTATTTATTGTATAGTTATTAAAATGAATTTGCTTCGTATTTATTGTATAGTTATTAAAATGAATTTATGTCGTTTGTATTGTATAGTTATTAAAATGAATTTATTTCGTATTTATTGTATCGTTATTAAAATAAATTTGTTTCGTATTTATTGTATAGTTATTAAAATGAATTTGTTTCGTATTTATTGTATAGTTATTAAAATAAATTTGTTTCGTATTTATTGTATAGTTATTAAAATAAATTTGTTTCGTATTTATTGTATAGTTATTAAAATGAATGTGTTTCGTATTTATTGCATAGTTATTAAAAGGAATGTATTTCGTATTTATTGTATAGTTATTAAAATGAATTTTTTTCGTATTTATTGTATAGTTATTAAAATAAATTTGTTTCGTATTTATTATATAGTTATTAAAATAAATTTGTTTCGTATTTATTGTATAGTTATTAAAATAAATTTGTTTCGTATTTATTGTATAGTTATTAAAAGGAATTTGTTTCGTATTTATTGTATAGTTATTAAAATAAATTTGTTTCGTATTTATTGTATAGTTATTAAAATGAATTTGTTTCGAATTTATTATATAGGTATTAAAAGAAATTTGTTTCGTATTTATTGTATAGTAATTAAAAGGAATTTGTTTCGTATTTATTGTATAGTTATTTAAAGGAATTTGTTTCGTATTTATTGTATAGTTATTTAGAAGAATTTGTTTCGTATTTATTGTATAGTTATTAAAAAAAATTTTTTGTATCTATTGTATAGTTATTAAAAGGAATGTTTTTACTATGCATTATTTATAATAACAAAATCTAACTAACGGAGGTATCAACGGTGGTCTACGATTATTGTCGTGGTAATGTAGCATCTAATGGTTGTGTATTTACCTTTTTTATGCCGTTGTTGTGGTGATAGCTAATATATGTTCTTTACTCGTATTTGTAATTATGTGAAACCATGGTGAAACGAAGGGTGCCATCCGTGTAGAATGTTCGTTGTGACTCTGTCCGTGTACGATTTTGAATCTATTGTAGGACCACCGTCTCATATCATAGAGACTGGCTATCGGCCCATATTGTAGTAAATGACGTACCGCACTTTATATGACGGACAATTTGACGTTTGATCATGATCTTGAAAACATCGATTAAGGTCGTGATTTTGACGCAAGCTCAACTTCTGGTATCGCCAAATTCCATGGGTATACCTGATAAACTTTTATACAGTGAATATCATGCAACATCCTAGATATGTTTAGTTTATCTGTGTCTCCACAACATAATAACGCTGACATACCGGTTCCTGTTAGATCACTGAAGTGAAGCGTTATTAAGCATAGTTAGTACAAAAATGTGTGATCATTTCAGAATACCAGGTGCTGTATGTGATCTTCACTTATCTTAGCATTATTTCTTGTCGTTCCGGACTTCTCCTGGCCATTGTAATTAGGCGATGCCGTTCGGTGAGGTGTGGTTAGGGTTTGAAAAACTCCTGCTTCCTAATTAAATTCGCAGACATTTCTATAAGTGGTATCCATTCTATCTCGAGACATTAAGGAGGCCAGTAAATAACAATAATTGCAGTCTCCCTGTTCGCATCTCTATGGTGTGCAGTCTGAGGGTTTACTTGTGCAAATTTTTCAAATATGTAAGTAGAAAGATATTAATATAATTAATTAAATAAGAAAAATAATTAAGCGTTTAAAAATAAAATATTTCTTAATATTGGAGACTCAAGAAAAACATGTGTACGTACATGGAATCCGTTTGGCAGACACTGAAATCAACTCTATCGTTTTAAAGAACTGCCTCAAATACTGCTCTTATTAATCATTTCATAATTAATAAAATCGATTTCTGCAAGACGATGGAATTTTGTACTGTTTGATACAATGGTAGGTTTTGTTGTTCCTTTCTTAACAAATGTTTATTCGTCAATATTACTATCTATATATTATTACGCTAATTGCGTTGGTCGTTATCGTGTGGACTATCCCTTAAAAGGAATATGGAATATTCCAAATGGCTAATAAACACTTGAGTTTAATATGACAAAAAGAAATTAGTGTCACTGGTAACCATAATAATTAATGAAAGACGAATTACCTCCCTTTATGGTCATAATTTTTCAAACAAAACAGTATTTTGACGGTTTCAAATTGGTTATTTTCTTTCATAATTAAAAAAAAAAGTAGTTTTTAGAGCAGATTAGCACTCATTCTCCCCACATGTAAGAAATGGGTTTCTAAATAATAACGCTATTTTTCAGCACGGTTAGTTTTAAATTCGTCGATTTTTGTTTCGTTATATTTTTTATTCATTTAATTTGTTTTAATTAAAAAGATTTCCTTTATATGTCTTTCAAAAACAATTAAATTAGTTTCGTTTAAATATTTATTTCTTTGCTTATATTTCCATATAATTCCTCAAATTTCTCGACTTAACCAGCAAGATTTCCAATAAATTTATTCTGTCTTTACATCATAAACACGCTGATCCCTATCTGGCATCAATTGAAATGAATGGGTCTCGTCTTGGAGAGGCGTCATGTTTTAACAAACTTCTGGGCTTGATCTTTACTCCCGATCTTAAATGGAACACATACATTAAATTCGGCTGGAAAAATGGTGGGATCCTTCTATCGATCCAGTAGATATCACACTGCTGATGCAATTCTCTATCTACGTCCAAGGATGGAATATTGTTACCACATTTGGGCAGAAGCTGCTAAGAAGGGACTTATCCTGCCTTGATAGAGTTCAAAATAGACTTCGTAGCCTCGTAGGAGATGTCCTTTTCTCTTCCCTGCAACCTCTTTCTCACAGAAGAGATGTTGCGAGTTTGTCTCTGATTTATCGCTTTTTTCTAACACCAGCTCAATATTCTTGCTTAATTGATTATTTGGAAAGGAATGAAGGTGGCCATCCTGGTGCATCAGCTATTCTACTATCTTCATTTCCACGAAGGCCCGGGAATCTCTAACAACTTTATCAAGATGCAATGGCAGTAAATACGAAAACCCAAAAATATTCCTTACATAGAGGTGTAATCCAAGATGTCCTTCGAGCTATCAGAACTGACACGAAATCGACCTGACTTAATATGACGCGTGTATCATGCATAACTAGCTTAACTTTTGAAATACATTAAAGACGGATATGTACTGGGAATTCTATTTGCATAAATTCGTTATTGAATTTCAAAAGACAGGACTATCACACTGCAACATGGTCATGTACTCCCAGAACAAACTGATGCCATTTTGTCAGCAGGGATATTGGACCTGAAGATTCAGAGCTTCATCATTTAGTTAAGTCTTTAGATTGTGCATTGCCAAACCTCATTGTTATTGTTTGATTATGTGATAAGAAGTATCTTACTGATGTGTCTTTTTAACATTTTACACTTCTGTGGAATTTCCACGGGGTTTTCTTGTATATAAAAATATATATATGCATATATGTTTATATATATATATATATATATATATATATATACCTATCTATCAACCTATAAATCAATCAATCTATATATACATCTATCCATCTCTCTTTATATATATATATTTTTCCAAACCCAGCGAGAAATACTTGACCTTTTGAAATTGCAGTCATATACGTTTCGTAACCATTAGCAAAGCATTGTCAACCAAAAGTAAAATGTTACGTACAGAATTATATTACTTTTTTTCTCTATTGAAAGTTGCTTGAGGCAAATAATCATATATAGATATAAATATATATTTACATATATATATATATGTATATACATATTTATATATATATATATATTCGTACATGTGCGTATATATATATGCATATATACGTATGTATGTACATAAAATACATATACAACTTATACACAGACATACATCTATGACCATATATATATATATATATATATATATATATAGTAGTTTATAAAATATATATATAAACTACTAACTAGCTCTACCTACGTATTGAGCACTTTTGAAATAAATACTTAAAGTTTATGCATAAATCTATACTTTCGTATATTTATTTTATGTGAGTAAATGAAGTAGTTATATATATATATATATATATATATATATATATATATATATATATATATGAAATGTACATGTTTTAATAATAGTTCGCGATAACCTTTGAAACACAGGACTCAATTATAAAATAAGATTTCTATCAATAGACTATACTTTAAAATGTGCACATCGGAATCAGATTAATTAACACGCGTCTATGTAGAAACAGAATGAGGAAAATAAAGAAAGTGAAAGTATGGCAGGAATGAGAGAGATAGAGCGTGGTAAAGAAATAGACAAAACGGGAAAAAATGATCAAAGTAATACTAGACACCTTTGTGTTTGCGGTTGAAGTGTCCACAGTTGCCTACGTCTATTTCTACGTCGCTCGTGTTTAAAATATCAAAATCTCAATGCGTATATAATATGCTGTTACGACAGAAAAATAGAGCTATCCGCCAGAACAAAAATATATGTAAACAAACTATTATTGCAGACTAGCTTTAATTTTAGTCATTTCGATGCATCCTATCATTAGATATATGCTGGCAAGGAGACTAGACAATGTCCGGGATTAAATATTTCACACTCTCATACTTCTACTGTCATCGAAATCGGTGAATGCACACGTTTTTTACTCAAATTGATAAATTACTTGCTCTCGTAAGGGACCCATCGCAGTGTACTAGAAGGAAGAATGCCGCCCCGCAGACTTAATTCACAATATATTATAGAATAAATGTCACTGTATAGAATCTATTGTTGATTTTATAAAATAACCTGTTAATAATGGCTTTACGCATAGTTAAAAATGCAAAAGTCACATATTATAAGTCACGTGTGTCATAAACATAAGCATTCATTTCGACCGCCAACTGTCATATCAAACAAATGACTTTATTTTATGAAATTATTTTACGTAACAATTTTAATTAAAGTTAAACGTACAAAATACAAATAACATCAGTTATACTATTGTTCCTAATACATATATATATATATATATATATATATATATATATATATATATATATATATATACGCATACAGATACACACACACATATATACGTATATAAGTACTTATATATATACATACATATATAAAAATGCATATATATACATGCATATACATAGATACATGTATATAAAAATACATATGCACAAATACATATATATATATATATATATATATATATATATATACATAAATAAATATATACATACATATACATAAGGACAAAGATGCTCTGGAAAGAAATATTTATTTTGAACGCACCTCTGTCTTATAAAAGAATCTACAATTGATTGTATATGCTGTGCCTTTCTGCGTGACGACGCATCCCGATACAAAACCTTTGCAGACACATCAAATATCGTCCCAGTCATTTCCGAGTCCATAGGCAACAGATATCTCCCTCTCTCACACAAACAACGTTCTTTATATATATATATATATATATATATATATATATATATATATATATATATATATATATATATATATATATATATATAGTAAGTTATAAAATATATATGGCGATTAAGCTACACTGAATATTTCGCGTTTCATCCACTCTAGGAATCTTCAGGCGTATACACATAAGCCTGAAGAGTCCTAGAGTGGATGAAACGCGGAATATTCAGTGTAGCTTAATCGCCATATATATTTTATAACTTACTAACTAGCTCTACCTACGTATTGAGCACTTTTGAAGTAAATACTTAAAGTTTACGCATAAATTTATACTTTCGTATATTAATTTTATGTGAGTAAATGAAGTAGTTATATATATATATATATATGTATATATATATATATATATATATATATATATTGTGTTAGTCACACTGTTTTCTATGCAAACCAGTTCTCTCTCACCGTCTTTCCTTTTCAGGTACAGTCGATCAATATCATCCCTAGGGTGTAGTGCATTGTGCATGGCCATGAGTTTCCCGGTCTTCTGATCCAGCTGTCTCAGTTTTTTCTTTTGTCCACCCTATGAACGATCCAGAGTATCTTGCTAGTGATACTGCTCATGTATTTATACATTTTATTTAGTTTCTGCTATACAATTTTGTTTCTAGGAGATTTCTTGTTCTCCTGAGGTATTCCCTTCCAATTGTCTCTCTCATTTATGTTGCTTTAATGTTGTCCGCTTCAAGAATTCTCAAGTACTTATAGGCGTCTTGTTCCCCTCGTGCCCTCATCTCCGTTTGGTTGGGCAATTCCATGCCGTCTATCGTCTCAAGTTTTCCCTTTCTCATAACAGGCAGCTAAATCCCACCCCCACACAGTAGAGATCCCTAGATGTAAAAGATCTTTCTACTCCAGTAGTTTCTTCCCCAGAACCGCTAGACTCTGGAATCCATTCCAGGTCCCTGCTTCCCTTACTGTACTGACATGCAGAAGTTCAAGTGTAACGTGAACCGACATCTTGCTGCCCAAATCCCAACATAGTGCCCCAGTAGTTGCTGACCCTGATAGTAGCCCCCTACACCAAAGTGGCAATGTGCCTTGTTTGGGGTGAAAATGTAATAATAAAAAAAAACTAGTAGTGCGCACGTTTCCATTCCAAACTTCATTTGGATATCCTGACTGAAGATCCTGGGTTTGTTCAGTAGTGTCTCTTATTTCTTTTCGGTTCTTTCAAAAAGATCATTCTTATACATAAGGTGGTTCATTTTTTTCTTTGTATTATTATTATTATTATTATTATTATTATTATTATTATTATTATTATTATTATTGTTATTATTGTTGTTATTGTTGTTGTTGCTGTCGTCGTCGTCGTCGTCGATGATGATGATGATGATGATGATGATGATGATGATGATGATCTTTGAAGCTCCTGGTTTGAAGCCGGGATTATAGGAAATCCTCTGGAAATGAATCCCATCCCTTTCCAGAGAGACCTTGATAAACAAAATCAGAATTATTATGAATAGATTAAAGACAGAGAAAGAAATAGACTGGTTGGAGGTGTAAGAAGTTTTGAGAATATGGTAAAGCGGTAGAAAGGGGAAAACGAGAAAGATAGAAAGAGAAACGAGAAAGAGAGAAATGATAAGAGTTTTAAATATTAAGATGTTACACTCAGCTTTTTTTCCTTTCTTATTTTCTATTGACACATGTAGTATTTATTAAAAAGGCGACATCATTTTAAATGTTATTTGCTTTTAGGGTATCTTTTGTATCAGTAGAGTATCACAATGATACCGGGATATGATTCACTCAGTTCGTATACTTAGCCTCAGCCAGCGTTCTATATGACTGTGAAATGCATATATGATGAAAAATCAAAGAAAATAAAACTTTTTTTCTAATTTTTCTATTATTTTTTATTATAATTTTTTAATTATTTTTTCATGCAATACAGAAACAAAACAGAGAGAAACAATTGGTAATACAGAAACAAAACGAAGACAAATAGTTAAATTTAATAAAATATCTCCAAGAAAAACGAGAACGAGAAAAGAAAGAAATGAACGAACAAATATTGGAAAAGCAGTTAGATTTAATGAAATTTCTCGATGAAAAACGGGAAAGATTTAGGAAAGAAATGAACGAACAAATATGAGAATTGAAAGAATGACATTTAGAGCAACAAAATCAGTCAGATGGATTTAATGACACGTTTTAGTGAATAAGGACAGCGAAGAAGGAGCCAGCACGGCTTTCCCCCAAAATGCGATCTGGACAGTTATTGATACATTTCACTATGCTTCTGAGGAAGTCCTAACGTTTGAGGCAAATTTCAGAAGATTTGAAGACCGTTTTAAAATTGATTGCAGTGCATGGATCGGTCAAAAGAAGGTTCGTTTATTGCTATGGAAGTTAGGTACATCCGAACATAACAAATTCGTGGACTATATTTTACCAGGAAAAAACAAGAACTTGTTGTTTGACGAGGCAGTCAAACTATTAATGGAGTTATACTATCCAAAAAGAAGCATTTTACATAAAAGATGGAAATGCATGAATCTTACACGTAAGGAGAGTCAGGAATATACGACATTTGCCTCTATAGTTTATAAGCACTGTGACGATTTTAAATTGTCGTTATTTACGGCGGACAATTTCAAATGCTTAATATTAAAACACAAGGTTTGATAGCCACAAAAGACGCCGATATAAGACGTCGTGCTCTAAATAAATTGGAATTAGAACCTCATTTGACACTTCAGAAACTGGCTGAAGATATTCAGCGGTTCGTGGCAATGAAGCTAGATTCCCAAAACATAGAGGGAGCAGGTATCGCTCACATTAAAAAAAAATACGCTTCAAAAATAAAGGACACCCGCCGACCAGAAATTACCAGCGAAGAGGCAAAAAGAACCCTTCACAAAATTATCGGGATAGACAAAATCCTAGGACATCTTGTAGCAAATGTGGAGGACCTCATGGGTACAATGAATGTCAGTACCAAAGGAAAATAACATGTGACCTATGCAAGCGAGCAGGGCACAAGTTCTCATATTGCAGAGTAAAAGTAGTAAAAAAGAGCTACGTAAAAACTTCAAAAATGAACCCTTCCCCAACAGAGAACATAAGGACGTATGTTACGATGAGAATAAGAAATAAAGACGTAAAACTGCAGCTCGATTCAGGGTCGGGTTTATCAATTATAAATTTTCACACGTGAAAGCCCACGATGACAAAGACGAATAAAGTCGCAAGATCAGTAATTGGTGAAAAAATAAATAAATTTGGATGGTGAGGTAGTTATTAATGTGCCACTAAAAAACGACAAAACAGCTAAAAGTGTTCGTTCTAAGGAAAACAACGAACTTATTCGGGGCCGATTGGATTCAGGAATTTTAATTATAGGACTTGCCAATGATTTTATGAGTGATTTTTGTCACAAAGTTAAAAACCTAACGCGAAAAACTCAAAAAGAATTTCAAAAAATCTTTCCCATGTGTTTTCTTCGAAAAGCTTGGATGCGGCACAAAAATAAATGCGAGATTCAAATTGCTGCACGAAGCAAAACCGATATGCAAAAAGCCACGGAGCGTACAGTTCGCTTCGAGGGGAAAAAATTGAAAAAGAATTGGAAAGACTAGTTAACACTGGGATTTTAACCCCTATTGATTATAGTGAGTGGGCAGCCCCCACCGTATATGTGAAAAAAAATCAAAAGAGATAAGGGTATGCGCGAACTTCTCGACCGGCGCTCAAGGACCATCACTATCAGTTACCAAACCCAGACGAAATATTCGCTAAGTTAAATGGCGGAAAATATTTTCCCCAAATAGATTAAGCGAGGCGTACTTACAAATACCAGTAGAGGAAGATATTGTGTATCTCAACACACAAAGGAATTTATCAATTCAATAGATTAGCATTTGGTATAAAAGTAGCACCTGCAATTTTCCAATAGGTAACTGATACTTTGCTAAGTGGTTTGGATTTTGCAATAGGCTATGTGGACAATATTTTTATGTGTAGTCAAAATGTTGAACAACATAGAGATCATGTATTTCAAGTGTTTGGCAGAATAAAAGAATACGACTTAACATTGAAGGAAGCAAAATGTGATTTTTTTTAACGAATTAAATACCTGGGTCATATCATAGATAAGGACAGGAGGAACCCGACCCAGACAGGTCCACAGAGATAAAAGACGTGCCAAAACCTCATATTGCAGAGTTTTTTTAGGGCTCGCGAACTATTATCAAACGTTCATTAAGAACATGCATGAATTGCGTACGCCATTGCATATACTATTAAAAAAGGAAAAAAATGGGATTGGACGTCTGGGTGCCAGTCAGCGTTTAAGAAATTAAAAGATGTATTAACGTCAGATTTATCCCTGACTCATTTCAATCCGAAACAAGAGATTATTGTCGCAACTGACGCAAGTTCTTATGGGATCGGGGCGTGCATTCTACACAAGATGCCTGAGTGGTCAACTAAGCCGATCGCCCATACGTCAAGAACTGTACTTCCTGCCGAGAAAAATTACTCCCAGATCGATAAGGAAGCACTAGGGATCATATTCGGTGTTAAAAACTTCCTCCGATTTTTAAACGGTCGTAAATTTAAATTGCAAACTTACCATAAGCCGCTTATTACCATTTTGGCTCTAAAAATGTTTTGCCAACTTACACAGCCAATAGACTTCAAAGATTGGGACCATTCTACTGAATTACGATTTCAGTATGAAATTTCTTACATCTGCGAAGTTAAATCATGCAGATAGATTGTCGCGATTAATCTTGAAATCAAGGTAACCGCTGGAAGACACAGTGATGGCGTCACTACAAAGTTAAACCGACTATACACAAATACTATGTAATACGATTAAGGAACTACCAGTCACTTTGGAAGATATAATAAGGGAAGCTGAAGAAGATAGTTTCATCAAAGAAATTAAACAAAAAATCCAATCGGATAAATCGGCGGCAGAAGCTTATTCTATATGCAATGAGGTACTGTTTGACCGAGAAAGAGTAGTAATCCCAGCTACACTACAAAATAAAATCCTAAAGGATTTTCATAAGACGCACCCTGGGGCTACGCGAATGAAGAGCCTCATGAGGCTCTACGTTTACTGGAAGAATATGAACGCTGATATAGAAGGCACGGTTAGATGTAAGGGATGCGCATTGCCTGCAAAAGCACCACTCAATAAAATTTAGCCCGTGGCCTAAAGCGGACCACCCATGGAAAAGAATTAACTTAGATTATGCAGGCCCACTAAACGGAAACTATCATTTAATAGTGGCAAACAGTTTGTCAAAATGGCCTGAGGTATTTCGATGTAAAAATCTAAAGCTTGATTTTACAATCAGTGCTCTCCACGAATTGTTCGCTAGGTTTGGTGTGGTTGTCTAGTGTCAGACAATGGTACACAATTAACTTCGGCAGATTTTAAAAGCTTCTGAGAGGATTTCCAGGTTAACCACATAACGACGCCAACCTATCATCCCCTATCGAGCGGTCAGGCCGGGAGGTTTGTAGACACGTTGAAAAGAGCCCTGAAGAAGGCTAAAAGAACGCCCTCAGAAAAGGCTTTACAATAGTTTTTACAAGTTTACCGAATAACGCCAAATGAAAGGACTCCATCGAAGATGTCACCGGCAGAGTTAATGTTCGCTAGGAAAATTTACCAAAACAGGTGAAACCGCTAAATACTATAGTTCCTAAAAAGAGGTATTTACCTGGTGAAAGGTCCAGAAAAGGATCGGGCGGATGGTCTTCATTATCGAAGATCCAAGATTTACGCACAAGAAACATTTAAACCAAATTCGGAAACGTATAACTGATGAGGAAAGACAACCTCCTGCTGAACAAGAAGAAGTAATGGACCAGATATATGACACGTTCGACTTGGTAACACCACAAGCAGACAGACAACGACGTTCCTCAGGGAAAAGGAAAATGACCGGCCCGATAGAGATCAACCCCAGGAAAAAGAGCTATACGATCATCCCAGGGGAATGAAAAGCTCTGGAGGGGGTGTTGTAGGGTACAAATCACCCCTATTTAAGAACTAGGTGGAATCAACCAGTTCTATGAATACCACTGGTTTCAGAGATTAAAGGGAGACATTCATAACATGTTTAACACCATGCTAATAACACGTACCTCTCATACCACTTTAGATGCTCCTGCATTCTTTATGATAAATACATATATTTTATACACTTTACACAACTTATGGCTTCTTTCATTTATAACCCCTAGCACGGGTCTACAACAATTATCAATTTTTCTGAAATGAGATGTAGTTTTAAACTCTTAAAACATTTGATACAGACATAATAAATAAATTAAGTCAGGTTATAAGGAATATAGAAAAACGCATGGTTTGTACAAGTGAAGGCATGCGTTGAGGGTCAGATACCTGTTGAAGCGTTAGAATAACGCATCATTTTTTTCGGCGACGTTGGAAACGGATTTGATGTAAGTCTTTCATTTAAGGTCAGGAGTAAACATCAGACTCAGAAGATTGTAAAAATGAGTTTCTTTGAAGCAAAAGCCATTCATATCAATTAAGGATCACAGCGTTGTGGTGAAAATATAGAAGCTGAATTCTGTATGCCATTAAATAAAGCCGCCACTTTCCCCCATTTTTTCTCAAAGTCGGTGAATAGAGAATCAGAAATATATTAGTTATTGTCGACCTTTAAAGTGTTTTTTTATTTAAACTTAGGGAAATCTAGGTCGTTGCTGCTCTTCGAAGTGTTGCCATAGAGGATAGTTTTCTATGCGTATATCGACAAATGAAACCATTTGTTTGGTGCAACTCTATAACAAAAAAAATGATAAATTGTTCTAAAATGATTTCTTAAAAGAAAATTAAACTATACTTTACGATAACTATAGAGCAACACTGGTGTGAAAACTTCAAACTGTAAATACATACTGATGGAACACCGAATGAATAACGACGATTTTATGTTTGCGATGAATATGTTAAATAGTAGAAGGAAGTAAAAGAAATATACGCAAATGTTTAAAACAGAATAAGCGAAAAGGGATGGAAATGAGGGCTAGCAAATTGGAGATGAAAAAGAAGAAAAAAGAACAAAAGAAGAAATCCGAAAAGTTAAAACAATGTCAATATTTATTATCAGAAATTTAACAAAACTGTTCTTCGCTAGAGTCTTTGTAAAACAATCCTTGTTATCTCGTACAAATCTACCACATTTTTCTCTCATTTCTACCCTCACCATCGACTTTGACACACTGAAAACATCTACTTTCAAAACGCTAATCACTTCTGAACACGGACTGATAATCGAAGTCAACTCCATAGAAATTGTCATAGCTTTTTATCCGTTAGTTTTTCATGAAATGCAAAATAAAATGGGGCGATAATATTGGCCCAACTTTTTCTATAGATGATTCTCAAAAGCGTTAGAAATTGTTCTTTTGCACTAATGGCTTTCTGATTCCACATGCTACGATACGAATATAAACACAATTAGGGATATATTCTAATGTCCTCTTTATTCGTTCTGATATACATAGCGCATTTTTTTCTGTCGAATTGTTCAACATTTTAATGTTTAACTATTTCATTACACGGGATTTATAATGTTATGTTTTTCCACTTTCAATTCTTTTCAGGAAAACCCGTGTCAGTAAGAGAAGGCATAGGTAGACAATGAACAATTAACTATTGCCCTACTACGTCTGAAGTCTAGCCGATGAAACCAAATATTAATAGGCATTACTTATATGTAATATTTATATTTCTTTCTACAGCTCTATATCTATTTCTCTAGCTATTAATTATATAAGTATAATTTAAGTATCATTTAAATAAAAGTAATCATATTTACGTAAATTATGTAGATTTCAATCACTACTGCTCATCTTTGAAAGCTCTCATAAAGTGAAAGCAGCTTTTATAGTTGAAGGATGTCTTCATTATAATTTAAACGTTTCGAATGCATTGATTTATATGCAAACTAAACGCGGTTTAACATCCAGAATAAAATTACATTGAAAATATATAGATACAAAAAATATGTGCAAACAGTGACTGTTTTATTACTCTCTAATCAAAAATAATAAACTAAATATAATAATTCAGGCAATTAAGATGGGGTTTTACAGTGTGAGTAAGGGTTAAATACTCGCCCAAACAATGGGAAGAAAAACATTCCTTTGTAAGACTAAAGTATAGAGGGTGAGATAAATAAAACTATACATTCTCGGGACAGCAAGGCATCTCACAGTCAGTAATCAGTTTCATCAGTAGTCAATTTATATTATTCAGGTGTAGTGATGAAAATAACAAAGAAAAATAAATAATAAATAAAATAAAATAATAAATAAAAATAAAGCCAATAAATTTAGGAATCAGAAATAGTTTGAACAGTTTTCAAGTTTGAAACAGTTGATCAAGGTTGTTTGCTCGGAGTTCTTGTTCTTAAAATGACCGCAGATTAGCCAGATGAGGAGATGAATTGTCATGCATATAGGTGACAATGACATATTATTAGGGATCGTATCTAACGTAATTGGTTCACGCTTTCAACTTCTTTTAAATCGTCACTTGAAGACGCAACCGGTAAATGAACCTCTAGCATTAATTTTGAAGCGCAGCTACACAAAACAACATTTTGGGTGTGACCTCCAACATGTGTGTAATTGTAAATGTTTTCAGGATTTTCAATGCGTGGGCAACCAACATACAACTAGCCATGATAAAATCAAGGTGTATGAAAATTAAGTCCAATAACTTTAAGGCTTTGTCCTTGAGCTTTATTTAAAGACATAGCAAAACTAATTTCTATTGGGAATTGTAAACGCTAGAAATGAAATGGCATGTCAGAAGGAATAAGAGAAATCTGAGAATTAACAGAGTTTCACCCTTTAAATTTCCAGTTATTATAATGGTTTGTAGAACTAGTATTCAAAGATTGTATTGCTAAACGTATGTCATTGCACAATTTGGGTACATAATATTTCTTAATAATATAACTCGGGCTCCTTCCTTTAATATCAAGTTATGATGTAATATTCCAGGCGGTTGTAGTGAATTTAGAAATTCTACAGGAAACACTACTGCCTGATTTTCATCAATAACACAATCAGTGGGTTGATAAGAATGTTCTTACCCAGGCATCTCTTGCAAAAGATTATAATTGATAAACAGCCCTATTTCTAGGGGTCAAGCTTGCGATTCCACAAAGCCATCAAATGTTGAAATGCAGAAATTTTGATCAATATGTGGAAAAACCTTAGTCATAGGTCACTAATTGAATTTACCATCTGATCACATGATAATCTGTGCAATTGAAGATCTCTATTCAATATTATTAGACCATTGCCAATGGAAATGAAGTAATTTGAGAAAAGTAATGCCAACTGATTATCAAATAAACGTGTCCACATATTTACAGCAAGAGTGATTTTTTTAAACTTTAGACGCTTTGACATGCATTTAGCTGATTTGCTTTGGTGCCTTTGGGAATTAAAGGTAAAGTTTTATAAAAATCACCAGATAGAAAAGCAATTAAAGTGTTGTTTTCTTTAAAGTCTCTAAGACTAAAATCTAATGCCGTGATTGCTATTTGATGTGACATGGTACATTCATCCCAGACAATTAAGTTCGATGCAATAAATTGGTCATGCTGGAACATCGCAGGATGTTGCAAATACACTTATTTTCAGATTTCTTGGCCAAATCAAGAGGCAACTTGAAAGTGGAGGGTGCAGTACGACTTTCAGCGAGAAGTGTTACTAAAAAAGCAACTGCCAATGCAATATTACCATTAGATCTCACTTTGGCAAGGAGATTAAAAAGGAATGTTTTCCTTGTATCATTTGGAGCATGATGAAGAAAAAGAAGCCCCTCCCCTACATTATCGTTTACTCTACTCACAATCTAACCCTATATCTGTTCTTATTCATAAGAAGTTTTGACTCATTTTCAAACACATACTTGCTCTCCTCATGTAAGTTGTATAAAGTTTCACGAACAGTGTCATCGTGAATAGCATGTTCATCCCTTGGAGGTGATGGCAAGCCATATTCTGTAAGATATTCTCCTCCTAAATGAGGAAGCCATAATAAATTATCCAAGATTATTCATAGACTAATTTTAAGATTAAATATATGTATTGTGTGTCTCTCTCTCTCTGCTTCTCTTTCCTCTCTCTCTCTCTCTCTCTCTATATATATATATATATATATATAGAGAGAGAGAGAGAGAAAGAGAGAGAAAGAGGGAAAGAAAGAGAGAAAAAGAGAGAGATTGAGAGAGTCTGCGTTCGCGCTTGACATTTATGAGAATGAACGAGCGATAAACATTGGTAAGAAGGAAATAGGTTTTATTCACACACCTTACTATGTGTATTCATATCAAATTCATGTTACAATTCAGTTTTTGATTATTGTTACGAAAACTGAAAATTTCATTTGAGCAAATTTATTTCATACATGATTTTATTGCAAAAAATAAATATCTGTTACAAAAATTGCTAAATCCGAAAAAAATAATTATCTCAGAATTTAATGGTTATTCATAATTTATCAAACACCAAAAAATTGTATTTTTTATTAAAGTAACCCTCTGTTTTTCTATTGTCATAACTTTATTTCAATTAGTTTAAGTCAGAAAATGTGTAAGGAAACGTTTCTCTAAAAATAAATGCGCATGAAAAAATATGAAGATTTTGGGTGTTTCGAAAGTGTTATTACGGAATTAAATACCCATGAAAAAATTCTATTTTCTATGAAAGTAAACGTCTATATTGAGTTATAATTGTCTGAACATTATTTTTTAAATTCCTAAAATACAACAAAACCAAAATATGAACAGGCATGCGAAAATTTGTGAGGACATTTTATAAAAAAAAAATACAAAATAATGAAAATTTAAGCCTTCGGAAAATGTACATTTTTGTTTTGAAATTTATTTTTGTTTATCTAATCGATAAATGACACACACACATACATATATATATTTATATATATAAATATATATATACATATATATATTTATATATATATATATATATATATATATATATATATATATATATATATATATATATATATATTAGTCATACACATGCAGTACTGTTTCGCTGTTTCGCGTATGTTTCTGTATATGCAAGATCCGAAAGTCTTATTTCTCGAAAAATCAAACGCACGCATTCGGAAACGAACGAATTTTTGTATGAAATTATTATTAGTTTATCTAATCGGTTTAATAATAAAGAAGATATATATGTATTTATTCGTATATTTGAGTTAACGTCTAAAATTCATATGTATTTAATAATAAAGGACAAACAACATCTGAAATTCTTAGTATTTTAAAAATAAAAGACAACGCACGCATTCGAAAACGTAAGAACTTTTTTTTTATTACATTTTCACCCCAAACAAGTCACATTGCCACTTTGGTGTAGGGGGCTACTATCAGGGTCAGCAACTACTGGGGCACTATGTAGGGATTTGGGCAGCAAGATGTCGGTTCACGTTGCACTTGAACTTCTGCATGTCAGTACAGTTAGGGAAGCAGGATCCTGGAATGGAATTCCAGAGTCTAGCGGTTCTGGGGAAGAAACTACTGGAGCAGAAAAATCTTTCACATCTAGGGATCTCTACTGTGTGGGGGTGGGATTTAGCTGCCTGTCCGGTTTGTCGAGGGTGTCTGCGTCGTGGGGGCACAAGTGTCTGCAGTTCGTCAGAGCATTTACCATTAAAATACTTGTAGAACAAGTAGAGGGAGGCAACGTTTCGTCGATGGGGCAGAGGCTGAAGCTTAGATGCCAGTTCAGGGCCTATCAGATTAGCGACTCTTTTTTGAACCTTGTCTAGGAGAGAGAGACTAGTAGTAGACGCACCAGCCCAGATGTGACAGCAATACTCCATACGTGGGCGAATGGCGGCCTTATAGAGATACAGGATACTTTCAGGTGTCAGTAGTTTTCTAGCACGGTAGAGAGAGCCTACCTTTTTCGCAGCGGCCCTGGCAATGTTTTCAATATAATTGTTCCAGCTCATGTTTCCTGTGAACGTTAGGTCAAGCAGTTTGAAAGATGTACTCTCAGACAGGGAGTCACTGGTCATTGCTATTGGTGGCAGAGAAGGTTTCTTGTAATTATTGAAGGAAAGCAGTTTAGTCTTGACAGCATTGAATGTGACCATCCATTTATGTCTCCATTCCACTAAAGATTGGAGGTCATCCTCTAGTGTTTTTGCCATTTCTTTAGATATGTGTTCATTTGTTTTTCTGTCATGCCTGTTATAGAGTGTAGTGTCATCAGCATATATACCCATCTCAGAGGCAGTTTTGTCGGGGAGGTCATTAATAAATATCAGGAACAATAGAGGTCCAAGAATAGACCCCTGAGGCACTCCCGCATTTATATCACACTGTTTAGATGTTCGACCGTCGAGAACAACCTGGATTTTTCTCTCATCTAAGAAGGATTTAATTATGCTAAGTATTCTACCAGTGATACCTTATGATTTAATTTTCCTGAGGAGACACTTGTGCCAAACCCTTTCAAAAGTCTTAGATATATCTAGAGCTACCGCTCTACCTTCCCCCGTTTTGTCCAGTGAATGGTATATACGTTCAGAGATTACAGTGAGGATGTCAGCAGTGGAACGGGCTTGTCTAAATCCATATTGTTTGTCAGTCAGAAGTTTAGCACCTGTAAGGTGCCGGACTAGAGCATGGTTTATTATGGTCTCGTGTAGTATATGAATAATGCTGCAATAATAATGTTATTATTTAGAAACCCATTCTTAATATGGGAGGGTACTTGTTTCTTGTTCTGCACTTTAATTTACCAAATTAAGGAAAATACTATAAAATTGTATTCACTTTGAAATGCTATGTGAAATCTAATACAGTACGTACATGCAAGCATTTAAAAAAAATAATATATCAGTTACAAAATAATAATTAAAAATAATAAAAAAAGATAGATACATATTTGTGTGTATATTTGAGTTAATGTCTTAATATTAATTTCAAATAATTGTTTATCTATTCGGTGGACGAATAATAATAGAGATGTATAGGTATGTAATCATACAATAATAGAGATATATTGGTATGTAATCGAATAATAATAGAAATATATAGGTATGTAATCGAATAATAATAGATATATATAGGTATGTAATCGAATATTAATAGATATATAGGTATGAAATCGTATAATAATAGATATATAGGTATGTAATCGAATAATAATAGAGATATATAGGTATGTAATCGAATAATAATAGAGATATATAGGTATATAATCGAATAATAATAGATATATAGGTATAAAATCGTATAATAATGGATATATAAGTATGTAATCGAATAATAATATAGGTATAAAGGTATGTAATCGTATAATAATAGATATATAGGTATTTAATCGTACAATAATAGAGATATATCGGTATGTAATCGAATAATCTCTTCTCTTCTCTATATAAATAAAATGAACTCATTTTTCACGTCTGATTTTGACATTAATAGGATTAAAAATCAAGATATTTCATGCAAATATAATATGCACAAACGGCAGAACAATATCTGAGGTGTGTTATAGGCTTATTATTTCTCAAATTCCTCGATAATCTTAGATTTCTATACTTTTTCTGCTGAGAAGTCACGGCCAAAATCGGTTAAGATCAATGGAAGTGGTAAAATATTTTCTCTCTAATAAATTCCTCCTCCCCTTGCCACCACTTAACACCGTTTGGGGATCGTTCACAAGGAACAGTTGAGAAGAGAACACCGGTTTGGCTTCGTAGTTCTTTCATGTGAAGTTATTTAAAATCACTAAATCAAGCCGCAGTGCTCTGTGGCGTGGTGGTTAGCGTTCTGGACAATTCACATTATATTTTCACGTTCGCGCCGACCTACCGTAGTCGTTTTTTTTTTTTTCCTAAACAACTGGAATGGACTTTTCTTGGTGGCCGAACTGTTAACGTTGCAGATGTTTTTTTTTGTTTGTTTTTTTTTCACACTTTATTTTCCTACTTTTACTCATGACTCCGGGTTTGATCCTTCCTACTTACCTACCATAACATTTTTTAAAACTCTCCCCCCCCCCGTCCCGGAAACAAACACTCTGGCAACGCCGGGTACCCCCGCTAGTAATAGATATATAGTTATGAAATCGTATCATAATAGATACATATAGGTATGTAATCGAATATTAATAGATATATAGGTATGTAATCCTATAATAATAGAGATATATTGGTATGTAATCGTATAATAATAGATATATATAGGTATGTAATCGTATAATAATAGATATATATAGGTATGTAATCGTAAAATAATAGAGATATATAGGTATGTAATCGAATAATAATAGATATATACGCATGTAATCGAATATTAATAGATATATAGGTATGTAATCGAATAATAATAGATATATAGGTATGTAATCGTATAATAATAGATATATATAGGTATGTAATCGTATAATAATAGAGATATATAGGTATGTAATCGTATAATAATAGATATATATAGGTATGTAATCGAATAATAATAGATATATATAGGTATGTAATCGTATAATAATAGATATATATAGGAATGTAATCGTATAATAATAGAGATATATAGGTATGTAATCGTATAATAATAGATATATACGCATGTAATCGAATATTAATAGATAGATAGGTATGTAATCGAATAATAATAGATATATATAGGTATGTAATCGAATAATAAGAGATATATATAGGTATGTAATCGTATAATAATAGATATATAGGTATGTAATCGAATATTAATACATATATAGGTATGTAATCGAATATTAATAGATATATAGGTATGTAATCGAATATTAATAGATATATAGGTATGTAATCGAATAATAATGGATATATAGGTATGTAATCGAATAATAATGGGTATATAGGTATGTAATCGTATAGTAATATAGATATATAGGTATTTAATCGTATAATAATAGAGATATGTTTGTATATACTCGTATAATAATAGATATATAGGTGTGAAATCGTATAATAATAGATATATAAGTATGTAATCGAATAATAATAGAGATATATAGGTATGTACTCGTATAATAATAGAGATATATAGGTATGTAATCGTATAATAATAGAGATATATCGGTATTTAATAGTATAATAATAGAGATATATAGGTATGTAATCGAATAATAATAGAGATGTATCGGTATTTAATCGTATAATAATAGAGATGTATAGGTATGTAATCGTATAATAATAGATATATAGGTATGTAATCGTATAATATAGAGATATTTAGGTATGTAATCGTATGATAATAGAGACATATAGGTGTGTAATCGTACAATAATAGAGACATATAGGTATGTAATCGTATAATAATGGAGATATATACGTATGTAATCGTACAATAATAGAGACATACAGGTATGTAATCGTATAATAATGGAGATATATACGTATGTAATCGTACAATAATAGAGACATATAGGTATGTAATCGAATAATAATAGATATATATATATATATATAGGTATGTAATCGTATATTAATGGAGATATATAGGTATGTAATCGTATAATATAGAGATATTTAGGTATGTAATCGTATGATAATAGAGACATATAGGTATGTAATCGTACAATAATAGAGACATATAGGTATGTAATCGTATAATAATGGAGATATATAGGTATGTAATCGTATAATTCATTTAATTCCTGAAATTATTATCTTTACAAAAATAGAAAAGGGGAAATTATTTCCAGAAAG
The DNA here is from genome assembly GCF_053919585.1 of Euprymna scolopes. NCBI lineage: Eukaryota > Metazoa > Mollusca > Cephalopoda > Sepiida > Sepiolidae > Euprymna > Euprymna scolopes. Next base: position 56,639,725 of record NC_136500.1, read on the forward strand.
AGGAAGACGCCATGTAAATAATTAATGTTCGAGAAGAATTATTTATGTCAACGAAACGGATGTATTAATAATTTAAAGAAAAATTTAAAAACCGAATATACTTACAATATTATAATGTCGATTTTTACTTGTATCGATGCGGAGTGGAGGAACGTTAACTTAAATGTAGTTTATTTGATTTTTTAGTAAAATCGAATTAGATTTCGTTTTAAAAATAATAGGCAAGAGGACCTCTGTTTATGTTTACATGATTGCTTTCGTGTCAAGCTTTCATGAGTTGAAATAGTCTCGTAACGGTGTTCTGATTGCAATATGTGGCAGACGACAACCTGCCTATTTTAGCGGATTTTTGTCAGTTAATTATTCAACTATAAGCGAAGTGTTGAAGGTAACTGAGTGCGTGTTTTATTTTTCATAGTTATAAAATATAAATATATGACATATTTTACCCGATTAAAATTCTTTTGGAAATAAACATGCATTTTGTGGTGTTATGATGCCGGGTGGGAAAAAATTATCAGTAAAATAAACAAAAAATAGTAAGTTTAGTTTGTAATTAATAAGTGCTTATCTTATTGATGAATGAATAACGAATATATATATATATATATATATATATATATATATATATATATATATATATATATATATATATATATATATATATGTTTTTTAAATGTAATATTACGTCGGAAAAAAACGCACGCATTCGGAACGTTAGAATTTTTTGGTTAACGTTATTGTTTAAAAAGCCATTCTTAACATGTGAAGATATGTTTTTTAACTGTTCTGCACTTTACCAAAAAATTCAATTTAACTTTGAAAACCTATCTGAAATGTATCACAGTGTTTACACTGCAAACGCACCGAATAATTCTTTGAAATGAATAATTGTTTATTTAATCGGTCAAAGAATAATAATAATAAAGATATAGAGGTATGTCTTCATATATTTGAATTAATACCTAAAATGTTTATTTTTATTAAAGTACAGAAAAACGCACGCATTCGGACGCGTTAGTATTTTTTATTGAAAGTAATATTTGTTTGCCTAATTAATAAATAATAAAAAAGATATATAGGTTTTCTTCCTCTCTACAAAAGCCAAACCGCGAGTAAAATGTACGTATTATTTGATGTTTTTTATTAATATAAAGGCATGAAAAAATGAGTAGGTATCATCAGCTAGAATTAAATTCAAAATAACTAGTGTTTCAGCTCGATTTTGTTTTTTGTATTAAGCTTAGTAATACATAACTTGAAGGGATAAAGCGAATCTGGGTGTGCATAAGCTCAAAAATGTCTGTTAGTGGGAATGAATATTTTGCACGTAGATTTGTCGATGTCTGTACGCATATATGTAAATAAAGATATTACACGCTATAAACCATTCTCGGTGCATGAATATTATTTACTGAGAATTATAGTTTTATCTCACCGGTAGTTTAATAGTTTATCTGTTAGATATTTACACACGCACATACATTATTTATATAGAGAAGAGATTACTCCCACCAGTGAGAAAAATAAATGACAAAATGGTTTGGAAGAATAGCAGTGCACCTAGATGTTTTGCATTTCGTATATTTGAAATAGATTTTTGGATCTGTTCGCATATGTGGTCTGACATAAATAGAAGGGTTGAGACGCATAGTTCAGACTCTTCAAAAGCGCAAGACACTTTAGTACAAGAATTGCTGTGAACAAAACATTTTACATTTCTCAATCGGCGATAAACCAACCACCTATTTGTACAGTAGCATATAAAAAGGTCGATATGTCGATGCATACATTATTCAAGGGTAATATGAAAACGATCTTGTATGTTATTTTATTTGTTTCACTTGTTTTACAATAATGTTATTGTTTTGGGGTTATGGGTAAATCTAAGATATATGCGGATCTCGTGCAAAATTGGATAAAAATTCAATGAAAAATTCCAACATTGGTTCAAGACGAACGGTGCAGCGGGTATATTATCATAGTATAGTTCGCGTTAAATTTTTCAATTAAATAAATCAGGTATTAAAAATACATTTTCATAGCACAATAACATGTATTTACATTCCATGATGATATATATATATATATATATTATATATACATATATACATATATACATATATATATAAATATATATATAAATAAATAAATATATATATATATATATATATATATATATATATATATATATATCATTAGTTCTTGTATCGCTGGTGATACATTTACATGTGATTGAAGATAAAATACTACCGTTTCAAGTATTTAAGTCAATCAGGTATTAAAAATACGATACTCCTGCAGTATTTTACCCACCGATTTCACGATCTTAGCCGAGCGTTGACGAACGCTTTTGGCGTTCACGCCGACGAAAGCCGAGAATTCGGAGCTACGGTGCAAGAACGCTAAAAGTATGTGAATAGCAACAACATTACAAGGAAAAGATATTACACACACAACAAAATGGATAAAATTAATACAAAAAATTTGGATAAAATAAATCACAAACACTTACCGTAAGTTTTTTAAAGTAAAATAAATTTATTTTGTTTAATATATTTTTTTTTTTTGGTTCATTTTGTTTTCCGATGGCTTTTTTTTTTGGGGGGGGGTAAGCAACAGTAATAAACACTTCAATGTTTTTTGTTTGTTTGTTTTTAACAAAACGTTATTAAACAGTAACAACAATGTTTTTTTTTTCAGTAATGTTTGTAGGGGGGGGACAACAATTACTGTTTATCTTTAGTTCCGACTGGAAGATTTTCTACTTTATCTTTTTTTTTTTGTAAAAAAGTAAAATAAATTTATTTTGTTGAATATTTTTTTTTGGTTCATTTTTGTTTTCCGATAGCTTTTTTTAACTAAATTAAATAGCTGAAATGAAAGGCTGTGTATTTTTACTTTGAACAATAAAATAACTGAAATGAAACGCTATGTGTGTAATTTCAATGAAAATTATTCGTCTGCTGCGCGTTCGTTTGAAGCGCCCTGATTGGCTGATAGAGTATCGTACCGCTCGCCATGTTCCGGCGTTTTCCGACGGATGTCGATCAACGCTCGGCTAAGATCGTGAAATCGGTGGGTAAAATACTGCAGGAGTACCAAAAATACATTTTCATATCACAATAAAATGTATTTACATTCTATGATATATATATATACATATATATATATATATACGTATATCATTAGTTCTTGTATAGCTGGTGATACATGTCTTTACATGTGATTGAAGATAAAATACTAACATTTCAAGTATTTAAGTCACATCATCTATTTTGCATCGTTTGTTTCTTTATTAACTATTTCTTCTACTTGTCACTATTTTTCACTTAAAATGGCAACTTATGTTTAATAGTATGCGATAACGACTTGGCTTTACATAATCTCTGCATATGTTGTAAAGTACACACACTTTTGTTTTTATATACAGTTGCCTGTATGTCTGCGTGTCACAAATTTACTGCTAAGCAGATGATTCTCAAGCCGAACTAGCTTTTTAAGTGTCAAAAGTGCTTGAACCTTTTAAAGAAATGTGAGGAATTTAAAGTCGGTAAAATAACATTAGGAACAGTCGAAGCGAAACCCTTAGTTTTCCTACACAAAGATTGAACAACTACATTTTACGTCAAATGCCCCTATGTACTATTTGCTCTGAAAAGACCAAATGTTGTAGAAGAGATTTATTTTGACATATTTAGCATGCGAATTTACAACCCTGTCGCTATGTAATGCTAACGTTTAAAATGTTATTTTACTACGTCTATTTCGTAGCTGTTCTATGTCGGTAACGTTCCCATTGCTATTCGAGATTTTGCCCGTTACAGATAGCGTGTTGACAGTAACATTCGCGGATTGAATTGACGCATTTTAAGAATGTATGATTCTGTTTAAAGAGGCGTCACAACCGAAGTATTTCTATCGATTTGATTTTTACTATGAGGCTTTCTAGTGGAAACTGAATTTTAAACCCTAAAATGTACAGGAAAGAAGTAGAAATTCGATATGCTCGGAGCTGCAGTGCAATTCGCTTTTCTTATCTATCTGTATATCTCTCCCTTTATATATATATATATATATATATATATATATATATATATATATACAAACACATATATATTTATATGTATACATAAATATATGAATAAGCATATATAAACATATATATATATGTGTGTGTGTGTGTGTGTGTGTGTGTGTGTGTGTGTGTGTGTGTGTGTGTGTGTGTATGCGTGTGTGTATTAAAGGATAGGGAGGAAAAAAGAAAAAAGCTACAGTGTAATTCGACTTGCTTATCTCTCTGTATATCTCTTCCTTTATATATATATATATATATATATATATATGATGTGTTTGTGTGTGTGTGTGTGTGTGTGTGTGTGTGTGTGTGTGTGTGTGAAAGAAATAATGATAAACAGAAACAAGAAAAGAGGAAAAAAAGAAAAAAATATACACCATAAATAAACATATTGATGTTGGTTTTTAAATATTCTTTCTGGTTCTCTTCCCTTCTCCCGCTTTCCTACCAACCCGCTTCTACTCATAACACACACACACACACACACATATATATATATATATATATATATATATATATATATATATATATCTTGTCAGTTTTTTTTATTACCGTTATCTATAGCTTTTTAACGCCCTTACTTGTTCCCCTTTTGTCGTATATTTCAATACATACCATAATCCGCACCCCTATTTTGTGTTCTTTATACAAACCTTAATTTTATTCCTTATTCAAATTTCAACAACATCAGAATCCACTGATAATAATTTCCTATGAAGCTGAAGACCAAAGATATTTTAATTGCAAATTTAGCTTTCGTATAAGCTGTATCGACTCAGGAGATCTCTAGTAACTAGTGACTAGCGGACCGTTACATGCACAGAAATGTGTAGCGACATATTGCTTATGTAAAAACACATAAAAAGTGTATTTTGCAATACCTCCGTATTTAACACTCTTGTATTAACCTTGTTAAACTTCATTGGTTCCTTTCCTCTGGAAAATATTAACCTTGTATTCTTTATATAAATATATATATATATATACATTATATATATATACATATATATATATATATATATATAAATATATAGATGTGTGTGTGTGTGTCGGTGTGTGTATAGATGAGTTTACTATTTAACTGTTTTTATCATTAAAAACAACAACAACAACAAATCTAAATTTATAAGCGATAAAAATAAACAGTAAAATGATCTAGGAGTTCGTGGCGAAACGGTTTATGCCCCAAAGTGATATACATGGTTTGGAGTTCGATTCCGAGAAACAGTCAAGCTACGCTGATGAGAGGTAGTTACCTTGAAACATGCATGTACGTAGATTACTGTTTAATAATAATAATAATAATAATAATAATAATAATAATAATAATAATAATAATAATAATAATAATAATAATAAATAAAATCTTATATACGTCCGCGCGACTTTCTAAGTAACTAAAAATTACCTTTGAGGTCAAGCCACTATTTACCCGTATTTATCATATAAAAACAACGTAAATATATATATATATATGCATATATATATGCATATATATATATATATATATATATATATATATATATATATAAGAAGCGTGTCGTAGTTTGCGTTAAGCATTGTTTAACGGATAAAAGGTGCAGATAAATAAACGAATAAATAATTCAATAATATTCTTTATTTATCTGATTGATGTAACTTTTTTTCTTTTTCCTTTTTCAATTGTAGATAATATTTATTGCAAAGGCCCCTTCAAGTGCAACACTCATCATTAGTGGGGAAACGTTTATGCACTGTCTAAAGCAGAAGTTGTGTTTAACCTTTTTAATGCTCAAACGTTGTCTGAAGTTTAAATTACGCTAACTGTTAAGAGGAAGTAATACAATTAATCTTTACTTTTCTATAGATTTTACGATCAAGGGAAGTAATTTTATATTCTTCGTTAAATTTATGGTTAGATAGACTAGAATATTATATAAACAAAAAACATATGAACAAATATAATGACTTTCTGTGGAATTCAGCCTATCCGGACTTCTGGCCACAACATATATGAACAGACTAGAACAAGACGCACTACATAATTATCAATATGATATATTCTATACATGACGTTCTCATCCTGACCATCTCATGAGGAAGCTAATAAAATATTCGTTAAATTCCAGAATGCAGACCCACATATTAGGTTTAAAATAAAATACCTTAACACATTCAGCCACCTATCATTACACGATTTCACTCTCTACATCACAGAATCACGGCAAATAAACACCAACTTCTATTTAAAAATCCGCCTGCCATGACATTTTCGTGAACTCTGCACTCCCTGCACTCTGCACTCCCTACCCAAGCAAAAATACCCAGTCTGCACTCCCTACCCAAGCAAAAATAAGCCGTGCTACAAACGAAAAAAAACGTATGCATAAAAGATGCACGAATGAAACAGTTGATCACCTTCATTAGACAATTTCAACAAGTTCTCCAGCAAAAGTGATATCCCACAAAAACCATAAAAAACATTAGGACATTTAACAGAAAACAAACACACACAGTAACTAACGCATTTTTCTCAAAATACCACATTTTAATGATAGGATAACTACAGCCATACACATACGCAAGGCCATTCGCAAAGAACAAGTAGACATACAACTTACACACCGGCTCAACACTAAGACAACACCTATCTAAAACCGGAACTACACCTAAGAACAAACCATGCTCATTATCTAATTGCTCCCAAAAAACACAGGATTATGCGAACGCACATATTCAGTATATCAAGTTCAATGTAAAATATACTAGTACAGCAGAGGAGGATCCATTCGGGGATGCCTAGCGGAATCTCATTGTGAGGGACGGTAGCAAAGGGATCAACTGAGGCAGAGTTGAAAAGCTAATTAACCTATTTAAGTCATCTCAAAGTCGATACTGTGAAGTATATTTCTTTTGAGAGCTGTTTCCTGTTGACTTCACCTTTTTGGCTCGTCCTCTTCTGGTTGTAAGGCTCTCTCAACTGACAAACGGATGTGAATGGTTAGGTCCTGAGGCTGTTGTGCCCCAGCTTTTTAGTGTTGCCCAAACAACTCCAGTGGTGTCTTCCAACCAGCTTTTCAACTCTGCCTCGGTTGATCCCTTCACTACCGTCCCGGACAATGGGATTCCGCTAGTAATCCCCGAATGGATCCTCCTCTGCTGTACTCGGTGAATTGCCTTCGGACTCGGACACGGAAACTGAGGTTCCACCGGGTGCAACATATACTAATGTGGACGGACATGGGGTGCACCGGGCGTAATCCTTCCGGACGCGGACCCTTTGACCTATGCCCCCAGGTCTGCTCCCCTGAATTTTACCGTCTCCAGGGTGGCGTTGAGGGCGTCCCCATTTTCGGACGAATAAGCGGTACGCTCTACTTGTTATCAAAAATAAGTACATAAGACTCCTCGAACCTAATTAAGCTATTTAAATTTTGTCGATGGCTACATTATTTGAAAAAAAGAGAAGAAAAAAACAATTAATGGGCTAACAAAGAAAACAACAAAAACAAATTCCAGCCGGTTCACACACCCAACTAATGGGGTCAGTCCTTTAAGAAAAAAAAATCTTTGGGCAAAAAAAACTTTTAACTTAATCAATTGATTAAATAGGTTTTGTCATAAAGTGTAGCATCAGAACAGATGCTACACTGTGATGTTGGCTCGAAGGTAAATAAATGTTGCATCATTGGTATTACTGTATCCTCGCATACTAATGCATATCTCTTACATGAAGACCTATGTATATATTATATATATATATATATATAATATATATACATATACAAATACGCATTAAGTGCGGTTGAAACCAAATCACAACGCAATATTAGGAAAATAAACAAATATTTTACTTGTTTGAAATTCATCACGAATATATTTCGGGGATAGACTCCATCTTCAGTGTGTTCTTTGTTTCTTCTTTTCTTTTCTTTTCTTCCTTAACATGTTTTAAATTTGGAGAAAGAAGTCTGTAATTACCTACACTGTTCGTTTGTAACATTTCCTTTGTAACCTTGCCGTTTTTCATGTAGTACATGTTTAAACTGTTCTGCGTTATTTTTTTCTTCTTTGTGGCTACTTGCGAGCTATAACAATCCTCAAGCCCAAACACTTGCTGATGCGATATTGTAAACAAATACAGCTGGAATCTGATGATCGAAATTTTCATTATTATCTTTTTTTATATTTTTATACTTTTGCGGATTAGTTCACTAGGTCAATTATTCCTCGTGATATACAATAATCAATGGATGTTTGCATCTGTTATAATACTTACGCAATCTGCATAAATAAAAGTATCTTGTTTAAGCGCACTGTACGAACGGGCAACGGCAAGGCTGTCAACTAGTATAAAAATAATTCCAGGTTTATTGTCAAAATCAACTAATAGAGAGGTTTACGGTTAAGCTATATTTAAGATTATATTATAGTCGTCTCTTTCTTTGCGTATGGAAATCGTTCGTGTACTCTTCCGTGACAAGAAACAGAAGATGATGATTGTTATTTAAATCAGTACACTGTAATAATGCGTGATTTGCAAAAGTTTAATTACTCCGCTAGATTTACTTCATATGCTTAAATTGAAAACAAGGCCATTACAACAGCTTCAGTTAGGATCAAATCACAAACATTGAAAGAAAATGAAATGCATAATGGTTTTCTTAAAAATTTTCTGCTAATAAAAAAATATGCGATCACTTTGCATAAACATGTCTTTTGTGGGGGTGTGTTTCGTATCTACAATTTCTCATTCTTTTAGAGACCATGTATTTCAATTAGAAATAGCGTAAATACTAAACCGAACCTTTAAAATCTTATTTACAAAAGCTAAACTGAAAACAAATAACATATAAAAATGCGTTTCGCTTTCTCCGTAAAGAAATCATCAATTTGAATATGTTTTTACTAATAGAAAAAGAAGCAATTAAATTTCTTCGTGACAATTCATAACCTATAGAATATGAGAAATTGTAAAACTATCGCATACAAAACTAATAATTATACTAAAATTATAAGTAAATTGAGACATTAACATTTATTATATATATATATATATATATATATATATATATATATATTAATACGATAGCGCGTGTGTTCTTTTGTGTGTCACGCTTTCCGATAAATTTCATTGGTTGAGATTTAAGAACATACACGCTACCGTATTAATATATAGATTATACTAAATGTCAGTTAATGAATTTGGTGAATGTTTATCTCAGCCATAATCTCCTTCTTCTTTTCGAGTAGAGGGAGGGATGATAGTTTGACGCATTTATTTCCGGTGATGACATCATTATCTTCTGTTAAAAAAGATGCATATTATTTATGATGTACTACATTGGCATATGATATCATATTCCAAAAATCACATGGATGTACTGCTGATTCCAAAAGTTAGGTCAATGAATCAGTGCACGCTAGGGGTTAATTTGTAACATTCCAAAAATCACGAAAATATATCAAGTAATACTGAGTTTATATTTCCTCCTTAATGTCCTCATGAAAGTAATTGCAAAAACTCTTCTGAAGGAGGTTGGGAATTAAAATCACTGGAATGCTGAGACTGATACTACACTCAGAAATTCATATCGAAGTAATGGTTGCTTAATCCCTCACCGTGTAACTGTTTTTATGTATTAATTTTGAAAAGATGCTGAAATAGTTTATGATTTAAACATTACTTTATTTCAAGTACATTTTTAACAGAGGGTGAGGATATGTAAAGTCAGTCTCGGAAATAGCTGCAGCAATTAACGTCTTAGACATTATTTTATTTAATGTAATTTTTAACAGTGGGGTTGCGGATAAGAAGTCAGTCCCGGAAATGGCTGAAACGGTTTACGATTTAAACATTACTTTATTTCATGTATATTTTAACAGTGGTGCGGGGATATGAATTCAGTACCGGAAATGGCTGGCAAAGTTTATAATTTAGATATTACATTATTTCATGTATATTTTTTACAATTGGTGGGACATGTAAAGTCAGTCCCGGAAACGTCTGAAACAGTTTTCGATTTAAATATGACGTTATTTCAAGTTTATTTTTAACAGTGGGGTGGTGGGCATGTAACAAGTTTCAGAATTGGATCAGATAAGTGCAAATATATACTAGCAGAAAACCCAAAATAGTCGAAATTAGTAATTTATCCACGAATTATGAAAAATGATGAAATGTTAGTTAAATGCATTGATGCGTTTGTAATGAAATCATCAACCATAACAATGTATCAAAGTTTTAGTAATATGGGTTAAAATTGTGAAAAATGATTATCGAAACCAATACCATATACATGAATTATGAAAAGTGATGAAATGTGAGTTAATTGATTGGTGTATTCCTATACAAACAACAAAAGAGGGAGACATTACATATGAGAAATATTTGGAATCAAGTCTCGCCTCGCTGTTATTTCAGATCATTTGAAATTTGAAACAATAAGAACAAGTTGTAGTCTCCCCTCCATCAAAGTCAGAGGTTCTAGTCTTCATAACAATGAAATTTGCAATTCCCTGGGTTCCCGTCGAGCGGAATAAAAACGATTTTCTAGGCTACCCTTAATAGAGAGATTAGAATATATATATATATATATATATATATATATATATATATATACCAATGACAAAAGTCAAATATAGACTTGTGCAATTTATTCGTATAATATATGTAATTACATAGAGATTCACAATTTAAAGAATTAGTTTAAATAAAAAGTTGAATATAATTGAATAGGCATATTTTCTTATAAACATATATATATGTTTATAAGAAAATATGTCTATTTAATTATATTCAACTTTTTATTTATACTAATCATATATATATATATATATATATATATATATATATATATATATACGAGGGGGTGCAATAAGTAATGCCGCTGACCCACTTCCCATAGCAGTAGAGCAACGAAACTTCGCACAGTTATTAGTCTTTCTCTACATAGGAACCACCCAGAGTTATGCATTTCTTTTCTCGTTTGATGCAACTCTGGAGACCGTTTTTGTAGAACACCCCAGGTTGGTCCTCCAGCCACGACGTGACTTCAGAAATCAAGGCTGCATCATCTGGGAAACGCTTTCCTTTCAAAAACAACTTCATGGCTGGGAAGAGGTGAAAGTCAGAGGGTGCAAGGTCAGGAGAGTAGAGAGGATGGTGAGGATTTCATAACCACACGCCCGTGCTTCTGATCTGGCGACATGTGAGTTGTGGATCGGAGCATTGTCCTGCAGGAGGAGGGTACCTTTGCTGATCTTTCCCAGCCTCTTGATTTTGATAGCTTCCCTTAATTCTACTCAAAACTGAAGCATAATAAGCTCCTGTAATTGTGGTACCCTTTGCCAGGAAATCTGTCATAAATACTCCGTCCTGGACCCAGAAGACAGTGAGCATGATGTTGTCAGCGGAGGGCTGCACCTTTTCCTTCTTTGGAGGTGGTGAGTCCAAGTGCTTCCACTGCATTGATTGGGCTTTGGATCCAGGTTTCATCCTGTGTAATCAGTCTTTTTAAAATCTTTGACGCATCTTCTTGGCACATCTCAAAATTCATCCTCGAGCACTCGACGCGTTCTCGCTTCTGGAATGGTGTGAGGAACGTGGGTATCCGTCTGGCAGACACCTTATGCATATGAAAATGGTCATGAATCATAGTTTCCACAGACCCTGTACTAATCCTGACATCCTGGGCTATTTGGCGAATAGTTATACGCCGATCTTCCAAAATGGCAGCCTCAACTTCACGGACAGATGCATCATCAATGGCAGAAGGGAGCGATCAGGTCTGGGAGCTGTTTTCACGGACTTTCGGCCATGATTGAATTCACGATTCCAGTGTTTACAATGTCATATGATTGGGCATTATCACCATAAGTTTCTTTCATTTCATCAAAAGTCTCCTGTGGTATGCGTCCTTTCAAATACAAAAACCGGATCACTGCTCGACATTCAACAGACTCCATTTCACACCTGACTCAGTTCAAACACCTGTAAAACAGAAACCACAATTAGTTTAGAGCTATAATTTGCCACATAACCCATAGAGATATAAATCTTTGCACATGCAACATTTCAGCTAGATCAGACAACTTGCATTGGGTCAGGGGCATTACTTATTGCACTTCCCTCGTATATATATATATATATATATATATATATATATATATATATACTAGCAGGATTGGCTGATCGTAAAATTCGCTTAAATATAATAGTTGTATTAATGCAAATTTCGTAATTATTATCATATTATGTTTGGTTCAATATATAGTAATCGTTTAAAAAGTTTAAAAAGAAATGAGTCATGCGCCACCACCGAGAATCGAAACCAAAACGTTTAGCTCACGATTTACTTTTTTTCTTCGCCGTAATTCTTGAGCTATGAAGAGATATTTGCTGCAAGGCTAAAAATAAAAACATAAACCAATAGTTATTACCTTATGCATGCATATTCATAATGCTGTCGTTCGATCTATACTTGGCAAATTCCATTTTTTTAAATATTTTCACATTTTGCACCGATTGTTCCGGCTACAACCAAAATATAAAGTTTCGCATAGGTTCGAATAACCTATATATTAAGTTTCATATCTGCAGACCCAAAATGAGAGAAGAGTATGTAGGCAAATTCTTTTAAACACCCACCCACACACACATACACACACACACACACATATATATATATATGTATATATATATACGCATATATAATATATATTGAAAGAAGCTTATTTTACTATAACCTTTTGACACGTAGAATATCTGCATGAATATAATTACACGTGATAGTTAAGTACAAATGATAGTGACATATGTAATTCGAAAAAAAAATCTAATAGAGAATTTATTAAAATGAATGTTTAAGTAATATAAAAATTAACTAGATTTTTTGCAGATAAATAAATAAATAAATATATATGTATATATATATATATATATATATATATATATATATATATATATATATATATATATACCACTTTTATATGTGAATATAATATAATATATACTCGTTACCAAAATGAATATTGAAATACTTATATCTTTGGTTCTATGCTACGAAACAACATGAAAATTTGCAGGCATTATGAAGATTATAATATTAATCTATGAAAATTTTATGACAATTGGCAAAAACGAAACTATGTGTTCAACCCAATAAAATATGTCCAACACTGCTGATCAAAAATTCAAGCCTACTTAAAAATATTTTTAAATAAACCTTTTTTAAGGATAGATTTTAAACTGTTCCGACTTAATACTAATACTACAATCTAAAAGTTATGGAAACAAATGGTGCATTCCAAACATTTTATTTAAAAATTTGCATTTTTATAAAATTAGGCTTTTAACACATGATCCAAATTATAAGACCAAGGATATAAATTGTTAGATTTATGGTAATTCTAATGTTTTTAGTTCAGTTAGAGATTAGCAATCATTGTGTAAAGATATTACCATGCCTTAAGCAAGAAGACTAACCGAAGTTGAGGGCTCTCGAATTCTAGGATTCCATAAGCAAGGTTTGTTACAGTAGTAGGAGAATCAGACGTGTTGTTATGAATGACAGAGGACTTTCTTCTAGTCTAATCAAGGCGGTTACAGATGATGATTGCAGTTCAATAACAATTAGGAAAACAGGTCAACCAATATCTACGAAACAGCCCTAAAAAATAGTGGATACAAAAATATCGATATCAAATATAAGCAACAAAACACCAACAACTATAATAAAATTAAAAATAGAATAAAAAGAACTATAATTTGGTATACAGCCCCATACAATGAAATGTTAAAAACAAAACTTTGCGAGAAATTTCTAGATCTTATTGAAAAACACTTTCCCGCAACCAACCTCTTACACAAAATCTTTAATACAAATACTTTAAAGTTATCCTAAAGTTGTTGCGAAAATTTAGAGATGATAATTAAAGCACATAATAACAAAATACTAAATAAAAACAATGTAAACAACAACAAAATATACAATAAAAAAGTAGACACCATAACAAAAATAAAACCAACACTAGCAGAAATAATAATAATAATAATAATAATAATAATAATAATAATAATAATAATAATAATAACAAACCAACCCCGGACAAGAACAACCATACCATAAATAAAAATACTAATAACGAGCAAGATAAATGCAACTGTAGACACCGCACACTTTGCCAGTTCAAAATAAATGTCTAACAAAAAGCGTAGTTTATCAGGCAACAATATTTGCGAAAGAAAACCCGAATAACAAGAAATATTACGTAGGCATGACTTCCTTAGATTTCAAAAACCCGATACTATGACCACAAAAGTACATTCAACAATAAAAAAGACATTGTATAAAAACAACATTAGCGAATAAATACTGGGAACTCAAAGAAAGCGGACATTCGCCGGTATGGAAAATAATAAGATAAGCTGCCACGTGTAGGAATTTAGACGGCCCATGTAATTTATGCCTTCATGAAATATTTGCTATCCTGTACTTTAAAGAACCCCAAAATCTATTAAATTGTAGAAGAGAAATAGCAAATAACTGTGTTCACAAAATAAAACTTACTCTAGGATAGCGATACAAAATAGCTTTAAAACTAACAAAAAAATAGAAAATAAACAAATAAATAAATTAAATAAACATGAATATACATAAACGATCACGCATATATGTATGCATATATATATATATATATATATATATATATATATATATATATATGTGCATATATGTATGTACCCTTATGTATATTTATATATAAAAACAGGGAAAAGGTCTGCCTTAAACCACTAACCTAGTTCTAAAACAGATCCTTTGTTCGATAAAATGCATGCCCATTGGCTGATAGGAAGGGGCGCGGTGGGTACTAGAAAGCTGATTGGCTAACTAAAATCCTCAACAGAAGAGAACCATATAAAAACGAGAAACAACCACAGAATTCGCGCATAAGCCTGACGAATCATAGAGCGGATGAAACACCGAATATTCAGTGTAGCTTAATCGCCATAAATATTTTATAAATTACTAACTAGCTCTACCTACGTATTGCGCACTTTTGAAATAAATACTTTAAGTTTACGCATAAATCTATACTTTCGTATATTAATTTTATGTGAGTAAATGAAGTAGTTATATATATATATATATATATATATATATATATATATATATATATATAGAAAGAGAGAGAAAGAGAGAGAGAGAGGTGAAGGGGGAATACATACCTATATCATTTCCCTTGCTGGGATATGAAGCAAATGACTTTTTGTCTAAATGAAACTGTCCAATCAGGAATTATACAGGATGTTTGGAAACATGCCAAAAGTAGAGTCTTCCTCGAATCAGGGCCAAGATCATCATATCTATCCAATAGCTACTTTGCATAGTGTGCTGATATTTTGAATGGTAAATCTTAAATTCTATCAAATATGAGAGAGAAAGATCTGTGTATGTTCGCAGTTAGTTTATTTGATTGACAAGTTGCAAGGAATGCACGCCAAAATGTGTCCACACCTTCTCTCTAAACATTATCTGAAACAACTTCCTTTAAACACCTCAGCCTAACGTTCACAGGAAGAATGAACTCGAATAGATACATCGAGAGCATTGCCAAGGCTGTTGTGTACATGGTGGGCTCTCTTACCGTGCTAGAAAGCTACTTACGCCTGATGTATGGAGTACTGTTGTCATATTTGGGCTGGTGCATTCGCTGCTAGTCTCTAACTCCTGGACAGGGTTCAAAAGATAGTCGCCAACTTCATAGGTCCTGAACTGTGATCTAGGCTTCAACATCTGTCCCATCGACGAAATGTTGCATCCCTCTGCCTGTTCTACAAGTATCTTTATGATGAATGCTCTGACGAACTACAAGCACTTGTACCCCTCGATATAAGTACCCCCGGCAAATATTGCAATATTATTTTTGCATACTTTTGGAGTTCCTCTCTTTGGGGCAGCTGGTTTTCTTCCACATTAAAAACGACATTGTGGGAAAAATAAATAGCGAAAATACACTTGGATCCAGGTTCATCTCGTTCGTTACGTTAAATTCATTGTTATATTCCTTGTTATTTTTACGCTCTGTTTTTCTGTCAATTATTATTATTTATCTTGTTAAACCTTTTTTTATTGCTCTTCGACTTCAAACGTTTATTTTTTATTGGGATCGGAATATTTATTGCGTCAATAATGGCATCTGCCAGCTGTACGACAAGGTAGGAGTCTATTTTGAAAGAAAAAATGGAGATTACTTCTCAACAAATTAATGAAAAGTCAGAGTGGGCAAAGCCGCAGCCGAGATTTAACTACACGAGTTTGTAATGTAATTCAAATCTTGTCAGTAGCTGAATACTTGATGCTTCGCCCGGGCCATCAAGGGTATTTTTTATCGTGATGTCATCATTAAATCGGGTCGCTACTACAGCTTAAGAGAGTTCCATCTAACCTCGAGAGAAAGATAGACCGCGCCAGTTTCTCAACCTGGTATTTTACCTCGCGGTATGCTAACAATTAACGTCCAATATTTTGTAGCAAAGCTAATGAATGTTTGGAATTTATCACAGGCAAAGAAGCAAACCAGATTGGAAGAATGTTCAAAAATAAAACTCTCTTTTTGTTATCGACTGTAATGCAGAAAGCTGATCGGATCTATTAACGACCAGTTCACGAAATTGAATGCAACACTAGGCATGAGATTAGAGAGGATTACAAAAATAAAGAGTATAATACCTGGAGTGCTCTTTTTAAGACGTCCGAAGACTGCAATACACTTTCGAAAAAAGTCATAATTGCCAAGAATATGTATTAAGAATGAAATACATGGGGCGGAGGAGGACCACAGAGTCAGTTGTGTGATCCATATTCTTACTATATAGTAAATGAAGATAAGTTTAGTGGAGTATGGTCCTTTGCCATACTACTCAACAAAGATACGTCTTTTAAAATACCATACTATCTAGAAGCTGGTGCAGAAATACTGCTAATGGTAGTGGCAGGAGGAAAACCGGCATGTTGGATTTGTGGGGAAGTGCTACACTAGAATGTCGACCTAACCAAACCCTAAAAATATAGGCACCGCCAAAAATGGCCGCAAAATCAAGTTGTTGTTGTTTTTTAAAACTAAATTACATTTATTAAAATCCATTATTTCTGAGTAACTTTTTTTTTTCCAGAAAGATAAAACCCTGAATTTTATCATATAGAAAACAGAATAATGTAAAACTTTTTCTACTATTTTTAATTAAATTTTAAATGTTAAATTTTCCCAAAAAGTTAACAATTGACATTTTTTGTCTTGCACAAAAAACGTACTTAAATATTTAAATAAAATGTTTTTGAAATAATTAATTTATTTATTTATTGTCTAACTAAGATTTAGGATGATTTTCTAAGAGAATATGCAAAAATATTATAGGATAAGTACCTGAATTTCAAATAATTCCACTTATTCATATAGGTAACCAGATACTTCGCGTTCATGTAGAGTCGAGATCGACTCTGTTTACGTTTGCGGATTATAAGAAGAAAACTATGGAAGACCAAACAGGCCAAAAAAAACTTATTTTTCAGTGACGAAAATTTCAATGTATTATAAAGCTGAGGCTGGCCAGTACCAGATGGGTGACCATTTGTATGAGTTTGGTTTTTAATGTATATGTGTGTGGGGGTCAGACTCCCCAAAATGGGGGGGGGGCAATTTAAAGCAGAATAAAAAAAAATTATTTCAGCGCGTTTGGTCCACCGTAGTCGAAAGGCGGCAAACGTTTTCAAACGGGATCGAAAAAAATGATGCTATTTTTAACACAAAGGGCACAACATTTATCGAATTTTTTTTTTTATATCAATTATTCAAAGCATGCCCTGTTTAATAATGGTCATGCATTATTCGGCTCGCTAAAAAAAAATTGTTAATTTATTTATCAAAAATTTTAAAATGGCTTTTTTCGTATAAATATTAAAAATTTTTTTTTTTTGTTTTGCTTAACTTAAATTAATTATTTTACTTAACATATTCACCGAATTTCACACTTCAAAACTCAAAAGCGGGATAATAAAACATAATCGAAGTTCTGATATTCAGACGTCAAAATAAGGTATGCAAACAATTTTTTTTTTTTTTTAATGTATAATTCTGTCCCTTACAACAACACAATATGTTTTGTTCAGTTCCAGATGATTATTTTAAGCATATTTGTTCCCACTTCAAAACAAGGGGGGGTTTGTAAGCAAAAAAAATATATATATATATATCGTTTATGAAAAATAAGTACACTGTTATAAAGTTCATTCTTCTCCTAATAATCGCTGAAAATTTCGTATTGATCGGATAATTACCTGATTTTTGGTAGATTTTTAAAAAGACGGTCCGTCAAAAAGTACTGACCTGCCCCCCCCCCCAATTTTGGCGGTGCCTATAAAAATATGATATGATCAGATACAAGACCGAAACACCAACTACAACCCCAAAACGCACATCAACCCATACAGAGAAGATAATGCCAGATGAATTTATAAAAGATTTCAATTCGACAAGCAAGTACCCTAAAAAAGAAGGCGAGGAAAAAAACTCCCCAAATAAACCTACGCCAATACTCTCGAAAACACGAAAAAAAAAATGAAATAATGTCCAGCAAGAACCTGTTTAAAGAGCTTGTGAACCTTTAAAAAAATTTTGAATAAAAGAACTAATGGAAAAACGAAAGAAAAAATCACGACATCCCGATTCTCTGTTTTTTTTTTGTTTTCTTTTACAAAGTGGTCACCACTTATCAAGGCCCGGAAACCACTCAGGGATAAGGGTTATTGCATGTACAGTACGTAAGTGTCTACTTAAGGGATCGGTTCATCAGGAATTTGTTTAAGTTTGACTTGAAAACATCAAGGTTGTAGTTAGGTGGGAAGCAGTCAGACGGAACAGAGTTCTACAGGCGTGCAGTTCTAAGAAAGAAGCTTTGTTCATGGAATCTACGTTTTGATTTAGGCACAGATAAAGAGTGGGGAAAATTTTTGACAGTGGTTTCAGATAGACGGGTGTTTTTCGTAAAAGATTGGCGAGGGGGGCCAGAGATTGGAGCTGAGACGAGCACCTGCCATAGAAATAACGATAAAATAAAGATAGGCTCGCAACGTCTCTTCTGTGGGAGAGAGGTTGCAGGGAAGAGAAAAGAGCATCCCCCACTAAGCCAAAAAGTCTATTTTGTACTATGTCAAGACAGGATAGGCTATTTTCAGCAGCTCCTGCCAAGATATGGCAGCAGTATTCCATCCTTGGACGTACTTGGCTTTTATACAGATAGAGAATTGCATCAGTAGTGAGATATCTTCTGGAGTGGTAGAAGGATCCTACCATCTTTCCAGCGACCTTGGCCACAAACTTGATGTACGTGTTCCATTTCAGATCAGGAGTAAAGGTCAAGCCCAGAAGCTTATCAAAACATGGGGCTTCTCCTAGACGAGAGCCATCCGTTTCAATTGATGCCAGATTGAGATCAGAGCGGTGATGATGTACAGATAGGAGCTTGGTTTTAGATGCATTAAAGGTAACCAGCCACGTCTTCCCCCACTGAACCACGCGCTCGAGATCAGAAGAGAGAGAGAGAATCAGAGAGAGCTTGTCAGTTACAGCCTTTGATGTGTTGCCGTAGATGGTCGTGTCATCAGCATAGATGTCAACGAATGATTTAAGTATGTGTTTTGGGAGATCATTGATGTAGATCAGGGAGAGAGTTGGACCCAGGATGGACCCTTGACGGACTCCAGCATTAATACTGCAGGCCTCTGATTTTTGTCCATCGACGACTACTCTTATGAGCCTCTCAGGGAGAAATGATTTAATGATAGAGAAACATTTCCAGTTATACGGTAGCTGGAAATCTTGCGAAGTAGGCCTTTATGCCATACTTTGTCGAAGGTCTTTGATATGTCAAGAGCAATTGCCCTGGAAAAGAAGCCTTTGTCAAGAGATTCACTAATCCTATGAGATATAATCGTTAGCACATCTGCGGTAGATTTTGCAGAACGAAAACCATATTGCGTGTCACTAAGAAGGTTATTTCTGCTGAGGTGGTTGACTATTTCTCTACTTAATATGGATTTTAGCAACTTACTCATGACACACAGAAGACTTATTGGTCTGTACTGAGAGGGAGATGACTTATCACCTGAATTCTTAAATACAGGACATACTGATGAGATTTTTCAGGGTGTTGAAAAGCACTTCTCCTTAAGGTAACGCTTAAACAGTTTCGTAAGTATGGGAGGAAGTTCTGGTTGATGCTTTTTTAACACTATAATTGGAATGCAGACAGGGCCAGTTGCTTTACTGGAATCAAGGTTTTTGATTAGCTTGGCGACCTCACGCATAGATATTTGTATGTTACTTAGCGTGTTCTGTGTTATAGAGGGAAATATGGGGAGTTGATGGCCTTCGTCCAATAGGGTAGAATTAGCTGCAAAGTTCTTTGCAAATAGTTTGGCCTTGTCTGATGCTGACAAGAGGACCTCTGGTCCATTGATAATGGCTGGGATAGGACGCACACTTCTGTTCAGGATCCTATTTGTTCTTTGCCAAAACTGGTGGGAACCAAACCGCTGATCAGCTACTTTGGATTTAACGGATGGAGAATATAGCTCTCTTGCATTTTTATTACTCTTTTACAGTGGTGGCTGGCGTTCATGAAAGCAGCTTTAGTCTCAGTGCATCTATTACGTTGGTAGCTACAGAAAAAGTGATTTCTGTGCTCGATGGCAGCAGCACATTCTGGGGAGAACCATGGCTGGCAGTTAGGTTTTTGTTGGAATTTTTTAGATGGTATGAATAAGTCTATGCCTAAAATTAACCATTCGGTCAGGTCTGATACTATAGAGGACATATCCTTTTTAAACATGGAATGGAGATGTAGATCAGATATGAATGTACGGAAGCTATCCCAGTCAGCCATGGAGTGTCGGTATACAGTACGGTGGAGGGGTCCGTCTGGGGACTTATTACATTTCATTTTTATCTTCACTGATAAGACGGAGTGGTCGGAGGATCCAAGAGGAGAAAGAACCGAACATGAACATAGCTCAGGGGAAGTTGAGAGAAAAAAATGTCTAGAATTAAGTATAGTATCCGGCACACAAGTGGGCTCGAGAAAAAATCTGAGTGAGGTCATAAGCAATGGCAATATCATGAGAGAACATCCCCTCATCATCAGTCTTATTTGAGTGGGTCAGCCATTCCACGTTATGGACGTTAAAGTCACCACAGATGTGAATGTTAGCCGAGGGATGTGCAGACAGGATGTGGTCTATGTTTTATTTGTTGGTTTATTTTAGATATACCGTTAAAGATAGTAACTCCGCTATTATCGGCCGATAGAGGGCAAATATAAATGCAGTGGTGTAAGCAAGTGCAACTGGGAAGCACATATAAGGTAAATTAGGATCTTTTCTAGAGATATCCCTGCCACACGAGAAGCCATCATTAATGCATGCACATATTCCATGTCCATGGCGATCCTGGGTGTCAGATTTAGATGTTAAGTTAGAGTATCCGTTAATTATGAACTCATTTAGGGAAGTGGTCGGCCCTATTCCAGTTTCGCTTAGAAAGAATATGTCCGGTTTCGTCTCCTGTAATTGGGTTTCAACCTCTGGAAGGTTGGAACGTAGACCCCTGATGTTAGAGAAGGAGACATGGTAGTAGGTGTCTACGTTGGAAGATGGGGTTCTAGGTGTATTCGAGTTTATTTTATGGAGATATTTCATGTTGAGGTTTTGGGATTTGTGGAACAGGTCGATATACTTGGTTTGAGCAGAATGGAGAGGGAAAGTAAGAGAGGAAAAGACAGGATTTTTTTTATGTAGCACAGGATAAGGTGAAGCCGTAACAATTACCCACTAGTATGGCATCGAGAGTCCCCACCAGAGACTACTGCATGGTCCAGAATCCATTCCCCAAATGGCAATACAGCAGCCCCAGTACTTTGCACCTGCTGATAGGACAGCCTCCTTAGTGGTTAATCCAAGGTTCTGTCCCTGACTTTCAGGCGGATAACGTCAGCCCAGACAAAACGTTTACCTCCGGCACCCTTATTAGTGACATGGCCACAAGGATAGACATAGAGATAGAAAAACTTCCGACATCTCTGACTACTGTTCACCAAGTACTACCGACCTTTAAGCAGCTTTTTCTTCAGCCTTTGTCAGAAAAAATCACTCATTGAATGACTGAGGGACAAAAAAGGAGAAGCAAGAGTTACTGGAGCTGCCGATAACACATCCACTGCATTATCTACTCTCCATTAAAAAAGGGAATAGGTAGGAGGGAGTTATTAATATCTACTTAGTATAAGTCCGGTGCTCAATTATCAATTTAGGACGCTGTTTGAAGATAATCTCCCCTCTCATATTTATGGGGGGATGTTTTTGGCGTTATTTATATATATATATAGTTAGAATTATTCGAGCTTCACCTTCTAATTAAAATCCAATAATGAACTTTTATCAATTTGTGAAGTCGGTTTTATTTTGTATTAATTTGCATTTGAGTTTAGATAATAATTAAAGGTTTTAATTTCGAAGGTTCTCGTTTTCATGGGTGACTTTTGTTTTTCTTTTCGTTTTACGTGTAACTCTTGTAAAACTAGGAATCCTATCTTCTATCCAAAGAAAAAACTTCCCTCACGCATAAAAAATACAGTAAGAGTTGCGTAAAGCGGGATATTGTATCCTATCGGCTCGGGGCGAGCTTTATAAAAATATAACGTGACTCTGTTACTCCCATAAACTCGCACTTTGTAGTATCGGTTTCTCTGTGTCTCTACGATCCTCTGCGTTTTCGTCCATCGATGTGTGTAGTGGCCGTCTGGTTCTGGATCTGGATAAAATCTCCTATATGTTGGTTTACACCTTAGTGCCTGGAGGGGTACCCTTTCAGATTGTACAGATGAATCTTGCAAAATACCTGGCGTCTAATTTTGCCCTGACCTCCAGTTAAAGAAAAATAGCCCATATCACATTCCTGGTCCTTGAAAATCTACATTGAAAGGTCGAATAGAGGCCTGTAATTCGCACATTTACACCTTCATCCTTTAACATCTATCAGTACTTCCACTTTTAGAGACCCCACTAGTAGATCAGGTGCGCGCTTTTTTCGCGTTCCTGTGACGTGGAAAGCAAGACATGGTTAGCCAGAGAGTCTGTCACTTGCATATATCTCCGAAGGCAATTTCGGTATGCTTAGTGTCGTGATTCGTCGGCATACGCTTAGGTTGATATAGTAAAGCTGAATATTTACACATTGTGATGGAAACGGTGGCTTCTGGAGAAAAGACATCAGGAAACCTTTCTAGCTTAGAAAAGTGCACATTCGACTGAGAGAGAAGCACACGTTGCCCCGAAACGAATGCTCGTTTTATCGCAAGTGTTGACAGTCCTTGAGGTTCCTTCTAAAGATAAAAAAAGCCTCTCTGACACCTGAGAGTTGTCCCGTGAATTGTGTAGTTGGACGAATCGAGTTCACATGGTCTAGTAATGTTTGAACATCTTCTTGATGGGGCCAGAGTATGAATGTGTCATCTACATCTCGCAACCACATTGTTGGCTTTAGTGGTGTTGATCCTAATTCTATTTCTTCAAAGTAGTCCATGTATGCATTGGCCAGTACTGGTAATAATGTTGATCCCGTCGCTAGATCTCCTATATATATCAGATCCCATCACGAAGTATGTAGTTTCTACACAAAAGGTAAACATCTCCATTATATTGTCAAGTGGGATGCAAGTGCGATCTTTTGTTACAAGAATAAGTCGCCTTTTCTTTTAAGTGAATAAATATGACATAGGAGAGCCGAGGATTCGAAGCTAGGATTGGAATTGAGAATTCCGATCATAAGTTAAAATAAATAATACAGAATGTTATTGAAAATTGAATGTAGAATTAACCATTGTTTAGTTCACATAAAATAGTTAGATATCTGCTTATTGAAAAAGTAATGTAATGATGCAATTTTGTGAAATTAAAATAAGGAATTTAAAAATGAACAATGAAAAATACCTATTTGTAAAGTAGGTTATTCAAAAATTAGGTTAGAGAAATCGGCTTTGTGGAAATGTGACGAACAATGCATGCTTAGAGACGGAGGCATGTCAGGCCACAAGTCAGAGATGCACGTGTTTGGTCACGGAATGACGTCATGCGTTCTCAATATAGAGGGCTTTATGTCAGTAAGTCATACAGTCAGGGGAAAAGAGAGAATTCAGTGAGTCAGAGACAGAGCTGACACCGAACTTGGGAATCGAAGGGGAAAAGAAAGAAATCATGTAGAGACTTTGAATTCCTTTATGCAAAGCCATTGACCGGTAGAAATGGAATAAACGAACATCACCCTATTTTTGTAACTGTCGTCTTCGTGTTATGTTATTCAACAACAAAGGTATTGTGAATTTGAATTATAAGACTTGTGTTCCACTCATTTTTATTATAAGAGCTTTGTGTATAAACTATTCTAAGAATGTGTCTCTGTCATCTTAAGAATGCGTCTCCTCCTCATCTATCATAAATAATGATCCTTCATTGTGATAGTAGGTAAAGAAATCCTCATCTCAAAAATAGGTAAAGAAATATATGTGTCAATGTTATAGAAACACTCCCATTCATATAACTATCAAACAGTATAAATGTCAATATCTCTATCAATCTATCTATCTATATATCTCCCCTTATCCAAAGTGTAATACATGTCGCTAATGAAATGCACCCTGTCTCTTTATATATACCGATCTGTCTCTGTATTAAATATACCTATCTCACACTAATATTAACACTCAAGAACACCTAATACATAACACTTTCAGTGAGGTATCCGATGTCAGCTTCTCCCGTATCACTGTCAGAGTTTCGTCAGTGGGTACTTTCGTGAACAGACTCACTGCATCTAGACTCACCATCTGGTTTATTTCCACGAAGCTAGATGAATTCTTGACGCATGATGGAGATTTGTCGATAATTGGGGTGATTATATCTACCAGGAATCTACTCAATGGGTAGCATACTGATCATCGGGTACTGACAATAAAACTTAATGGAACACCGCCCATGTGGATATAAGGAAGGCCGTAAAAATGCGTTAGCTGGCTGTAATGTTGTACTAGCTGTCTGTATTTTTCAGGTGGTATAAGATCCTTATTCTTACCGAGGATCTGTGCCAGCTTCCTTTCTGTGTTCAAGATCGGATTCTTTTTCACTTTACAGTGGCCACCAGATTCTATTAAATCTGCTAATTTCTTTGAATATGTTGCTCTATCCACTACCACTGTTGCAATGCCTTTATAGGCTGGTATTATTATGATACCACTGTCACCGCGTAGGGACTTAATAGCCAATACTTCTTTCTTTGAGAGTTTCGGTTTTGGAGGCTTTGAACTTCCGTGTGCTTGTCTGACTCTCCACCTTAGTTCTTATCCTTGTGTTTTGGATTTATTCAAGGCTGCCTCTTCTATTGAAGCTATCAATCCACCTGAAGAAAGTCGGAGGTAACATCGACCGAAACTTTGTAAAAACTCACTCCAGATAATAACAGTAGTCCGATGAACCCAAATAATACGGACAGTTTTTGTACTGGAACCCGTTTTCCGCGGGTTGCAACTGGGTACCGACCTTGGAGAGAGAAGAACGCTACTTTTTTCTTCGCTTGTTAGCGGTTATAAGAAGCATGATTTGTTCAACACGACAGAAGAATTTTCACGGAGATGAGACCTTCACTGCTCCCCAGCTTGTTTTCATTTTCAAACACTGCTTGAAACTGCGTATTAAGCTGTAAAAGATGAAACTCTCTGCGGCAATTTTCAACGAAAGGTGAGTGCAAATTTCGCGCTTGTGACGAGTGAATGGAGCTCATCTCAAGTTGTATTTAGACTTAACTTAAGCGGAGGATTTTGAGCATCCCGAACAGACATTAACACTATACTTGACCGTTTAGGCTAGAGTAGGTTAGTGTTAAGTATTTTCCCAAGTTTAACTTAGCAAGAGTGTGCATGTCGTCATAAAGTCCCTTATTAAGCTTTGTTTCTATCTTTTCCTATTTTGGGGGCCCTTTTTTGGTTCGATAATTTCCATTCCCGACCCAAATTAGATTAGGGATCGACTGTTTTATCAGTGTCAGGGCCATTTTGTTGTATTTAAATGACGTATGTTTTTGTGGGGACATATATTCTGTTTAACTGTCAAAACTACTTATCTGCTACAATTATTAGTGGAGGGTACTTTTACTAACAAATACTTTTTCATTGTATATATTTCATTAGTTTTATATATTAATTTTTCATTCTCCCAACATAATGTATATATATATATATATATATATATATATATATATTATGATTTCGTGTTTTAGCTAGTATTTTAATGGAGTGAATCTGGTATTATGGCGAAAGTCTAGTTAAGTTAATAATATGTTAGTTAGAGCTGCATTAACCTCCACCCCCCTTTTCCACTTTATGCCACATTTTGTGTACATATCTTCTTATTATAAATTTTCCTAATGTCTGTCAGTGCGTGTATGACGCGTTTTATCTCAGCCTACAGGCAACTCACCCAGACAAGTAAGGTACCGAAATAAAGCTTATGACCCGCGGATGTTTGTTTCGTGTATGGACATGCAAAAGAAAATGAAAAAATGCAAAAAAAATAACGATTTACTAAACAACATTTTATTTACTGGATATTATTCCGGTATTCACCGGAAGTTATTATCTCCCTTCGTAAGTTCGGTTTACTGTCTGTGTGTGTGGCGCGGTTTATCTGAGCCTTCATGCAATCCACCCAAGCAAGTAAGGTACCGACATAAATCTTATGGCCCAGCGGATGTTTTAGTGATATTTATATCCATGTTTGGTGTATGGAAATGCAAAAAAAATGCAAAAAAAACTGATTTACTAAACAACGTTTTATTTACTGGATAATTTCCGGTATTTTCTCGTACAAGAACCCAAGTTTGCCCAGCGGGATAAACTTGGGTTCTTGTACGATAAAATAAAAAAAATACACTCGTATACTAACCTCAGTTAGGTCGAAGTGTAGTGTTTGCTTCGATGCTAATTAATTCTTAGTCAGTAGAAGGGAAAATCCTTCTATACTAAGGCGATTTTATTTTTGCATATTACCAAAGTACCCCATTTAGGCGAACTGGTTTTCGCCCACATTAAAAACGAACTTGTGTTATATTTTGTTTTCGTGATGAATCAAATAAATACCGAGTGTATACTAGTAGTTTAACCGCTCGCACTGCACCCTGGGACTCTTTCGCCTGATAATTGTGACCCTTTAAATCAGACCACAACAACGCTGGTGACGAACGGATTTCGGAAAAAAAGACCCACGAGGATGTCTTTTGGATAAGCGACCAAATTATTTATTCGACAATCTTGTATTTTTCCACCTTCTTTTAAATTGCAAAGATGCGCTCCACAAAGTATTTTCAACGAGATGAGAAACGACCCCAGAAAAGTTTTTTTTCAAAAACCGTGAGTAAAAAAAATGAATTACATTGCTATTAAGAATTCTCTTTCAATAATCTGTATGATTTTTATTTTTCGGTAAAACAACGAGAAAAAGAAAAAAAAAGTATATTAACTCTACGAAGGACTGAAACCGGATTCAATCCATTATGAGATTTCAAAATACCAACTCGAATGCTCGACGGGACTTTTTGTTACGAAAAGGGATTTCAATTCGTTTTTCCAAAGTTTTCTGAACTCCAAAGTCTTAGTATTTTTTTAGAGTCAAAATAAATTATATTTTGACTGTTGAACATTCTGTTTAAACTACATGTACGTGACTTTCTCATGGAAAATTTGTGTATATTAATTTTTTTTCGTTGTTATTCTGCTGATCTGAACTTTATTTTAAAGATTCGGGGTTTTCTTATGATTCTATTATCTATTAAGAATTGCCGAGACAAAATATGGAAAGACAGGAACAAAATAACGAAAGATAACTGCAGCTGATGAAGTTCTTCTAAGAAATGTAGGATAAGATGCAGAATAAGTTCATTGGAGCAACATAGAAAACCCTTTAAACTGAGCCACGACTATTTTGTTATTCGTTTATTATTTCTAACTTTTTTATTAATTACTGGTTTGTTTTTCTAATAAATACGCATCCCGACATGCATTCATATATTCATATATTCCCCTACTTGTACAACCACACATACACACGCACACACACGCACACACATATGTATGTATATATATATATATATATATATATATATATATATATATATTTCTCAAAATTTTCAAATTATTTAAATGTATAGGGTATTTGTTAATTCACAACACCCTACATCAACATTCTTTTTCTTTAGATCATATATATATATATATATATATATATATATATATATATATAATATATATAATATATAATATAAATATATATAGATATAGGGTAAGACAGATGAAGCTTGTTCCATGTCTACTGCAATATCACGCGAAAAGGCATTGCGATCGATTAATGCTGAGCGGGCAGTCTCTCGGCGTAAATAACTGAAATCAGCATTTTCGATGCTGCTAGCTCATTTGGCTCTCTCAGCGAGCTCAATACTGCGGTCAGAGATCCAGCCCTTCCTTCGCCGTTATGTTTTACGCAGGGTCTGTTTTTCTACTTCATTTTCAATGCTTTTGAGACAATGCCACATTTCTATTGATGAAGGATCAAGAGAATGAAGAGCTTCAAGACCAGCAAACGATTTGATCGTTTAAGTTGGAACTTCGCCTTAATGGCTGTATATTTGAGTTTGGAGATGTCGTACTTGATAAAGCATTTGGTGGATCTGTTGGCTTTTAAGCGTAGACGCATCTTAGCTCATACCATCACTTGGTTGGAACCATACTCGTTGACGGTTTCTGCACCGCGGAAGAACGGCAGTCCAGCACACTGGAGATCCATCGAGATTTGAGGAGAATGTAGTCTATCTGGTTGCGAGTAACGCAATCAGTACCAAGTTGCATGGTGGCGCGGAGGATGTTGGAAATTGGTGTTAGAAATTGTTAGATGGTTTACTGTAGCAAAGTCGATAAGACGTTCCTCGTTTGTACAGCGGTCGCCAACCGCGAAAGGGCCGATAACATGTCTTGTCATATCATCTCCAGGATCGTTGCGGGCGTTGAAGCCGTCAGCAACCACGACGAGTTCTCTTGCAGGCATACCATTCATAACAGCTTGGAGCTGTTGTAGAAGAGATCCTTAGCAGCATCATCAGCTCCGAGTGTGGGAGCGTACACAGCGATGACGGATATGTTGAATAGTGCACCTCTTAGACGAATTCGAGCCAGATGAGGGTAGACTGTATCCTAGGCAGCATTTGATTTTTCGCTTAGTGCAAGCGCAACACTATGCTGTCCGGAGTTGTCTGTAGGACCACTGTAAAAGAGATGATAAGACGCGTCTACTATTTTGATGGCCTTTCTGCCAGACTCTGCAAGTCTCACTTCGGACAGGCATGCTATGTTGATTTTGTGCATAAGCAGTGAGAACTTGGGTTTCTTCAGACTTGAGGGTTCGAACACTCCAGCAAGAAATATGATGGATAACGTTTCGATGGAACATTCTAGCTTTTTGATTGTCCACCCGCAGCACCGGGACCGCGGGCGCGTCAGTTCCCGCACACACCGTAGTATTGATCGTAGTTAGATCAATTAGTAAATGCATCGGTGGATTCAAGGGAATATGAAGTTCACAAGCGGTCCCCAAACCCGCATGTATATATTTGTTCGAGAACGTTGGGTTTGAATCATAGTTGTCGCAGATTCTCCGCGGACGCAGGGACATAACGACTGGTAGACCCCCATTGCGCGAACAGACGCCACACCGGATTTTCACCAGAGCCCTGTTAGCCGAGTATGCCGCCCAGATACCGTTGAGTGTCAAGCCAATCCGCCTTGGAATTCCCTACCACGAACCGAAGTTCCCGACGGCATAGCCTTGCAACTACTCCTTTACACCACCGTACCACTGTAAGGAGGAGTTGGTTTTTAAGTTGCATCTGTTGTCGATTCGAGAAAACTCTACAGCATTCTTTAGTCCAACTCCAGACCCTTCGGGAGTACCAGAGAAATTATCTTCAACCAGCAGAAACAGCCTATTACCAACTTTGATGATTGCTTCCAGCTCTGGAGTGAACATTTTGATACATTGCTCAACCACACATCCCAGCCGCCTAATTCAGCTCAAATCCAATGTAACCCCCAATGAGCCTATGACAGCGGCACAGCTGTCCCCACTTTTGAGGAAGTTCTGGGACGTAGATAAAAAGCTGAAAAAAAATCAAAGCGACTCGGGAGCACTGTCTCCCGGCTGCAATTTATAAAGTTGGATCTGAATCACTTGCACCTGCCCGGCACCGAATCATCACCCGTGTGTGGGAGTCTGAAGCTCTTTATCATAACTTATACGATGCCGTCCTGCTTCCCTTTTTCAAGAAAGGCGATAAACGATGTTGCAGCAACTACCGAGGTATAAGCCTTATCGACAAAAGTCTTTACTACTATCCTGCTGTAACGGGTTCAACGCATAAAGGACATGCGCACAAAACCAAATCAGTTCTTCTTCCGACCTAGTCGTGGCTGCACTGACTAAATCGTCACACTTCGTCGGATACTTGAGAATCGTTGGTGCTACCAGCAAAATACCATTGTCTGCTTCATCGACTTTGCAGCGGCCTTTGATTCCGTTAACTGCGGATCAGTTTAGCAGATTATTCGTGCAGAGGGTATCCTACCAAAGCTGATGAATGTGATTAAGCCTATTATCTCTCCACCGACACTAGTGTAAGTGGCCATGGTCAGAAATCCCTGCTATTCACAATCCACTCTGGAGTTCGTCAAGACTGCGTTCTATCACTGACGCTGTTTAATTATGCCATTAACTGCGTATCCCTCACTACACTAGAACATTTTCCTGGTGTCACAGTGGTTACCAATTTTCAACTAACAGACCTCGACTATGCAGACAACATCTCCATTCTTTGTGATGACTTTATCCACATCCAAGAAGTAATAAACACGATACAGTCCACTGCTGCAAAGATTGGTATGAAAATCAACGCCCAGAAAACAAATAACGCTGTTCTTGTCTTCAACCGCCTTTACACCCGTCTATGGTCCCGACACGAAATCATTTTGAGAACGAAGACCAGGATCTACCATGCCCTTGTTCGTACCGTTATCACGTATAGGTGTGAAACGTGACCTATGCGGGTCACTGATAAGCGCAATCTTAAGGTGTTTGATCATCAGTGTCTATGCAAAAGCTATCCTCATGAGGCGTCTACACTGGTTTGGCCATGCACTTCGTCGTCGACTGGGCGATGTCATCCACGAGGCCATTGATCCGGCCCCGCTGAAAGGCTGGAAGAAACGTCGCGGTTCACAGCTGAAGACTTGGATCAAGACGGTCAAACAAGACTCCGAGTTGATTCTGGGTCCTCATCCCTATGGTTTACGTCGCTGGAAACGCGATTGGCTAAAGCTTATGGCTGTTGCAACATCGGATCGCCGGTTTTGTCGATTTCAATTCGAGATATGACTAACGCAATGGGTTGAGCCGGCTAAACCGATCAACGGTGATAGCCGAAACAAGTATAGGTACGAGTATAGGATAAGATCATGACAGTAAATGAATAAAATGAAGAAATTACTACTCGCAAAACAAACGTAAGAATATCGGTGAATGTATACGATGAGGAGTAACAGATTTCTGTCAGAAAAAAATCGTATACCTCCCCAAGTAAAATGCAATAAACAAACTCCTCATGATAAAAAAGAAAGAGTGACAATTAAAATAATATGGTCATAGATAATTAGGGGATTTTCCCACGTACTATTCGCTCAAGATAGAATCTAGAAGAACGGAATAACCAATCAAAACTCTCTTAAATATAAGGGGTGAAAGGAACGACCCGTACTTAGTTAGCAAAAGTATGTTAGTTAAAGTTAAAATAATGGCAGTAAACATGTCTTATAAAGAATGAGACCCGGTTCGAAAGATGAGAGTGTAAATAGATAGGAGTAAAAATTACTTTGACTTTCTGGCTGGAAAAATATAGAAATTACCGAAATCGACTGGAAGATGTGCACGTCATTACCGAATATTTGAAAAGTAGCGGAATGCTATATATCGCTTGTGCTTTAGGAGATATAATGTGGTAGCGAAAACATGATATTTTTATCTGGATTTAAATAAATATATATTCCATCAGACAGAGCAAGAGCTTATAAAATCAAAACTAATATTTATGTCCGAGCAGTACCGCAATTTCCTTAATAATACAGATAATGCAACTTTTTACAAGAAAACTAAAATTTAAAAACAAAATGGTAAATGAAATGTACTATGGACATTGCTTACGTATAATCATCTTGTTTTTTTTTTTGTTTTTTTAGTTTTTAAACACGACACACGCGGTAAACCACACGTTCACCATATTATATTTTTCTGTCTAAATTGTTCTTATATTAATATAGTAAGAATCGAGTTATCTCGCCACCAATATAAACCCTTACAATTGGACAGCTCCCACATAGAAACGTAATTTTAGAGAATATTATGCGGATGAAAGTAAAAGATTCCAAGGCAGATAGTAAACGGCGATCATTTTGATAAGCTAATTAGGTTAATTGCCTTTCAAATTTTTAAAATCTATAATATTAAGCTTGCACAAAATCTATGATATTAAGATTTTTAAAAATCTATGATATTAAGGTTGTAAATATTTGGAGCAATTGTTATTATATATTATTATAGAATAACTTTAGTGGAGGTTTTTTTCTAAAAAGTAGTAAGTATTTGTCTATAATAAATAATGAATAGTTTTACCTATACATATAATATACATATATGTACATATAAAAACATTGCATATATATATATATATATATATATATATATATATATATTTGTCTCTATGTGTTAGTACTAAAATTTTGAAGTAGTCTATTCTAATCTGTTTTGTAATTATGTTTATTGAATCAGACTATTAATAAATGATAGTAATGAAAGGTTGGTTGGTTGGTTGGTTGTTTTTGTTTTACGGCATATCAACCCTTTTCGGGTTATTTAATGCCGAATCCAAAGATTTTGAAGAAAATCTTTTTTAATAGAATATATTTGTTGTTTTCACGTCAGTTTCTATTTAACCCATAGTTGGTACCCTAACAGGTACTACCACTCCGGGTCAGAGTGGACCTGGGAGCAATGGTAATTAAAGGGTGGCTCCACACTCCCCAAAGCCCACAAACTGGGGTCTCACCACTGGATATAGTTTAAGGTCATATCCAGGACCCCCCATTGAGGGTCTTTTACCCTCTGCAGGGGGCAGTCGGCGTATTCTAATGCCCCACCGACAGGGCCAGTAATGAATGAGGAGCGATACATACGTATATATAAATATATATATATATATATATATATATATATATATAGTCATCCACATACAGTACTGTTTCGATGTTTCACAGCTCATCAGTGCGGCTAGACAGGCAACTACCTCAAGCCTCAGATAGGTAAACATACAGAACCAACCCGAGAGGAAATAAGAATATGTTTTTACGAAGAAATTCCTAGGTGTACTTTATGTGATTAATTTATCGAAGTGACCGAAATAGTCTTAAAAAATAATTACTACGGATAAGAAACACGGATTAAAAGAGAAATAATAAATTAGTTTGGTTTCCTGCCATTTCTTTTTTGATTTGGCGTCTGTATAAATTTTTTAATCGTTTATATTTGTTGTTTTAAAATAACGAACAGAAGATTGTTTTTTTGTTTTGTTTTTTTTTTTTGCCTGTTTTGATTTTTTTTTTTTTTTTTTTTAGTTTGGTGTTGCTTTTTACCAATTCAGATGGATTCGTCGAATAAAGATGTCAAAATGGCGTCCACAGCACCGCGGGGGATTTGCTTAATGTAATAAATTGCCTTAAACCCTGTTTCCAATTTAGATACTTGAGTGTTTTTACGCATTATCAACTGTTAAATGTCGTTTATTTTCTTTATTTGTTTTAGTAATTAGGTGTTTTTGTTTTACTTATTGTTTCTGTTATATTTGGTGTTTTTGTTTTATGGAGAGTGTGTGTTGGAAAAGATCGAATTTTGTGTGCAACTTTATTCTTTAAATTATTGGCCCGCGGAGCAATCGGAAGTATTTTGATCAAATATCGAATAGGCATCAAATAATGAAGATCGTGTCATCGATTAAGTTCAGCTTATATTGTGCGGTGTAATGTTACACTATGCAAACTGTGTTTAGAAATTACGTTTAGCTTTTAATTTCTGACTTAATACAAAAAATTCGATAGTAAGCGGGCGATTTATAACTTGTTTTTGAAGCGATATAAAATACAGTGAAGTTTTGAGCTGTTTCTCAAACTAAAAATTTAAAAATTACCAGAAAATAAATAACATGATGATAAATATGCACACAATTCATAAAATAACATTTTGATCTAGAGAAACACAGCAATTTGTTATTTTAGTTAAATGTCAATGGCTACCAGAGACTAATCCAAAGTTTTTGGGAATTACTTACCGTCTGACGTATGTCAGTTCGGCGTCAGGCCATAATACAAAAAAAGTTAAAGTATGAATAGAATTATCAAACTAGCACATTTACGACTGAACTAATCAATACAAACGTGTAAGACAAAATTAACGACATTAGATCACAATAAACATTTAGAAATCATTCATCATTAAAACACGAATTATGGAAAAACAGTTAAAGGTGTATGTTTAAAATTATTATTCGAGAAAATATTTATATGTATTTGGATACACATAAAAATGTTGACGATTGGAGCATTTGCAGATGATTGGCTGAAGTTTCGATTTAGACAATTCCTATTGTCTGAATATCTAAGACAACTTCTATTACAATACTTGCTTTTATAAATAGATACTAGCTCGACGCTCGATGTTCCCCGGTAGTACAATACGCTTAAATATGATATTTTAATTCATGCAGATTTTGTATGTACTACTATAGAATCAACCCTGTATTGAATATTACTATTACGAGGAAGAAATTGCCCGGTGTACTAATTCGCAAATTACTTTTCTTTCTTTAAATAATTATTATAATGTCATTCTAAAAATTATGTCTGCGTTTGTTTACAATATCATGTCATATTATATTTTGGCTTGACGATACTAAAAACAATCGTTCTTCTCTTAGAGATAAAAAATCAGAATTTTTGCAGGGGAATATTTTACAATACACCGGCGTAGCATAAAAGAATCCTCTCTAAAAAAGTTGTTTGTATCTATAAGAGAAGAAATACCATTTTTGAAATCGCATTTTTGTTTCAATTTTCGATATTCATCGGATGGATTTCTGTAGAAAACATATCTAAGAACACTGCCAGAAATATAAATTACGTTTATGTGAAATTTTCAAAATGTAGGCTCAGCCGTTTCGGACTCTATTAGAAAAGAACTTACATACACATACACAAAGTAACTTTTATATAACAGGAGAGATAGAGATTTGAAATTTATTTAAGTAAACCACGATGAATTTTTTTTATTTAAATCAACAGGAGCCTCAGAGGCCTTAGACATTTTACATCCTTCTAAAGAATTGAGTATAAGAGTTTTATCTGGTTGATAAGTTTTCTAATATATTTTTTAACGGCGATGATTGAGTGGTCTGTGTTAAACATTTTTCATCCGTTCGATATAAGCGTTTCTCAACTGTATTACAAGCAAAATTATTAACGCTCATATATCAGATGTTATGTTGTCGCATAAGTTCCCGTCGTTTCTTTTATATAAAATCACAGAATTTTAACAGCAAAAGTAACTTCGTGTGGGACCCAAACTCCTAGTTTTGTGTGAATCCCGTCGACTGAAGGTGGCGTGAAATTGTCAAAAATACAAACTTCATCTTTTCATCCAATTATCTACATATCTGATGGCAATCCTCCTTAAAAAGAACCCTGGGTTGTTCTTCGTCCATCTTGATTGGTCTTTCGGAACTAGGAGCGGCATTGAGGTCAAAATTACCATGTTTGAATCGGGTTAACCAACAGTTCTCTCAGCTATAGCGTTTTCGTCATATAAGGCATCACTATTCGTGGTCATTTCACTCGATTGTTGACTTCGAGTAAAGGCGAAAAGAAGGAGCTGTCTAAAATGTGATTCTTTTATCGACTTGACAATCCATTTCACAGTTCTGAAAAAACAAGAAAAGATTATATGAGCGAAAACGATGACCATTATCTTGTAGAAGATGATAAGTGTTTTCTAATGGTATATAACACTTTGCCAAATCATGTTTTAGAACCAAAATTTTCCTATGAAACGGGGAGAACTTATACAAACCCTGATATATACATATCGATTAAACCCGCGTATCCGATATCATTATCAACATGCTCACGCATAAAACCGATCCTGCAACTGCTACTTTAGAAATGGATATTTCTCTTACTCCTAAAATCTTATTCAACTCCTTTGTTTTTCAATTCCTAAATATTCTCCCACTTAATTGATAATTCGTATCGAATTAATTTGATCGCACTTTACAAACGAAGGTGTCTGCAAAGCACTGGGTTAGAATTAGTGTATGAAATAATGTCATCGACGAATCACCGAAACGTTGATTCCTCGCGGGAAATAATCCTCGGATATGGCGTTCCAGTCAGATCAGAGTGTTATCCGCTATGAAATGTCTGCACCGGTTAATTGAATTTTAATGGATTTTCGAGGTGTAAATATATTGTCTTCAATAATCTCTTAAAATCTACAGAGGAAGTATGTTTAAGGAGAAAACGAACAGAGACTCGCTTGGAACGGTCGTCCATAGAAATGAACACAAACTAGCTTTAACCGGACTTCCGGTGGAAAAGAATTCTTAAAATTGTGCAGATTTTATTCTGTTCAAACATTTGGAATTCTCATTAAATCATCTGGTTGATCGATCCAAATCGATTTTAAAATCATGACGAAAATTGAAAGGAATGACAAAAGCTTTCCAGCTGTCTATAATATGGTTGTCTTCAAGTCCAACGTAAACAAGTTTCTAATGAGCCCTTCCACTTAAGTTAACTTCCATTACTATCGATTACTATATAGCCCTTTTGACTACTGTTCACTTTTTAACCCTTATCCTTGAGTGGCCTATCGGTCTTGATAAGTGCTGACGCCTATGTAAAAAAAAATGTAACAACTTGTTGACAGAAATAATCACAGCAGGCACAACAGATTGTTTCTATAAACAATTACAGGAGATACAACAGCTGCTTTATATAATGAATGATAGTGGCTATAAAGTCTAATTTGTATAAGTATTCATAGTCCATATTTAAATTACGTTATGGAAATAATGATGACAGCTATGAAGTGATTTTCGTAATCGTTGGATGTTGACGTAAGTTACATGCAATGGTTCCTCACCATATAATTAGCAGTTATTACAATTAGCATTAAATTGCGTGAATAATTATAATATCTATAATGTTATGCGGTAATTTTTTTATACAAATGCTTGATCAAAGCTATATATTTTTTATCACTAGAATTATACATGCTAACTATTTCTGCAGATAAATAACAATAATATGATTTATTATTTAGCATTATGTGCATGAATAACCTAATAGATTCCTGTGGAGCTCGTCAAACTTGATACAATGCGAAACAAGCCTTATCTGTGCACAGGAGAAGCGACTGATTCACAGGTTGTTGACCTTCAGCTTTTCATTAGGCTGCTTTTGTTTCTTCTTTTTTACTTTTGTTGTTTTCGCAGATTTCGGTCTTTTCGTATATTTTTCTTCTTCAGTTCATGGATTTCCCAGCTCTTTGTGTTCATTTTGGTCGCCTTAAGAGTAGATATCAGCTGATCATTAAAGCGGCGTTTTGTGCGCCACGGGGTCTGGTTCCAATTATAAGTTCTGAAAAGAAGAGCTCGCTTTATAGGCGATTCTCAGGCATTCGGGCAAGGTGTCCAGCTCAGCATAGACGGTTTCTTATTATTGGGGTTTCTATGCTTTCATCTCTGACTGAGGAGAAACTTCGGTGTTCGTGATTAAGCCTTGCTATTTTATGCGTAAAATATCACGCAATTTTGCTTGATGAAAATGTTAGTTTTCAGGTCTCTTCTATAGGGTACCCAGGTCTAAGAGGTATACAGCGAGGTTAAGATTACAATCGCTTTGTATGTTAAGAGCTTGGTAGACTGAATCAGTCATAGATTTCTGAATACTCATTTATAAAGTTTCCATATAACGCATGAGCAGTTCCGAATCTGCTATCGATGTTTTTCTCAGCTGTAATATAACAAGAAACAGACCGTAGTGTTCATCGGTGCATAATGCAGCTCTCGGTAGTTCTGATTCGAACACTAACGGAAGTTCACTCGATAAATCGTGACACTAGTCCGTCCACCCCAAACCCGTCTTTCACTGATCTCTTGTAACCATTCATTCGACTCTCTTGAGTCCTAATCGACAACTTATGTTTCCTCCTGAGCACTCATTCTCAATTTATGCAATTACTAATTAACAACAGACATTATTCGCTAAGTTAAGCCTCCTTAAATTTTAAACTTTTTTCTTCTTCGTATATAATCAACAAGAAAACAACGCGAACGACTCTTTCATTCTTTTAAATTCAGTCTACTTCAATTTCTTACTTTTTTTCTTTTTAAGCACTACACGATCGTATACATTGTAATTCAACCTCCAATTTATTTCTTTAATGCACGACTGATATACTTTAGCAATGTAAAGGCATCAAGTAATCTTTAAAACACACTTGTGGCAACTGACCCTAACCCTAACCCTAACCCCATAACAAGCGTGAACTGATTTCTATTTTAAAACAGAATTTTCTTTCAACGGTCTTTATCGTAATCAGGAAAAAATAACAACTGAAATAGAAAAATAACTAATCCGACTACACAGTTTGGCACAACTTCCAGAGCGAAATCTTTGTTGACCGACGCCAACTATAACAGGTTCATGCTCGTGTACTTCGGTGGATGCAATCGAATCGAAATTCTGTGGATGGTGACCAAATGTGACCAAAATTTCGTGATCATCAAGAAAAATGTAATAGGTCGAAATCCTGCGTGAAGGTAACCAGACTTCATAACGTTCTAAACGTAGGGTTAATCCTCGTCGCGGCAACTAATATAATATGAAGTAGACCAATGTGTTCAGCGGTTCATAAGTATAGTTCAAGGTGCTTCCGATTCGAACACCCACGGAATACCAATAGTGTGATTTCAGGTGTGAGATTCTTGTATTTGTTGCCTCAACTGCGGCTCGCAGGTAAAAACAAAAATTAAAGAAAAATATAAACGAAAAACTCAAAAAGTCCAAACAACTCAACTCAAACTCTTCAGGGAAGACACGCACTGTGAGCCGGATTCATGGTGCTCAATTAACCACCCTCTCCTCTAGTTTGCTGCTCGTTGAAAGAGATTACTTCGATTTGGTATTATTCATCTGCAAGTTTTTTTACAAGTTCTCTAAGCAACGAATAATTGACTCCAGTCTTAGTCTTGGATTTTATTGGATATGTATGAATCTACTATATAAAAATTTGATTGCAGAAGTTTCCCTCTTGATCAAAATACTGTAGGTTTGCAACAACATATGTCACATACAAATGTATCATCTTTACATTATAACCCACTATATTATGTAACATTAAAACGCCATGTTAGACACACTTGGTCCTTATAATAAAATTCTATATTACATCCTAGGAACAACATCATCATAATCACAACATCTTTTGACGAGGTAGTTCCTATTTTTATCTCTACATCTGCAGTCCCCTTACCGTCCCCACTAATCACCGGGACTATACTAACACCTTATAACTATTTTACCATTTATATATTTTACATTTTACTATTTAACTATTTTATTTTAATTCGTTTTATAAATATTATACCAATTACAACAAATTTTACGTATTAATAAACTTATCCGTAGATGAAAAAAATCTATAAAATTATATTAGATCGATAAAAGTGAAAACACATAACTTGTTCAACGTTGTTAATTTACTTCAGTTTGTATCTATCCATTACATCTGTTCATTGTATTACACTAAAATGTATTGTATATAAGCAATGCTTCAATCAAACTACATTAATTTTTTATATATGTGCTTGTTATATGTGCAAGGTTACAAGTTATTTTTTATCAGTAACTTTTGCTATAAACTTTTATAAAAAAATGTAATTAAACCGGATTTGTAGCACATACATAATCAGGAAATATAAGATAAATGTTCTCAAAATTCTACGAAAGTAGGAATATGTTCTAGTAAAATTATCATTAAATATCACACCATTAAAAGTAAATATAAATTGAATATATTACTTTAACGGTTACATTACAATTTGCAAATTAACTCTGTATTATAAATTATATTTCCTTCCTTTAATTTACAAATCAATAGAGCCTTGCAAACGTAAATATATGTAATGTAACATTCACGTGAAATCGTTTAATAGGGCCACGGCAACAAATAAAAATATTTTGCTACGAATTATTCCAATATTATCGTCTGATAGATTACTTATTTATACACTACGTGTAAATCAGATTTTATTTGGTATGTTTTAAATAGTATTTATCGATCTAAAATGTTATTGCTAAATAAATTAAACAAAACTAGATCTCTTTACCAGGCTTATTTTCATAATAGAGTAATATATTAAAAATAAAAAATACATGCTCGATCAAATTTGGAATATCTATCTCATATATATATATATATATATATATATATATATATATATATATATATATATATATATATATATATTTCCACAGCCGAACCAACGTCGCAGCCCAAAAAGTTGTGTGTGGCGTGTTTGCTAAATTTGTAGAGTGCTCGCTTAGCATACAGGAGGCTTGGATTTCAAATCCCGAGTCTGGATATGTCTAACTGATGAGCCCAAATGAGGGCGAAACTCTAGTCTTGGACTTCCGGTTTATTGGCTTTCTTTTCTCTTTAAGACTGCGACGTTGGTTCGGCTGTGGAAATAATCATATATTCTGTCTCCCACACTTTCTGAACATTATATATATATATATATATATATATATATATATATATATATATATATATATATATATATAAATTCACCTGTAATCTCTTGTTTAAAAGATGGAATCACTCGATCGTCGAAATAAACAAGCAGGTATATTTATTTGTCATCCCTTTTTTGAAAGATGAAATTTCCCTATTGTTAAAAATAAGACGCTAGCAAACAAGAAAGACCCACACAGTTTGATAATTATATAGACTAAGCAAGATCCCCAAGATTTCAATGAATTCTTTTTACTCTTTATATATGATCCTTGGATTTTTTGCAGTGTTTAGAATAAACATAATTTAATTTGTTTGGATCAAGGAAAGGTTTGTAGGCATAGGCTTACGTGGCGTAATATAGTGATTGTTGTATAAAAGTGGCGATAAAATATTTCGCTAGAGAACTCAACTACACATACTCTGCGACGGATATTATTCCAGTCATATTATATAAAGCATTTTGTTTAGGTCTATAAGTCAGGCCCTCCTTAAAAATGAAACTATTTGTCACTAGAACCACTGCACACTTACAACTCCAATGTCGCTGAAAAATATAGCACTTTTCAATTCCAAACTTATTCCAATTCTTACCAATTTCTACGTTCCTCACTCTGGTGTTGTATTCCGCATCTAATTGCCTCTATGGTGAGTCACATTGTCCATTTATGCAGCGACATAATGGCGTTATGCCAGTCTACTTTGTAAATAATTATGGGAGATGGAAAGAAAGGCAAGCACAATCGTTTGGAATTTTAATATCGTTGTTGACTGAAAACAGTAGACCTTTTAAATATACGTGTTTTTATTGTAATCAGGAAGTGGTGCGCTGGGAGTTTACGTGATAGGCGTGTAAATCAGTCAGAACTTATATCGCTGTAACAAAAGAATGGCTACCGATTTATTGAAATATATATGTGTGTATCTATCAATATATATATATATATATATATATATATATATATATGTATGTGTGTGTGTGTGTCTTTTAATCACCGTTTTATCTGTTTGGTTAGATATGTTTCGGATGTTGGACCGTGTTTACGATCTAACAGCTTCGTGAGGTTTCTGTAAGGTCTGACGAGACTGTTAGATCGTAAACACGGCCCAACATCCGAGCATACGTAACCAAACAGATAAAACGGTAATTAAAAAAATAAAACACATATTTGCTTTGCAATAGTATTGAGCACTCTCTTAAGGTTTTTACTAATTACCAGTTTTACCATATATATATATATATATATATATATATATATATATATGTGTGTGTGTGTGTGTGTGTATAAATTTATAAAATATATATGGCGATTAAGCTACACTGAATACTCCGCGTTTCATCCACTCTAGGACTCCTCAGGCTTATGCGCGAATTCTGTGATTGTTTATCGTTTTTATATGCTCCTCTTCTATTGAGATTTTAGTTAGCCAATCAGCTTTCTAGTATCCACCGCGCCCTTCCTATCAGCCAATGGGCATGCATTTTATCGGACAAAGGATCTGCTTAAAAATAGGTTAGTTTTTTTTTTAGTTTATATATAAATATATATATGTGTACATACATATATGCACATATATATATATATATATATATATATATATATATATATATATATATACATATGTGTGTGATCGTTTATGTATAGTCATGTTTATTTAATTTATTTATTTGTTTATTTTCCATTGTTTTTGTTAGTTTTAAAACTATTTTGTATCGCTATCCTAGAGTAAATTTTATCTTGTGAACACAGTTCTTTGCTATTTCTCTTCTACAGTTTAATAGATGTTGGGGCTCTTTAAAGTACAGGATAGCAAATTTGTCATGAAGGCATAATCTGCATGGGTTGTCTAGGTCTCTACACGTGGTAGCTTGTCTTATTATTCTCCATTCAACTACCGGCGCATGTCCGCTTTCTTTGAGTTCCCAGTATTTATTCGCTAGTGTTGTTTTTATACGGAGATTTTTTTATTGTTGAATGTACTTTTGTGGTCATAGTATCGGGTTTTGAAATCTAAAGAAGTCATGGCTACGTAATATTTCGTGTTATTCGGGTTTTCTTTCGCAAATATTGTTGCCTAAGTAATTATATATATATATATATATATATATATATATATATATATATATATATATATGGGGGGTGCTTATTGCCTTATAGTAATACGCGATTGAGAGATATAAAAGAGTCTGATTGTTTGAGTAAGAACAAATATGGATGGAAAAAAGTACTTTCGATAAAGGCAGTTAAACAAAGTTGGTAGTACTATCCGTATAAAGACCGCGTATGGACGCAGTCGAGATATGGCTGGCTAGCGAAGTTATTAGCAGCAGCAGCCGTTAAAGCACGCATGCAAATTAGCAAGTGTGCGCGAGCTTGCGTCACAGGAAAAGGAAAGAAAAATACACCACATGGTGAGAAAGAGAAGCAAGTTGCATACGGGGAAGATGGATGTGTAAGTTCGAGAGTAAGAAAGCTCTGGTTTTGGCATGCGTAACGTGGCGGTGACAAAGCTTTTAAAAAGTACTTGTGTGTGCGAAAAAACTTTGGAAATATAACGAAATGCGTTGTTTTGGAGGAACCACAAATAAATGCGTTTAATTTTCATTTTAAAAAATGCTGTGTTGGACTTTTTTTTAATATTTTTATTTTTATTTTCCGACAAAATATCAGAAAACGTGTTGATCCGAAAGGTTTGAAGTGTAACGACACGGTCCGAATATAACGGCCATGTTACATTTGGTGTCTCCATTAATCATAAGATAGACGCGTGATTGCAATGCGTTAGAAAATTAGGAAGCAATACACTTATAGATGCGTTAAAGAATTAATATTATAAACATAATATTATGCTTGTCGAAAAAGTAACGAGATTTTTGTTTCAAATAAAGTATTCTAATTCTTGATAATAAACTACGCGGTTTTTCGTTTGAGTATAGAAAAAAATTGCCAGTCAACTCCGTCATTATAGTCCCTCTTTATCGCGCTCTGTACCTTCAACGTGTGTTTCTTAATGAATTATTTGGGATTTGGAAGACATTAGATGTTAATGGAAAGGTTTTTCATTATGGTGATGCACATTTTATAAGTTTTGTTTTGTTTATCGTATATTTCCTTCGCGCAGAGCAAAACAAACTGTAAGTAAAATATTACAGTTAAACATCGCAAGATATCAGTTGAGATGAAGATCAATCTTCTTTTAGCCAATAAGTCATGCAGCAAACCGAGTACTGTTATTTTTTATCAGACGGATCTCATGGCTGTACAAGCATTCGTATCAAAATAGGAAGATGCAATTCAAGCTGGCGTCGTGTTCCATATAGAATTTTGTACCTCCACTCTTTACTTTGAATAAGACAATAAATTACACAAGACGCCGAACGAAATAATACCTCGGATGTTATTATGTTTATGTTGTCAAGTGATTTGAAATCATTTAACGAATTTCATGACTCATAATTTTCTGATCTGTATGAACTCTTCCTCATTTGTAACAGCAGTTAACTGCAAGATTATGCGTCCCCCCCCCCGACACTGAAGCCAAAGCGGTCCAGCGATTGAATGCAAAGTCGAGGAAAATTTGATCTAAAGCACAAAAAAAGAATGGCGCAGAAACAACGGTG
This sequence comes from Euprymna scolopes, assembly GCF_053919585.1. NCBI lineage: Eukaryota > Metazoa > Mollusca > Cephalopoda > Sepiida > Sepiolidae > Euprymna > Euprymna scolopes. The sequence continues at coordinate 56,684,504 of NC_136500.1, forward strand.
TAACTTTCAATCCCTCGGCTTTGCTTTCATACGCACAGGCAGAGATGCCCGGAGGACGACAGATCCTGATGCCTATTGATTCTTTTATAGGAGTCGATTTAATCTCATAGTTCTGATACTAAAACGTTGCCATCGATCCTATCGTCGGGTATAAGAGTTTGATTTTAGGTCGTGATGCTGATGTTAGATTCCCGGTGGCAGTCTCCTGAATTCTGATTTCTATTTGAAAAATGAATTTTAAAAATAAAGTAGACATGAAAAATGTCTTATCTTTTCCTTCATTTAAATACAATAAGGAGACGTTTGTACGGTTTTCTCTACAGTAGGGCGATGATGTCTATTTTGAGAAACCGATTTTGATCAAATACATTCAGACCCAAGTCCACAGCAAAAAATAAATTTACTCTACATAGTTGATATAAGAATTTAAATTAACATTACAGAATGCAAAATAGCTTTGTATGACATAAAATTGTAATGGATTGAAAAAGAAAAAGAATTGTCAAATGTACAGGTTTAGCATATGAGCAACTGATAAACTTAGTGATGTTCTTTGGTTTTTATACCTTTTATTAGAAAGAAGTGGATTTGCATTTGTATCAGTTACGGATTATCAAAAAAAAACATTATTTTCATGATAGTTTAGTAACGACTGCACTTCCTGAGAACATTATTGTTTTAACCCTCTCTAGCCTTGTTGCATTAAGTCATAGTCTGAGAGATGAGATTGAGACCTAGCAATATTTCGCGACTTTTAAACCTGGTCCAAGTCAAAGTTACAAACGACCCCGTAGCGTCGCATAAATTTCCGACACATTAGAAGAAAGTATATCCATAAAAATGTTTCCTTCATACTTTATTATGAATAGTTATATTGGCTATGTTTATAAATGAAAAGCAATAGCAAAACAAAACAACAATTTTCCAGTTTGAGATTCGAACCTACAATGACAGACAATATTAAATGGAAGATTACTAATTAGATTAAAGACAAACGCTTTTTTTTTAATGCCACGGATAAAAGGAGAACATCTCTGTTTTAACATACTTATATAAGTCTAGCGTAAAGAGGTTTTATCGGTCCGCATATATCGAGAACAGCTAGAGTGTCTAAAATAATTAAACAAAAGTTTTAAGAGAAACAATCGTATAATAGTATAAAATATATTAATGATCATTTATCAGATATTTAAGCATTTTTATAAGAAAAAAATAATTAGTATTTCTGTGGCGTGACCGCCTCTGGGAGCGGCAGGGCTCCCCAATGGGGTGAAATTAAGACTCCCCGAAACACTGAATAAGGCTTGGCAACTATGCTAGTATAAACTGTTAAGCATTATTGGGTGCCCAGGCAGCGGCGAGTAACCTGGTTGAAAGGAAGAGTTAGTTATGAATTCATTGTGTTTTCTAAAACAGACATATACTCTTTATTGTTGGGGAAAAGTGTCAAATTCGATGACGTTTTGAAATCATCGCGAATATGATTTCGATTCTGGGATTGACCTCTCTGTCGTGGGAATTGAAACATTCGCAGATTCCCCAGCACACACGCATAAGATCGGGAGTTCCCCGGAATGACGAGCTGATCAGTGATTGGTCTGGTAAGCGACCATACCCACCCTATCATCTCTCAATATAAGCGAATGCCGGCGCCAAAAACCTCAGAGTTGAGTTGGATCTCGAGAGAATTTTACACGAATCAAAGAGACACCATAGCACCCCCTCCTCGACCATGGAGAATAAGATTCAAAAGTGTTTTGTATGAAATTGAACTGAACAATTGTATATAAGTATGTATCACATTTTATAAATTTCGTTTGAATTAATCGAGTAGAATAGAAATATCTGAGTTTGTTTTCTTTGGCCTGCATGAAAAGCTAATTATTTTCAGCAGAAAACGGCATATCAACCTGATAGACGAGGCCTGCGGTGCGGAAGAATCCTGTAGAGAACTCCTGGAGAGAAGACGATCACGACCATTGTGACTTGGATGTGGTCAGAATTTACATTTCTTCTCAAACAATACGCCAAATACCCAACTGAAAAGAAGTTTTCCAGTTGACTGACAGAAGACGCGAAAAATGTCTAAACTTTTTTTTAATTTTTAAAAAAAGTCCAAATTTTCATGAACTTCTGATATTAAAAAGACATTAAATCGAAAGTGCTGAATTCAAATCTGAGGTTAGTCCGTTTTTTTTATTTAATTCATTTCTCTCGAGTTCTTTCCTGCTGTTTCACACATTTATCCTCTCTTTCGCTCCAGTTTTTTTCTCTCAGTCAATAATTTCTTAGTTCGCATCGTAGTCGAGTTCCTAGGCCTTTTCTCAATTCGCTTTCTAATCACTTCCTCTGACATTTTATCTTGAATTGCGTCTGAATAGAATTACAATGAAGACTTTTTCATGTATAACTTGTGTGGATTTTTTCTTATAAACGGTGTATCCGTCGTCAGAGTCGAAGAAGTCGTAGGCGAGGAAATCACTTGGAGCTAAAAAATGTGTGGGCGAGTAAATCGGCTACAACTGTAAAGTGCGTGGTTGAAATAATCAGAATAGAAGTATATATTTCGCATGGCCTGGCAATATAAGACAGAAATCATTTAGGAAAAGAAACAGCTATCGATGATGAAGTATGTTTGTCGATATACGCGTATGATCGACTCGCTGCAAACACATACACTATCAGCATAGATCTACAGTCACCCTTAAAATAAACAGAACAAATGAATATATACACAGGCAGTAAAAAGAAAGTCCGAACTGCAAATTTCAACTAAATTGAATGAAACTGTTTAAATAAACTATACCTTATTTGATTTGCCTTTTCTTCCTCTATGATTTTATCTATTCATATTTGATTTTTATTGGTAGTATCCTAGTGTTCATGTCAATTTAAAAAAAAACTTCAATTCGAGAAAACAAAAAACTCCACACAATGGACAATTCTTATTTAAATGCAAGTTTGGCACATTAATACAACAGGAACAAAAAAAATAGTAAATATTTAGTAACATAATCCTTCTGCAATTTGACAGCCTGCAATATTTTGGACCTTCCTTGAATTAATCTGCGGCAATACTCTAATAAAAAGGCACTTCATTTCTCTTTAATTTTTGTCCACAGTTTTTTCATATTTAACATTTTATCATTGCGTAGCTGTTGCTTGATGTAATGCCATACGTTTTCGATAGGATTGAGGTTCGGAGATTGTGCAGGCCAATCCAAACACGGAATATCATGCTCTTCCAGGAACTGCTTGACATTGTCAGCTGTGTAAATGGGAGAATTATCCTGCATGAAGATGGGATTATCATCGAAATTCCAACCAAAGTATGGTAGAAAATGCTCAGTCAACATATTAATGTAATTGGTCGAATTAATTTGACGTTGCAAGCGGCCTATACGCCCTGGACTAATAATGCCCCACACCAAAAATGAACCTCCGCCACCTTGCAGCGTTGAAACTGAGCATCTAGGATTAAATTCGTCGTCTTTCCTCCAACGGACGTACTGCCTACCATCACTTCCTAGCCTATTGAACTTGCTTGCGTCGCTAAAAAGCACTTTTGACCAATATGAAGAGTCATGATCTCCATTGCATCTGACGAAGTGCAGACGGTGCTTTTTGTTCTTTGCAGAAATCATTGGCTTGCGTCTTGCACATATCCTCGCAAATTAAATCTCTTTAATTCGGTCTTGACAGTCGAAAGAGAGCACTTCTTAACAAGATTGCACTGTTGTTGGATTTGCGGAGCCGTTTTTAATCTGTTTCTTGGATCTTGATCAAATTGTCTTCCCTGTTAGAAGTAACTCTAGTACGACCAAATTTTGGGGCATCACGAACACTGCCGGTGTTTTGTGCTTTTGCAGTCTTTCGTACAATTTTCTCATCACATTTCAATCTGCGACCAATTCCTCGATTGGATAAACCAGAAAGGTCGAGATAAATGAGCTCTTGGCGATCATTTAGAGAAAGTCGTGGTATATGGTCAAAATGTTACGTTGTATAACCTGGAACAACAACAATTACGATTAGAGATGCTTTGTTGCCTGCTGGTGGATATTATAAACCGATTTAGGCGATAATTAAAGCTGGTTTTAAGCATATTTGTTGCTGCAGACTTTCTTTTTGCCTCCACAGATTCTTAATTAGGTTCATATCCGGGGACTGACTTGGCCATGGAATTATAGTAATCCCATAGTAAGCCCACGTTGTGTCGCTCCTTCTTCCATAAATAGAAAGTAAACTTGGTTCATTTTACCAGTGGATAATATTGGTAGGAGTCCTTTATGTAATATGGAGACATATTATGTAGAATTTGTTTGCACTCCACCAGATTTTTTTTTTTTTTTTTTTTTTTTTTTTACATTTTCACCCCAAACAAGGCAAATTGCACCTTTGGTGTAGGGGGCTACTATCAGGGGCAACAACTACTCTGGGGTACTATGTAGGGATTTGGGCAGCAAGGTGTCGGTTCACGTTACACTTGAACTTCTGCACGTCAGTACTGTTCGGGAAGCAGGGACCTGGAATGGAATTCCAGAGTCTAGCGGTTCTGGGGAAGAAACTATTGGAGTAGAAAGATCTTTTACATCTAGGGATCTCTACAGTGTTGGGGTGGGATTTAGCAGCCTGTCGGGTTTGTTGAGGGTGCTCACGTCGTGGGGGCACAAGTGATTGCAGTTCGACAGAGCATTCGCCACTAAAATACTTGTAGAAAAGGCAGAGGGATACAACATTTCGTCGATGGGACAGAGGCTGAAGTTTAGATGCCAGTTCAGGGCCTATCAGGTTTGCGACTCTCTTTTGAACCTTGTCAAGGAGCGATAGACTAGTAGCAGATGCACCAGCCCAGATGTGGCAGCAATACTCCATACATGGGCGAATGGTGGCCTTATAGAGATACAGGATACTTTCGGGTGTTAGTAGTTTTCTAGCACGGTAGAGAGAGCCCACCTTTCTTGCAGCGGCCCTGGCAATGCCTTCAATGTAATTGTTTCAACTCATGTTTCCTGTGAACGTTAGGCCAAGGAGTTTGAAAGATGGACTCTCAGATAAAGAGTCGTTGGCCATTGCTATGGGTGGTAGAGAGGGTTTCTTGTAATTATTGAATGAAACTAGTTTAGTCTTGGCAGCATTGAACGCGACCAACCACTTTTGTCCCCATTCCACTACAGATTGGAGGTCTTCTTCTAGTGTTTCTGCCATTTCTTTAGAAATGTGTTCATTAATCTTCCTGTCGTGCTTGCCATAGAGTGTAGTGTCATCAGCATATATACCCATCTCAGAGGCAATGTTGTCGGGGAGGTCATTTATGAATATCAGAAACAATAGAGGTGCAAGGATAGACCCCTGGGGCACCCCCGCATTTGTATCATATTGTTTAGATGTACGACCGTCGAGGACAACCTGGATTTTTCTCTTATCTAAGAAGGATTTAATTATGTTAAGTATTCTACCAGTGATACCGTATGATCTGATTTTACTGAGGAGACACTCATGCCATACCCTGTCAAAAGCCTTAGATATATCTAGAGCAACTGCTCTGCCCTCCCCAGGTTTGTCCAGTGAATAGTATATACGTTCAGAGATCACAGTTAGGATGTCTGCTGTGGAACGGGCTTGTCTAAATCCATATTGTTTGTCAGTCAGTAGTTTAGCATCTGTAAGATGATGGACTAGAGCATGGTTTATTATGGTCTCAAATATTTTGGCAAAAAGTGGGAGGAGGCTAATGGGGCGATAATTTGATGGGTCTGTCCTTTCGCCAGAATTCTTGAATACTGGTACAACAGAAGCAGTTTTCCAACAGACCGGAAAGCAAGCTTCATTAATGCATTTGTTGTAGAGTTTGGAGAGAACTGGAGCTACTTCGGCTGAGCACTTTTTAATAGCACAGCTGGGATAAGATCAGGTCCACATGCTTTTGAGGTGTCAAGGTTTTTTATGATAGCATGCACCTGAGCAGAGGTGGTTTTCAGATCGTCTAGTGTGGCGTCTGTCCGCATAGGAAAGTCAGGTAGGGGGTGGTTTGAAGGGTCCAGTGTGGAGTTTGAGGCAAACCGACTGGCAAGCATGTTAGCCTTGTCGGTTGCTGAGGAGACAACCTCGTGATTGTTGGTTAGTGTGGGAATTGTTGATTGCCCATTATTTACTACACTGTTGTAGATTTTCCAGAAGTCTCGAGTTCCTAGTTTTTGTGCTTCGATGCGCTTTTTAGTGGTTTCCGTAAATTCTCTCTTAGCTGTCGCTATTTCTTTCTTAACGTTATTTCTAGCTTCTATATACTTCAGTCTGTTTGAACTGGACTTATGTCGGTTAAACCTACGGTATGCATGCTGCTTTTGAGCAATGGCAGTTGCACAAGTCGACGTAAACCATTGGGGAGAGTGGGGCTTACTATAAAATTTCCGCATGGGAACATGCGCTTCGATTGCAGTTTTAAACCAGTCAGCGGTCTCGTTTGCACATTGTTCAGCAGAGAGAGAGAAAATATTTTTCCATGGAGCATCTCTAATTAGTTCCCTGATGGCTTCCCAGTAAGCCTTATTATAATATATCGTTGTTTTGAGCACTGACTCTTCAGTTTTGGGTCTAGAGTTTAGGGCGATTTCAACCATTATCACTGCATGATCAGCGTTCCCGAGTGGGCTGTGGGCCTTCGTTATGCAGTCATCGGGAACTGTGGTCAAAAACAGATCTAGAAGTGATGCGTGTTGTTCTTCCTGGTCAGGGAAACGGGTTGGAAACGTAACAATTTGTGATAGAGAGTGAGATATAGCGAAGCTATGGGTTGTGCTGCCCGCTGCATCTGTGTGAGTAGAGAATCCAAGCCAGTTTTTGTGGTGGACATTAAAGTCATCAAACACATGTATCTGTGCGCTAGTGTCGAGGGACAGTGCCGTGTCTATGCTGTCAGATACTTTGTTTATTATGGAGCAGTCCTGAGTCGAGGGAGAGCGGTAGAGAAAATAATAGTAGCTAATATTGTGTTGCATGTTTAGTCTAAAGCACATAAAGGCTTGATCATCTGTTTCTAGGTTTGTTTCTTTAGTCAAGGGAAGGGTATTACGAATGTAAACTCCAAGGGAAGGGTATTATGAATGTAAACTCCAAGTCCATGCATATGTCTGTCAGAGTCCTTACGGCAGAGTGGGAGATATCCGGGCATGTTAAAGTGGTTAAAGCGGAGATTTAATGATGTGTTTACTTAAGGGGGCGGCCATTAGGAATTTGTTAACGTTGGACTTGAAGACATCCAAGTTGTAGTCCGGTGGGAAGCAGGCGGACGAAACAGAGTTTCACAGGTGTGCAGTTCTAAGAAAGAAGCTTTGTTCATGGAATCCGCGTTTTGATTTAGGCACAGGTATAGAGTGGGGGAAATTTTTCACAGTAGATTCAGTTAGACGGGAAAGATTGGCGATGGGGGTACCAGAGATTGGAGTTCAGACGAGCACTTGCCATGGAAATAACGATAAAACAAGGATAGGCTCGCAACATCTCTTCTGTGTGAGTGAGGTTGCAGGGTAGAGAAAAGGACATCCCCCACTAGGCCACGAAGTATATTTTGTACTCTGTCAAGGCAGGATAGGCTGTTTTTAGCAGCTCCTGCCCAGATATGGCAACAGTATTCCATCATTGGACGTACTTGGCTTTTATATAGATAGAGAATTGCATCAGTAATGAGATATCTTCTGGAGCGGTAGAAGGATCCCACCATCTTTCCAGCGACCTTGGCAACAGACTTGATGTACGTGTTCTATTTCAGATCAGAAGTAAAGGTGAAACCCAGAAGCTTGTCAAAACACGGGGCCTCACCCAGACGAGAGCCATCCATCACAATTGATGCCAGATGGGGATCAGAGCGTTGATTATGTTAGGATAGGAGTGTGGTTTTTGATGCATTAAAGGTAACCAGCCACATCTTCCCCCACTGAACCACGCGCTCGAGATCAGAGGAGAGAGAATCAGAGAGAACTTTGTCATTTACAGCCTTTGATGTGTTGCCGTAGATGGTCGTTTCATCAGCATAGATGTCAACGAATGATTTAAGTATGTGTTTAGGGAGGTCATTGATGTAGATCAGGAAGAGAGTTGGGCCCAGAGAGTTGAGGGACTCCAGCATTTATATTGCAGGCCACCGATTTTTGTCCATCTACCACTACTCTTATGAGCCTATCGGAGAGAAAGGATTTAATGATTGCGAAAACATTTCCAGTTATACCGTAGCTGGAAATCTTGTGAAGTAGACCCTTATGCCATACCTTGTCGAAGGCCTTTGATATGTCAAGAGCGATTGCCCTAGAAAGGAAGCCTTTGTCAAGAGATTCACTAATCCTGTGGGATATAACCGTCAGCACATCTGCGGTAGATCTTGCAGAGCGGAAACCATATTGTGTGTCACTAAGAAGGTTTTTCCTGCTGAGGTGGTTGACTATTTCTCTATTTAATATGGATTCCAGCAACTTACTCCTAACACACAGGTGACTTATTGGTCTGTACTGAGAGGGAGAGGACTTATCACCTTAATTCTTAAATACAGCGCAAACTGATGAGGTCTTCCAGGGAGTCAGAAAGCACTTCTCCTTAAGACAGCGCTTAAATTAAATAGTGTTAACTTACAAGCCGGCTTCGGAGATATGAGGTGGATGTATGTGGCTCTCACATGAAACCACACTAAAGACCATAACTGGCTAATACTTTGATAATCCCTCACTCGAGAAGGTGGTTAAGGACTCTTACTTCTCTAGAATTCTCGGTTCGTGTCATCTAGTCTTCTCTGAGGTTGTTACATGAAATCTGGTACGCTGAAAGCGAATATCGAAGCAGCAGGCAGGAAGAAAGACAAACTCATGTAGTCTATCTACAGAAGCTTAATTTTCACAAAATTATGTACAAAAATGTTTTTACAATTCTCATTCAATTCGTAGTAAGTTTTTCCAAAGTCTCAAATCTCTTCACAGACAACGACAGACAGATGGATGAGGTGAAGAGGCGTCACGTCTCTATAGGGTCTATTCGTCTAGAATCCCAACGGCAACTAAACTGACTAATTTTCGCACGACAGTCGTATATATAGTAAGGTATGTGGATGGGGTGGAAATTCTCACCAGCCAATAAGATTTCGCCACGAAATCGAAAGCTTTAGGGTTTTGCGTGGGTACGATTTCCACACCTGAAATCTGAATTACTCATTCTCACGATTTCCAAATCAGATGTTGATTCTGACAGCCAAAATTGAGTTCATTTAAGGCCAGACAAGTGAAATTTCCTGTCCTCAACTTTTAGCCGTAAAAATATATTTCTCTGGTTTCAAACAATATCTATTTTGACATGAAATAATATATATATATATATATATATATATTTATCTTCTCTATCTTAAATCCTTGGGTTATCTGGCGTCACCCGGGAATACAAAGCTACCTCAGCGTAGTTCGAACGCTCCTCAATGGGGGATTAAGTTACACTTTATATTCATCACCCTGAGTACGCCCCTGTTATTCCTAGCAATCCATCCATGCAGTTTGAGGTTATTGGCAATGGACCTGTTGTCATTACTTGGATATATAGAGCGCATGAGTTGTACAGCAGTACATACCCGATCTCGCTCGTTAAATACTGTGTCACTTTCAGACACAATAAATGACTCATATTGCTCTAGGGATTTGTACACAACCGGCTCAATTAGTAGATTATCTGCAAGAAAAGTAAAAAAAAAACAGTTTTCATTAAACGGAAATGAAATCATGCCGTCTTTTCTAGGACGGCAATTGTATCGTTCAACCCTGTATTTTTACTAATATATGAAGTACTTTTTAAACAGAATAGATGATATTTTAGTGAAGGCTATGTATTCTGAGACTTATTATTACATATTTACCTTTGTAAGAGAAACATTATGTTACATTTGAATGTGAAAACTTTCTAACACGATAATTTTTATTTTTTGAAATTTATATAATTTCAACAAAATCTGGTGTTGAAACTATCGAATTAAGACAACACAAAGAAACAAAGACAGCATTCATAAAATGGATCATGTAATTATTGCTTTTAATCATAACAGCGTTACATTATATACTAATATTTTACACGGGTTCAAGGTCAAAGCCATTCAAGGATAAAGGTAAATTATTCTTTGTTGTATGATGGACAGTACTGTAACAGGATTGAGGGCAATATTTCATTAATTCTCAATACAATGAGGAGATATTTGTGACACGGTAATTCAAACATGCTGTAATCTACTTAAAAAAAACAGTCCCACGTAACGTCTTCCACATGAAAATCAGTTTTATTCATGTTAGTGCCGTTTGATTTTAAACACACAGAGGAGGGAAAAAGTTCCTTGAAATGTGGTTTACAAAATATGTTTATCATGAGACGATTTTACGGGTGAGAAACTAAAGGTCGGAGCTCAGTCGAGCACCAATCGGGAAATACTGATAAAGTAGAAAAAACTGGCAGTACCTATTCTGTGAGAAAGAGACTGTTTTAAAACGTAATAGAAAGACAAATCGATTTAGAGGTGTACATATCAGGAACTGGATGCACTACAAAAGAATATGTTAGTCTTAATCACAGTGCATTAAATAAAATACCACATAAAAATTAAACTCTGACTGATAGACTGAAATGTTAATTGAATAACCAACTAAGTCTTATTTAGATGTATATAAAAATTAAATGAAATAATATGAACTAAATTACAAGATAATATTTTTCGAATCATATTTATTTGTAGTATTAGTAAGATAGTGAAAACGCTGTTCTTGTCTGGATCTGATAATTTATAGGTTTGGCACTGTTCTGATTGGATGCCGTTCAAGACAAATGGAAACATTTTGCTTTGCATCACTTTCAGGAATTTTATCATTTCGAAATGCCGCCGGCGAACTTAGCTGTTAAATATGCAATTATCTTTCTGTGCTTCTCGTGTCAAAGTTGAATGTGGAAAGAAGTAGATAAAGGAAAAGAAAAGAAGGAAATAATCGATTGACATAAGTATATACAGAGATGAATAGATAGAAGGTAGAGACAAAGGAAAATGTCGGAACAAAAATACAAAACAACGAGAAGAAAATAAGAAACAAAACGAAAGAAGAGACAATGTGAATAGGAAAGAAAAACAATGGATATAACAGAAAACAAAACAACAAAAAAGGGAAAGAAAATAGCAAAAACACGAATATAAAACTTAATATTATTCCGATGTGTCAGTCACTGCAGTATCAGGTTGACGGAGATTCATTAAAGCTATCTGTTGATCCACGGGTTGGGTTAGGGTTAGCGTTTCCAATACGGCATCTGATATGTTTTTAAATTATGACCCGCTTAAGTACTGCCCAGGCACAACGTCGCCTTATTTCAATTACGTGTTACATGAAACGGTGTGTTTCATTATTCCATAATTATAGCAGTACATGAAAAGGTCAATGGGTACAGCGAAAAGGTAGAAAGGTGCAAATGAAACGTAAAAGCGTAAAAACATTCGCAACAGGAAAAGAATAGAAAGAGGATAAAAGACAAGTATTATAGAAGAAAAAGCCGGTGGTATTCGAGAGAGATTAATAAGAAACGACATGAACAAGGAATGAAGAGAACTAAACTAATAAAAGGTAAAGTTTTATGGCATATAAACCATAATTTACACTTGTTGCTATTCTCAACAAATCTGTTATATATCAACAAATCTGTTATATCTTAACAAATCTGTTATATCTTAACAAATCTGTTATATCTTAACAAATCTGTTATATCTCATCAAATCTGTTATATCTCAACAAATCTGTTATATCTCAACAAATCTGTTATATCTTAACAAATCTGTTATATCTTAACAAATCTGTTATATCTCATCAAATCTGTTATATCTTAACAAATCTGTTATATCTCATCAAATCTGTTATATCTCAACAAATCTGTTATATCTCAACAAATCTGTTATATCTCAACAAATATGTTATATCTCATCAAATATTTTATATCTCAACAAATCTGTTATATCTCAACAAATCTGTTATATCTCAACAAATTTATATACAAAGAATAAAACAAATCCTATAAACCTGCCCCCGAAAACAAATTTAAACAAGCACTTGCCCGATTCGGATATGTACACAGATATGCGGATTACCCAGGATATAACTTGGAAACTATGTCCAAACGGATGTAAAGAACGTGCAATATGGATTTTACCAAACAAGTTGGATCAACAAAACATTCATATCCTTTTTCTACAAATACTCATGCTACTTGCTTTAGTAAGAAATTTTCCCGCAAGAATTCTGACAGCTGGTATCCATATTACTACGATACGTAAAGGATGCTTCAAATATATATCTGTAATCATAAATGCCTCCGGTCTTATGCAAACAATAGGAATGGAGAGAGAGTTGGAAGGAAGTTAATATAAGGTGCTGACCATTGTTTCAAGCCATTACCATTACTGATTGAGTGTCTTTGATGAAAAATATCGAAATGTAGAGTATTTCATCAGGCAGCACATGCTGCTAAAATGTCGGTAAATCAATGACAAGATGAAAGATGAAAGAACTTATGCTTACCAAAACAGCCTCGAGCAAGACTAAAATGCGGTTGTCATGGTTACATCAGAAATAACCGCTATGTATCTTTATACGCTTCTGTAAATGTTTTCTTTCTTAACAGAAAAGTAATGAAGTCCCGCTTCTTTGCTATTGCACTGCACGGATAATATTTTTCTTAGTGGCACTATGCTACGAGAAGAATGTCAAGAAAAGGGGGGAAAACACCAGACTCTTTCTAGCGGACGAGGGTGCTGCGACGCCGAAAAGTTTGATTTAGAAACAAATAAATGTTTGTTTATATTTTAAAATTGAGTAAAGTTCTGATAACTCTCTCTGATTTGATTCCGTGTTAATTACGCGCGATAATTACTTTCATTTTATATGTACCTTTACGTTTATTTATTGTCAATAAATAATAGTGTTTTTCTATACGGGTGATTTGATCGGAGAAGTGTGCTAAACGTGATTATGCCGTTAAGCAAAGATAAGCCTGGCCAGTACCAGCTGGGTTATCATTTAGGACTTCCAGATGCTGTATGTGATCTCCGCTTATCTCGGCATTGTTTCCAGTCGCCTTAGACTTCTCCTTGCCACTGGAGTCAAGAAGTGCCGAGTCAGGAGAGGTGTGGTTGATGATAGTGCGACCCTTGCCTAACAATTACATGCTCAGCCGTCCCTTCTGAGGGTATCCGTTGTCTTTCAAGACTGAATGGAGGCGTCGGTATTTTCTACAGGGATAGTTCGCTGAACAGTACTAATGCTTTTTCTTTCCTCGATTAATACTTAGCATTTTGGATGCTGTAGTGTGTTAAGACGTTTTTAAAATATAAATAATATTAACATCCATTTCTTATCTTTATATAGAGTAGAAATAAAGAAATAAAACTAGAATTAAGTAAGCAAATAAATTTATGTATCTATATCTATCTATATATCTATAACAGTGAACGTGCCTGTGTAACTGTCTGTGTATCTGTCTGTGTACATTTTCCTACACAATAACTTTGTCTATTTTAAGTCTACAGACTCGAAATTTGATATACAGAGTACTGACATTTGGTAAAAATCTTTCTGATCGGTTTTCGGCCAGAAATTTGGCAGTTCAGGGATCAAAGTTCAACGATTTAGCTTTTGAGAACACTACCAAACTCCTACGACAATTTTGGATCTAAACACTTGAAATTTTAAATATAGATTCCTTGGACATAGATCTAACTAAATAACATGATTTAGGCCCGAAACAATAAATTTTAAGGGACCATAATAGGGGTCAAAGTTAAAATTTAACCTCTGCGGTCTCTACTAAATTACTCAGACAATTTCTGGTCTAAACATTTGAAATTTTACATAAAGGGTATTCAGAGATACGGCAAGCTTTTTCATCGGTTTGGGTCGAACATTTTTAGTTACCAATATACAAATGTATGTTTGCATGTCTGCTTAAAACTTTCGACAGAGGCGATGAATTTTATCAAGATCACTATCGTTTTGAAGGTCGACCATTCATACGACAAATATCGAAAAATGGGCTAAAAACATTAACATCTTCACCTTCAACTAGGTACTTTTCTACAGGGGAAGTCGCTTTTTTCGCCGATGTATTTGAAAGATATACTCTCCTTTCGATTTTCTAGCCTTAATGTAAACATGTCACTTCAGGTTTGGCGGTGTTTGTAACGGCATAGACGTCAGGTTTTTCCCCCAGTTCTTTTTCTCCTTCGCGGTAAGGGTTTGCGCCTGCCTTCCTACTACCACTTTTTTTTGCTCAACATACACACTCAAACACACGGGCAACGCCAGGATGAAATGCTAGTATATCTATAAAAGTGAAATTTTCTCGGTGTGTGTGTGTCTGTGTACATTTCCCTACGCAATAACTCTGTCGATTTTCGTTCTAAAGAATCAAGATTTGACATAAGTAGTATTGAGATTTGAGAAAACCTGTTTAATGCACTTTCGGCCAAAAATTTGGTTGTCAAAGGGTCAAAGTTCAATGACTTGACTTTTGAAAACTCTACCAAACTCCTCCGCGAATTTTGGGTCTAAACACTTGAAATTTTAAATGTAGGTTACTTGAACATGGATCTAACTTTTTAATTTGATTTGGTCCGCAAGAAATAAATGTTAAGGGGAAAAATTAGGGTCAAAGTTTAAAAACTTTTACCTCTGGGGTCTCTACCAAATTACTTAGCCAATTTTTGGTCTAAACATTTGAAATTTTGCATAAAGGGTATTCAGAGATATGGCAAATTTTGTAATCGGTTTGGGTCGAAAGTTGAGCTGCCAAAAGGAGTTCAAAAAAACTTCAGAAGATTTGACCTTTGCGGTGGCTAGCAGACTTGGCAGCCAATTTCGGGTCTTAACATTTGAAATTTATACATAGCGGGTAATCAGGTATGCGGCAAGCATTTTAATCAGTTTTGGGACGAAAGTTTGGCCGCGAAAAGCTCACAATTGAAAGAGTTGACATTTGCTTATTTTACCGAAATTCTCCTCCAATTTTGTGTCTAAAGACTTAAGATTTTAAATGTAGGTAACTTGGACATGGGTCAAACATTTTTATTTTGATTTGAGACAAAAATAATAAATGTTAAAGGGTCAAAAAATTGGGGTCAAAATTAAAGGAAATTGGCCTCTGCGATCTCTAGGAAATTACTCAGATAAGTTTTGGTCTAAACATTTTAAATCTTACATAAAATGCATTCACACGTAGGGCCAGTTATGAACAGTACATAGTGCCAAAGCAAAGCCGGGCACAACTGCTATTAAATAAAAAAACACAATAATATAAAACGCATAAAAATAAAAGGCTTACAAGCGAAATTGGTCGGTCTAACTGACAGGGTTTTCTACTGAACCATTCATACCCTCTCAAACATAGTTCCGAAAGTTTCTGCGGGCGTAGTTAAATTACCATATCAATTATCTTTCGATAATAGGATTAAGAATAAAGAAAAATGTTTGAATCGATATTGTTAAATACCAGTGGACAAGTGGAGTGTATATATATATATATATATATATATATATATATATATGTGTGTATATATATATATATTACCCACCATTGGCCTTGATAATGTGGTGATGCCTGTGTAAATATATATATATATATATACGACTGCAACGTCTGCAAACAAATACCGAGATAAGCGGAGAGCACATACATAGCCTAGAATTACTAAATGGTCACCCATCTGGTACTAACCAGGCTCAACGTTTCTTTACTCGGCTGATATGACGAGAACCGGCGAGTCAACAAGATTATGCCGTAGACAAAACATTCATTTACCACACTTGATTCTGAAATCTTGAGAGTGTCAGGGATTTTTCTGACTGCCAATTAGCACTCTTGTTCGTCTATGGTTTTCATCTTTTTATTGTCCATCAACAGAAGCCAATTCAACACAGGTATTTTTAAATCTATATATTAAAAGAATAGCGTGTGTGTTATTTATTTTGTGTGTCACGCTTACATCTGAGTGACTGTCGTTTAATTGTTATACATACGAAAGTTTTAGTTTCGTTTAGTTATATCTGATAGTAATCAAGTAATCTATTTTTTTTAATAAATAATTTTATCAAGAATTTTTCTTAAGTTTGGTTTCGGTTTCGATTATAGCTGAAAAAATATATATATATACATATGACTGGGTTCAAAAACAGCCAGCAGAAAATGGACTCCGATTTATGAAAATATGATAGGTTATGAAAAGAGAGGGTTGTAAAGAGATAGCTTCGAATTTGGGGGTATCAAAACCAAAGCAAAATATGATGAAAGTAAAAATAAAATAGATAAGCCCCATAATTTATCTGTTCACACTGAAACTTATCACACTTATCACAATATTCTGTGGATCAATATAAAAAAAAACATTGTTAAACTTTGTGATATATTTCTATTCAATGGAGGTCAGGCGCGAACGAACATCCCATAATTTTATTAATTGTAATTGTAGAATACTTAACATAATTAAATCCTTCTTAGATAAGAGAAAAATCCAGGTTGTCCTCGACGGTCGTACATCTTAACAATATGATATAAATGCGGGAGAGCCCCAGGGATCTATCCTTGGACCTCTGCTGTTCCTGATTTTCATAAATGACCTCCCCGACAAAATTGCCTCTGAGATGGGTATATATGCTGATGACACTACACTCTATAGCAGGCACGACAGGAAAACAAATGAACATATATCTAAAGTAATGGCAGAAACACTAGAGGATGACCTCCAATCAGTAGTGGAATGGGGACAAAAATGGATGGTGACGTTCAATGCCACCAAGACAAAACTGGTTTCATTCAATAATTACAAGAAACCTTCTCTACCACCTATAGCAATGGCCAACGACTCTTTATCTGAGAGTACGTCTCTCAACCTCCTTGGCCTAACGTTCACAGGAAACATGAGTTGGAACAATTACATCGAGGGCATTGCCAGGGCCGCTGCAAGGAAGGTGGGCTCTCTCTACCCTGCTAGAAAACTACTAACACCCGAAAGTATCCTGTACCTCTATAAGGCCACTATTCGCCCATGTATGGAGTATTGCTGTCATATTTGGGCCGGTGCATCGGCTACTAGTCTCTCGCTCCTTGACAGGGTTCAAAAGAGAGTCGCAAATCTGATAGGCCCTAAACTGGCATCTAAACTTCAGCCTCTGTCGCATCGTCGAAACGTTGCATCCCTCTGCCTGTTCTACAAGTATTATAATGGTGAATGCTCTGAAGAACTGCAAGCACTTGTGTCCCCACGACGTGAACACCCTCGACAGACCCGACAAGCTGCAAATTCCCACCCCCACACTGTAGAGATCCCTAGATGTAAAAGATCTTTCTACTCCAGTAGTTTCTTCCCCAGAACTGCTAGACTTTGGAATTCCATTCCAGGTCACTGCTTCCCCAACTGTACTGACATGGATAAGTTCAAGTGCAACGTGAACCAACATCTCGCTGCCCTAATCCTTACATAGTACCCCAGTAGATGTTTCCCCTGATAGTAGCCCCCTACACCAAAGTGGCAATGTGCCTTGTTTGGGGTGAAAATGTAATAAAAAAAAAATTATACTATATTTCTTCAAACTGAAGCATAATTGTCAAAGTATACTTATGGAGATAGATATGAAAAGCCTTTATTAAAGCTTGTGCCTATTTCCATTCTATGGAGGACAGGCGCGAA
Organism: Euprymna scolopes; assembly: GCF_053919585.1. Taxonomy (NCBI): domain Eukaryota; kingdom Metazoa; phylum Mollusca; class Cephalopoda; order Sepiida; family Sepiolidae; genus Euprymna; species Euprymna scolopes. The sequence continues at coordinate 56,702,232 of NC_136500.1, forward strand.
CGCAGACCCCGCAATTTTATTATACCATCCCTATTAAAGTTAAACATATTTATCAAAGTATTATTGTGTACATCTATATCAGAAACACTTGTAAACGTTTTTTTTTTATTTTTACATTTTTTATTTCCATACTTTGTGGACCAGGCGCGAACGCAGACCCCACAATTTTAATGAATCAACATTATGCTAGATCAAACATACCCATTCCTGTGTCCGTTTCGATACATCTTCTATCATTATATGGGATCAGTTTTCTATAATAGTGAAGCATATAAGAGCCTATTCGTGAACAGACACACACTAGATGTTCAGCTTTTTATTATATATATAGACAAGCAAAATGCATAAGTAATTACATTCAAACATACTGATCAAAAAGATAGCTTAATATACGAGAAAGGCATGTTGATAAGGATACGCATGTGTAAAATAGATCAACACAAGTTTAGGCAAAAAAGAAAAGATTAACACATTCATGTGTTAAAAGCAATTTACACATATTTAAAATAGAAGAAATAGAAAATAACTCACACATTTAACTTATTGAGAACTGCGGATTTACATACATACATACATGATAAATTATGGAATGAATTCACACACATGCATGATAATAGATAGACAAATAAGTATAAACGATTACTGTTTCATATTAATTTCAGTGTTATATCACCAGTATTTTGAGGGTTTATTGGTTAAATACACACATGCATTTATCTACTGTTTTATTTCTATAGAAAAATGGTATTTTGTATATAGTGTTGTGGCATTATTGTTTTATAAATTTTTAATTCGGCTGATATATACATTTATATATATATATATATATATATATATATATATGATGCAGAATAGTTATTTATATACAAGTAAATGTTCATTCAAAGATACTTGCGTTTAATTGTCTTCTTAAACTTACATGTTCAATATATATATATATATATATATACACTTGTGCCCGATATTATTCATACCCCTCGGATCTTTGAGATTTCTATAAGAATATTGCTCAAACCAGAAGGTAGACAATATTAAAGGGATTTCAAACAATAAATCAAGCATAAGCATTTAATTTAAACTCAACAAATAAATAAATTATGCAAGTTTGAAACATTATACAAAGAAAAACAATAATGGCACTAGTTCAAAATTATTCATACCTCTCTTACTAATAGTCAATAGCATGCCCTTTATTCTTAATAACTGCCTGTAACCGTTTTGGATATTTATCAACAAGGTTTTTACAAGCATCAACACTGATTTTTTACCATTCTTCAATGCAGTAGTTCTCCAAATCCCTCAAATTTCTAGGTTTCTGCTTTTTAACCTCAGTTTTCAATATGTGCCAGAGGTTTTCGATAGGGTTCAGGTCGGGACTCTGGCTAGGCCATTCCAAAACATTAATTTGATTATCCTCAAACCATTTCTTGACTATTTTGGCAGTATGTTTTGGATCATTATCCTGTTGAAGGACCCAGTTTGGTCCTAAATGGAGCTTCTCCGCATCCTGTCTAATGTTTTTCTGGAGTATCTCCAAATATTGCTCCTTCTTCATGGTTCCATCTATCTTGACCAAACTACCTGGACCACTAGCCGAAAAGGAGCCCCAAAACATTAGGCTACCACCACCATGTTTCACCGTGGGTATGGTGTTCTTTGGGTTGTAAGCTTCTCCTTTCTTTCTCCAAACGTAAGAAGCATCCCTATGGCCAAACAATTCAATTTTTGTTTCGTCAGTCCACAAAATACTTGAGAAAACGGACTCTGGAGAATTCACATGGGTCCTAGCAAACTTTAGACGTGCTGCAAGGTGTTTTCCGGTGTGCAATGGAGTCCTTCTTGGTCTTCTTCCTTTCAGACCATTTTCATGCAGAGTCCTTTGCAATGTTTGCCTTGATATTTTTATGCCAGAAGACTCCAGATTTTCTAAAATGTCCTTAGTAGTGGTGGTTGGATTTGCATTAACACTTCTTACAATATTCCTGGTGGCTCTAGCAGACAGTTTCCTTTTCCTTCCTCTACCAATCAAGTTGTTTGTTGTGTGGTGGCTCTGGAATTTTTTGATGATACTCTGTACTGTTGCTGTAGGGACCTCAAATTTCTTGGAAATTGACTTGTAACCTAAACCATCCTTATGTGAATTCACAATTTTAGTCCTAAGATCGTTACTAAGCTCTTTTTTCTTCCCCATTCTAATAATTTTTATTCTTTTATTGGTTTTCAGTTGATATCATTTTAATTTCTGAAAAATGCAAAAAAACGAAATGAAATTAATCAAAGGTTGTATAAAAGCATTCAAAATAAGAATCAAACAGGAAACAAACAGTCAGAAACTCGATTAATACTGAAAAAATAAGGGGGTATGATTATTTTTGAACATTGCAGATTTTATAAATAGCTGTATATTTCTTTTATCACAAGTATCCCGAGATTTTAAAATGACGAAAATGATCAGAAGAGGTTTATTAAGAATATGGATCAATATGGACGTAAACAATAAATTCTTACAAAGTTACACCTAATAAACTCAATTTTCAAGGGGGGGTATGAATAATATCGGGCACAAGTGTATATATATATATATGGATCTTTTTTATTTATAGTTATGTCTCAGAAGTAGAGTAAAAAGCACATCTTATTTTTCTTTTATTAATAACATTTTTTTCCTTGTACACATGTTTGTGAATTATTCCATGGATTTCTGCCTTTGGATTATTATGGACCATCTTCTTCCAATTACGGGATGTCTTTGGATTTTACTTGTACGAATGGAAATTCTCTTAACTTTCTTGAAGATTTACATTTGGATTTTACCGTCACTGGATTTTTTATCTTCCACCAGACTATCCATTCATGTGTAATCACCTTTTTCTTTACCATATTCCCTCTGCTTAACTTATTTTGTTTTTCAAGTAAGATCTTTAACTTACTTGTTGTTTACTCAAATACTTCTGCATGCAAAATCCGATCCACCATTTTGCTACTTCCTACCCTCTGATGAGAAGGAAAGTATTTCTTCGAAACTCCGCGGATTAAGGACTACCCATTTATCTAGTGTTTTCTTTTCAGATTAAATATGTTTTTAACTCATTTCAAAGTGTTTTCTAACATATTTTATTAACTGTTTGCTCATATATATATATATATATATATATATATATGCATGCATGTGTGTGTGCTAGCATAAACACTCAATGTTGCTCGCGATTGAATGAGGATCAAGAAATGTTCCAATATATATGTCGTCAATGGAATCAATAGAATCGATAATTTTTCAATCATTTGGGGTTTTATTCACTCACCTTCATCCCAAACAAGACATATTGCAAAAGATGTTGGTTTGCGTTGCATTTGAATTTCACCATATCAGCAGAGTTTGGGAAGCAGGAAGCAAGAAAAAAATCCAAAATCTTGCTGTTCTAAGGAATTAGCTATTAGAGTAGAAAACTTTCTGAGATTTAGAGTCCTACACAGTGAAAGGGTGTGATTCTGTTGCTAAGCGGGTGTGTCAGGAATAAGGGCAAAAGTGAAATGAGTTCATTAGCGGACATTCCATTCCATTGCTAGCTCTAGTTTTGGATCCACCGCGGTGAAATAGGAAAAGGCGCCACATGCATCCACGAAGAAGAATACAGTGTGGTCTAGATTGCACATTAGAGTAACGACTGTAGTCTTGTAAAATTAAAAATGAAAATAGACCAATTCATACAATAACCTACACATATAAATTATTGAGAAAGAAAAATAACATACACACATGCGTAATAATGGAATAGGTTATCACACATGAAAATAGAGAGAAAAATAAGTATATATTCGTGCTGGGCAAAAAATAGAACATCATATTTTTGCGCGCTAAATTCTTATGTAATTGGTGCTAAAATACCCTATCATGCTAAACTAACTGAAATAGTTGTTTTACGGCAGAATGTTTTTTATATCAATTGCAATGTCAGTTTTTAAATATTTCGTGTTTCAAAATAATAGAACAATGCAGGTAAGTAAACAAAATAGTTTTTTTATTAACACAAATACAAATAAAATTAATCAATATTTAGTAGCAGCACCTTTTGCCTTGATGACAGCATCAATCTGTCGGGTCATGGAACCAAAAACTTCTCGCAATCCCGTGTAGACACTGAATCCCATGTGTTGTGGATTGAACTCTTCATGGCTGCAAGGGTAGTAGGATTTTTTGCGGAGCTTCCTCTTCATCTGGTCCAATAAGGCTTCAATAACGTTCAAAGCGAGTTCTCCGGTCATTCAAGAACAGCAATCGATCGTACTCGGAGCCAGGAAGACGTGGTCTTGGTAGAGTGTGCCGGTGGCAAGTCATCTAGAAAAATGATGTCTGTAGCCTCCCTGTCAAACTGGTTATCCAACACTGGCAGTAAATTAGCTGGCAGGAAATATTGGTACACTTTTGCTTTTACAGTTCCTTTGATGAAGCATAAATTACCAACACATTTAGCACTCATATAACCTCAAACCCTGCAAGATTGTGGGAACTTCACAGACTTCTTAACGCATTCTTGGTTATACCGTACCGTAATTCTTCGCCAAACACGTGGCCCTTGATCACCGAAGGAGATACAAAATCGAGAAAAGATCACACGCCGTCATTCGTCTGCAGTCTGGGTTTGATGAGCAGTTACCCATCGCAACCTCTTCAACATCTGCTTCTTGTTAAGGAGTGGTTTGGTGGCAGCTATACGATTTTGTATATCCCAGATGCCGGAGCCTTCTGTGGGTAGTGTTTCTCAAAACGTCGGCAACAGAATCCTGTTTCTACACTTGTATAATGTGATTTGTTGGTTGGAAACGACTTTTCTTTGCCACCTTGTTCAGTGCCCGGTCTTGTCTTTCGGTGGTGCTTTTCTTTCGTCCGCATTTCTTACGATTGCTGTTGGAAACACCCTTAGCACCTTTCTGGAGCACTTTGGTCACCACCTATCTTCAACATCCGACCTTGATTGCGATTTTCATGTGCATTATTCCTTCTGCCCGCAAATCAAAGATACGCTGCTTCTCAGGCAAAGATAATGTCTTTAGAGCGACCCATACTTATACAATATTATTAAATCGCTTTCAAAATCTTTTTAAACAATGTTTGCAAAAATTTGGAGTTTAAGATTACTCAACGACAAAATGTCCAATTAAATTGAAACGTTTACTTTTCTAATGTGAAAATAAAGTACTCATGGTCTGCCATATGCAACTCCTCAAATGATTAAAAATAGTTGCAATTGTTATTTAAATATAAGGTCTCTCGCCTGTACAATTTGCAAGCCGAAAATTATTCCAAACGGAATGAATTTACATATGTTCTATTATTTTGACCAGAACGAGTATATATATATATATATATATATATATATATATATATATATATATATATATATCACAATACAAAACATCTGAATAATTAATGAATTCATATGCGAAATAGACTGATAATTTGAAACGCGTATACGCAAAAAATAAATTAATAGGTAGAATCTAAGATTTATATAAAAAATAGATATCTATGTTTATCAGCACATATGCAAAACGGACGGTTTATAACACACATGTACAAAACACATATATTTATCCACTCACACTTGCAAAATTGATACATAGATTAATATACACAAGTACAAACAAGATTTCTTAATCGATCCACACCCTTTGTAAAATCAATAGGTCAACGCACATTTGCAAAGTGTACACGTGTTAAGAACAAATAAATACGTCCACGCGCAGATATGCTAAGTCAATATGTATGTTATGGAGAGAGGCGAACGAAAATAAACAATGGTGACGACCTGGATCCTTGACCTCAAATCGTATGGGTCAGACCAAACTTACGAAAATACACAATGATATCCCCGGGCTAGAACCCCCGAGCTGGTGACGACCTGGATCTTTGACGTCAAATCGGTTATGGGTCAGACCAGGCGAATTAAAATACACAATGAAATCCCCGTGCTGAAAATCCCCGGCTGGTGATGACCTGGATCCATGACGTCAAATCGGTTATCGGTCAAACCGAGGAGGTCGAAGATATAATAAATATCGTGAAATAAACTAAGTCTGTTTTATAAAAACAAAGTGTCTCGTATTCATTGATAAATGAATAAACTGTCCATTTTAATCGTTAGACGATCACCAAACAGACATATACGTAACACGTAGATTTACACACGCGTATTAAAAACAGATATATTAACACAAACAAACAAAACGTAGCAAGATGGATTGCACGTAGACATGCATAACACATAATAGATAAGTAGATACATCTTCAGGGATGTGAAATAGATATATAAATAGATTTACACACACACACAATTAAAGCATAGATAGATTCCATGACACATGTTATATATGAATAGCTAGACATGCAGACAGACGAGAACTGATAGATAGTTTTGTGCAGCTTTTGAATACTAATGTTTCTATTAATGGTGCAATCTATTTCTATTGACATTTCTCGTCTATTGAAATTTCCGAGAATATTTCTTTCAAAATGTCATTTCGTTTAATTCTGTTAATCTTGTAAAATTTACCATCGAAGCTGCTCTTCAAATTAAATTCTATTAACTTGCTTTTATCCAACGATGAGACACATCAACGGAAGACACGCATCGCTTCGATACAAATTTTCATTCTTTCTTTCATTTTTTCTTCTCCTTTTTCTTTTTCTTTCTCTTCGCCATTGCACGTAATTGTGTTCATGAAATTCCAAACTGAAACAAATAATTTTTTTTTCTTAAGATGCGTTCATTCAATTTGCGCATTCAGACAGTAAACCCCAATTTCAAACTAAACATACGAAACTATCTATGGTGCTTCGTCTAGCCGAGGCGGGAAAGAACTGTGTACATTTTATTTCAAACTTTATCGTGACTCAAAGCCAAAAATGTTATCTCAAACTTAATTGTAACAGAACAACGAAATCACACTTTTAAACGATGTGACAGACCGATGAAAATACGAAATTTAACTCTTTAAATTGCATTCAAACAAGGTAAAGTGACATTTTCATGTAGTATCTAGGGCATAATTTGCAGCGCTACTATGTAAACGTTCAGCAGCAAGATGTTTGTTTTCATTACACTTGAACTTTTGCATGTTAGTACAATCATAGAAGTAAGAGCCCGGGAGGGAATTCCGAAGTCTAGCAGTCCTAAGAAAAAAACTATTAGAGTCGAAGGCTTTCTGGCATCTAGTGATCTCTACTATGTAGGGTTTTTCTTCTTGTCCGGTTTGTCGAGGGTATTCATGTCGAGAGGGTAAAAGAGCTTGTAGTTCGTCGAACACCTTCCATTAAAATACTTGTAAAAAGATAGACGGGCGCAGAATATCGTCGATGGGACAGAGGTGTAAGCTTAGCTGACACTATAGTGCCTATTAGGTTGACGACTCTCTTTTGAACCCATCTAAGAGTGACAGACATGTAGCAGATCTATCACCAGTCTAAATGTGGCAACAATTATCCATACATGGGCAAATGGTGACCTTGTAGAAGTACAAGATATTCTCAGGCATAAGTAATCTTCTAGTGCGGTGGAGACTGGGAGTCTTTGTCTAAGGTTTTTGGCATTGCTTTGGATATTTGTTTATTAGTTTTCCCTATGTATCTGCAAGACAGCGTTGTGTCGTCAGCAAATATACTTCAGCAAATATACCTCAGCAAATATGCCCATCTCAGAGACAATTTTATCATGAAGGTCATTTATGAATATCAGGAATAGCAAAGGTCTAAGGATCGGCCCCTGAGGTATTCCCAAATTTATATCATAGTTTTTTGACGTACGACAATGGATTCTTATTTAAGAAGGGTTTAATTATGTTCATTACTTAATTCTGAGAAAAAAGATAGAAATGCTGTTTCAAGCCGAAGAATGGGTGAACAACGATACTGTTGTTCTAAACGTAAGTGCAACCGACCTATAAAATGTTTTTTTTTACATGAGGATGTATAGTTCTTATTATTCTGATTATTCGAAATAATGCTCTCATCTGGAGTATTATTTTTATAACATTACCATCGACGTTACAATAGACAGCAAAATCCTGATGAAATCAGGGATCTTTCCGTCAAACTTAGAAATCTGCACGGAATTTCAAATGTATATTAGAAAACAAAAATAGCTTTAAGGCTTCTTTAGTTCATAATAGAATTTTCCATAAAGTGCTCGTAAAATTCAGTTGTAAGTTAACCTCTTCTACCGGCTGAAGGTTCAATTCTCAGTTCGGGCGACAATAATAGAAATAGAATTGTAAATTATTTAGGGTTTTTACCTAATCATTGCTGAGGGAACAAGGGCTCGTTAACTTCTATTTATAGAACAGAATAGTACAGAAAAGTTTTAAAAAGTTAATTCAGACCCCAGCATATATTTCAGATTCGTTTATGAATGGCTAGCAGGGATACCGGGTGTTGACTACCCGCGGCAATATAAAGAAAAAAACGACATTTAAGTTGAATTCACTTGCTATGCTAAGAATATAAATACTCTTTCGCCTATTAGATATCACATTTATACTGGGGGTATCTGAGTAGATTTTCTTGGATTAAATAGTATGACAAAAGTATGAATGTTGCGCTTCCCGTGCAACACGGTCTTTTAATAGTTAACAAATAAATTATTGTTGTGTCAGCCTGGTTTTGTGCAGGTCTAGAAAATCCACTCTCAGGCTTTGCCTCATCTCTTTGAGAACGGGCTAGTTTGTTTCTAATCGCCTGTGAACCCTTACCGGGAATGCTGAAGCACTGTTTGCAGGTGTAAGTGCTTCTCCTCGGCGGCGCTGATTCTCAATCCTACTTTCTCATCTTAGTGTCACAGTTGTTGCGGTAGGAGAGAATTAAATACACTCTTTTAATGTTTTAATTGGAACCACACACAAATGAATTATACAATCGTGACAATTTAACGATAGAAAGTTAAAGCGAACTATAAATGATATTACGTTAATTTTGTCAAACAAAACACGGATAGATTTTTCCTCCACATTGAAAGATGCAAAACAAAGTATTGACACATATTTATGTGACATTGTCAGATATTCCATTAAGTTTAATACATATATTAACAAATGTAGGTTCGTTTGACCAAAGTCTGTTTTATTTTGAGTGAGAGGGTACATAAACGCGTTATTTTAGGGGGAAGCAAATTAAAACTTTAAAAAAAAGTGATTTCATTGGAAAAATTAACCCTTCCTTTTAAAAATTAAAAAAACATCACTCATTTAGTGCCTGATAATTCAGTGCAAATTCTATAGAAGCACAGGTGGAGAAAATATCCCCCAACTGGGATTGAACTTAAAACCTTAATGCCAGCAGTCTGACTTTGTCGATTATGTCAAATCACGAGAAATGTCAAGATGCAGCAAATAACGATATTTAAACTTTAGAGAAGACTATACATTTACGCATGCGCAAACCGTATTGCACCGATAAAGGTACCATTTTAACTGACTCCCTCCACATTTAATGATATTTCTATTAAAAGAGATGTTTTTTTCTGAATTTTAGTTATTATATATCCGAGACATCGCCCTTTAAAACAATATCAACTTGATGGGTATCCGTTTTGTATTTTAAAAAGTTTAAGCGAGGCATACACGCTAAGATACATAAGCATACATACTCACTAACCTTTGCATTTTTATAACAAACGAGCAGGGCTACCAGGCGTTTCCCAACACTATATACAAAACAGAGAAAAAAATTATGTTGCTTTTGAACATAGTTGCTATTCTTAGCATATTAATTACTTTTTTATGACTATCTATCACTTTCTATCCCAAGCAAAGCCAGGTAGATCTTCTGGTATTAAATGTGTATAACAAAACATAGTCACATTTTCCCCGGCGATACACTATTTGTATATATCTGCTCCATCCAGGATATAAAACACTTTGTATTGACTGATTTATACTCCTTGCCATGTATGATACCGTATTATTCGCCGGCAACACCATATACGTTTTCTAGTGGACAGCATAATTAAACAGAAAAGAAAATATTTCTCCCTGGCATTTAAACACATCTGCTCTATCTAGAAAATTGTACACTTTCGCTTTACTTTATACCAATTACCACAAAATTTATTTTATTATTATAGGGCACAGTATTGATAATGCTATAAATCCCGGGCAACACCGAGGAGATACTGAGTTTCTGTCCAATAACTATTTTTACGCTACCCAGAATAATATCACCTTTATCAAAACATATTTGGTGATTAAATATATTTCTTATTCTTAGAATTTCCACGAGTCTAGCTTGTCAATAAATATTAACATAAAATTTTGCGGGAGGACAACAACAGCAACCGAAATAAATTGTAAAAAACACAGTTATATAAACTCACACACGCGTATAAGACGGGCAATTAGTAACTGAACTGTCAAACCAATTTTAAACTAGGACGTTATAATAGAAGAGAAATATTTGCATTTGGGTTTCTTTTTTTTTCTGCTTTGCTACTAACTATCCGCCGGAATACATCACACTAGCGGGATCAAAACCTTAGCATCAATAACAACGACATAATCTACGAAGAAAAGACTTGCTTTTTTATGATTATGGATGCTTTAATCCTCCATTCTCTCTCTTAAAAGCATGCTTTAGTTTACAAATAAATTTATTATATTGCGCAAGGACATACGTATATAAATAGACCTATATTGTTATCATTAATAATATCTATATTGTTATCATTAATAATTATAATAATATCTATATTGTTATCATTAATAATTATAATAATATCCGTATTATTATCATTAATAATTATAATAATATCTATATTGTTATCATTAATAATTATAATAATATACATATTGTTATCATTAATAATTATAATAATATCTAATATTATATTCCATAGCCATTTTATTCATAAAATCATGAGATTATGGGTGCATACTGATTGAAGGAAATAAGAGACATGATGTTTAATATTGTAAGCTGTTAGTTATGTGGGTAAGGGGCAAAAGTACTTTTTGCAAAGACAATGTTTTTTTATATAGAAGTATGTATTGATAACATATATATATATATATATATTTCAAATATTCTTAAATAAAAGGATACATATCATGATCTTAATTAATCGATTTAATGTGATATCGTATAATATATTATATTCAGTTTAAGATATAGTGATGAAAAATACTAAATGGTGTTTTAGAGGAGGCGTTAAACTAAAATCAAACAGAACATGCGGGATCCCCCTTCACGACTGGAAATGTGAAATTCGAGAGTGACAAACATATAGAAGAGGACTGCTATGCAAAGGAAGGGGAATGATGTTAGGGTGAAACATACCTTCTGCGATGCGTGCTATGCAAAGAGACTGTTTGTTCTCAGTGGTGCACATTGCCAGGATACGCTGAAAGCTGCAAAAAGCATTTATGTTATGATTGCTTTCATATTGGGTATATCGATAATCATGAAGCTGTATTTTGGGAGTATAGACTGCAGTAAGCTAAGTTATGTCCGTAATTGACGTGAAAAATTGGATTTGAAAGATACTGAATAACACTAGATGGCAAGAAAAGTTATCCTGGAAAATCCGTACTGGTAATAATTTACTTTCTCCATGACTAAATAATCCAAGGTGTGGTTATTGAGAAAAGTGCGAACAAAGAAACGGACGAATGGACGAACAGACGAATGGGAGTGAATTGCTAGATCCAATCCCGCTTTTGTTGGGGGGAGGTCAATAAATCCCAGAAAAGTATGTTTATAATATAAATATGTGGTTTATTTCAAAAATTAATCTTTGCCATATATGATTTAAATAAACTTCCGGGCATATGGGCCCCTGCTGTTTGCTCGTATATGACGTACTTAAGAGGTTCAATTTTTACAAAATCTATAGTCCAGTCAATCTACTTATTTTTTTTTTTGATGAACGTCAAAGTAAATTACCAACAAAGGTTTGTAATTTATACATTAAGCATGATTAATCTTCTTTTATTTACATGGAGTTCACCATTATCAAGGCCCAATGGCCACTCAGGGATAAGGGTTATTGTGTGTACAGTAATCAATGGGATAGTGTAGCAATAGTATTGGAGAATTGATACGGTGTCATTACTTAGGGGTGGTTCATCAGGAATTTGTTTGTGTTGGACGTGAAGACATCGAAGTTGAATTCGGAAGGGAAACAGGCAAGCGGAACAGAGTTCCACAGGCGTGCAGTTCTAAGAAAGAAGCTTTGTTCATGATATCTACGTTTTGATTGTTCATGACATCTACGTTTTGATTTAGGCACAGATAGGGAGTGGGGAAAATTATTGACGGTGGTTTCAGCTAGTCGTTTTTTTTTAGAAAGATTGGCGAGGGGGTCAGAGAATGAAGCTCAGACGAGCACCTGCCATGGAAATAACGATAGAACAATGACAGGCTCGCTACGTCTCTTCTGTGGGAAAGAGGTTGCAGGGTAGAGAAAAGGGCATCCCCCACTAAGTCACGAAGTCTATTTTGTACTCCGTCAAGGCAGAATAGGCTGTTTTTAGAAGCCTCCGCCCAGATGTGGCAGCAGTACTCCATCTTTGGACGTACTTGGCTCTTATATAGATTAAGAATTGTATCATTATTGAGATATCTTCTGGTGCGGTAGAAGGATCTCAGCATTTTCCCAGCGACCTTGGCCACAGACTTGATGAATGTGTTCCATTTAAGATCAGGTGTAAAGGTCAAACCCAGAAGCCTGGGGCCTCCCTTAGACGAGAGCCATCTATTTCAATTGATGCCAGATGGGGATCAGAGCGTTTATGATGTAGAGATAGGAGCTTGGTTTTAGATGCATTAAAGGTAACCAGTCACCTCTTTCCCCACTGTACCACGCGCTCAAGATCAGAGGAGAGAGAATAAGAGAGAACATTATCATTTACGGCCTTTGATGTGATGCCATAGATGGTCGTGTCATCAGCATAGATGTCAACGAAAGATTTTAGTATGTGTTTTCGGAGATCATTGATGGAAATAAGGAAGAGAGTTGGGCCCAGTATGGACCCCTGAGGGACTCCAGCATTAATACTGTGGGCCTCTGATTTTTGCCCATCAACAACTACTCTTATGAGCCTATCGGAGAGAAATGACTTAATGATAGAGAAAACATTTCCAGTTATACGGAAGCTAGAAATCTTGTGTAGTAGGCCTTCATGCCAAACCTTATCAAAAGCCTTTGATATGTCGAGAGCAATTGCCCTAGAAATTAAGCCTTTGTCGAGAGATTCGCTAATCGTATGAGGTATAACCGTTAGCACATCTGCTGTAGATCTAGCAGAGCGGAAACCATATTGCGTGTCGCTAAGAAGGTTATTTCTACTGAGGTGGTTGACTACTTCTCTATTTATTGTGGATTCCAGCAACTTACTCATGACACACAGGAGACATATTGGTCTTTACTGAGAGGGGGATTACTTATCACCTGAATTCTTAAATACAGGGCATACTGATGAGGTTTTCCAGGGTGTGGGGAAGCACTTCTCCTTAAGGCTACGCTTAAACAGTTTAGAAAGGAAGGGGCAAGTTCTGGTTGTAATTTTTTTAACACTATAATTGGAATACCGTCGGGACCAGTTGCTTTACTGGAGTCAAGGTTCTTGATTAGCTTGGGGGCCTCACGCACAGATATTTGTATGTTGCATAGCGTGTTGTCTGTTATAGGAGGGAATATGGGGAGTTGATGGCCTTCGTCACACAGGATAGAATTTGCCGCAAAGTGTTTGGCAAATATTTTGGCCTTGTCGGATAAGCAATTGCAAAATCAGGACAGAACCTCCCCTCATAATCAGTCTTATTTGAGTGGGTCAACCATTCCACATTATGGACATTGAAGTCACCGCAAATGTGAATGTTAGCCGAGGGATGAGCAGACAGGACGTAGTCAATTTTTTCTGATATACTCTTAATGACAGTAACTCCACTGATGTGGGGGCGATAGAGGGCAAATATAAATGCGGTTGTGTAAGCAAGTGCAACCCGGAAGCACATATAAGGTAGATTAGGGTCTTCTCTGGAGATATCCCTGCCATATGGGACGCCATCTTTAATGTAGGCACATATTCCATGTCCGTGGCGATCTTGGGGGTCAGATTTAGATGTTAGGTTAGAGTATCCTTTAATTATGAACTCATCTAGGGAGGTGGTCGGCCCTATTCAAGTTTCGCTTAGAAAGAATATGTCAGTTTTCGTCTCCTGTAATTGGGTTTCAACCTCTGGAAGGTTAAAACGTAGACCCCTAATGTTGGAGAAGGTGATATGGTAGTAGGGGTCTACATAGGAAGATGAGGTTCTAGGTTTATTCGTGTTTTCTTTGAGATATTTCATGTTGAGGATTTTGGGGTTTGTGGAACAGGTCAGCATACTTGATTAGAGCAGGATGGAGAGGGAAAGTAAGAGAGGAAAGACAGGAATTTTTTGTAGCACATGATAAGGTAAAGCCGTAACAATTACCCACAAGTATGGCATCGAGAGGCCCCACCAGAAACTACTGCATGGTCCAGAATCCATTCACCAAATGGCAATACAGCAGCCCCAGTACTTTGCACCTGCTGATAGGACAGCCTCCTTAGTGGTTATTCTAAGGTTCGGGTCCCTGACTATCAGGCGATTAACGTCAGCCCTGATGAAAACGTTTACCTCCAGCACCCTTACTAGTGACATGGCCGCAAAGATAGACATAGAGACAGAAAATTTCCGACATCTCAGATTACTGTTCACGAAGTACTACCAACCTGGGAAGCAGCTTTTTCTTCCCCCTTTGTCAGAAATATCACTCATTAGAAATGAGGACTGAGGGACAAAAAAAAGGAGAAGCGAGAGTTACTGGAGCTGCCGGTTACACATCCGCTGCATTATCTACTCTCCATTAGAAAAAAAGAAGGAAAAACGGTAAGAGGGACTTATTTATATCTACTTAGTATAAGTCCTATGCCCATTCCCAGTTTAGAATATAATTTGAAGATAGTCTCCCCTCCCATATTAATCCGTGGAAGTTTTTTTTTCCATTATTTTATGTATTTATTTATTTTTTTTTTTTTTTTGCTTTTGGTACCTCGCGGTAGAACCTTCGAGATTAAACTTATAAATACGTTTCAATAATGCAACTTGTGAGGTCAGCTCATGTTTTTAGATTGGGGGCATCTTAGTTAAAGGCTAGTTTAGGATAATACCAGACGTATTTAACAAAAAAAGTTTAAAACACGAGTAATAAGACAGGATAGGTAATGTTAAGGAGTTTCAATTTTTAGTAAGACTGCAATAAGAGAACAAAGATAAATAAATAAAATATGTATAATACACAAAAATTGGCAAAATTAAGGCAGGATACATTTCAACAGTTATGGATAAAGTTTTTAAATTAGCTCTGAAGGCACCGACTCTTTCTTCCGATGTCATCTCGTAAACTGACTAGTAGCTAAGGGATGTGTGGGTGTGGGGTTAAATGCTTTTAACTTTTTTTCCATTATTTTATTTATTTATCTCTCCTTCAAATAAAAAGAGAAGGTTTACAACAAATAACTTTGCCGAAAGTGGTCAATGACCGCCATCTTTAAAGAATACCGCAAATTTTACCCCCCTTTCTCAACTCAATTATTGTATATTCATCTTCAAAAGTAATAAATATAGCAATGCGAAATTAGATAAAACCAACAGTTTTTATAAAGCTAAATATAATTATAACTTCTTATGCGTATTTTGTCTCTTTCGATGTATTACTGCAGGAGTTTAATATTCTGTGATATTTTAATCTAAGGTTGTCAAAAGTAGTGTTCCGATAATTATGTATGCTGACAAGTTTGCTATTTGCAACAATGAAATGTCCGGCAATGATAAAACATCCATTGTCAGCCAGAAAGGAAACGAATTGCATAAACAGAGCTCCTAAACAACGTGGAGAGAATATCATAATTCAGATTAGTAAACGTCTTCACAAGAAATGCAGACAGCGTTGGGTCCAGTCCAAATACATAAACATTTACCGTAAAAACAGGTCCATCCATGATGAAGTTCTATCGCATGAAATCTTATCTGTGTGTTTTGTATACTTTAAGGAACATACTTGTTGTTGTTCTGATGCAAAATCTGATAGAAAGAAAGGAGGTGTTAGCGTTTCCCCTGTACAAACTATTGAATTTAAGGACAGAGTGTTAGAAATCTGTGCGAAAGTTCGAAAAAACGATGGCGGGACGTCCATTGTTAAAGAATAGGCTGTGTAGATGACTTTGTTTCCCAATAAACACGTTATTACCAAATCTCTTTTGCAAACTTTGATTCCAATAAAAACTTTCGTAAGTTTTACTGATTGGTCTAAGGAACAAAACCTTGGTAGATCAGAGGATTTAGAGAGAAAGCAGGCATTTGTGGAAGCTGCTAATTATTTGCGGCGAAATGATGAGGAGCAACTCACCATTGTTGATCTTGTTAAAAAGATAGAGGAAATTCTCGAGGGTACGTGCTCTCATACATGGAATTCGATTGCTAGAGCATTTCAAAGACAAAACCATTGTGACTGACATTAATGGTAAACCTAATATATTTACATTCTTAAGTACAGCAAAAGGTATTTTCCTTTAATTCTA
The DNA here is from genome assembly GCF_053919585.1 of Euprymna scolopes. Classification (NCBI taxonomy): domain Eukaryota; kingdom Metazoa; phylum Mollusca; class Cephalopoda; order Sepiida; family Sepiolidae; genus Euprymna; species Euprymna scolopes. The sequence goes on from NC_136500.1 coordinate 56,718,825, forward strand.
TTCACAACGCTTCTCAGCAGACAATTCAAGAATTATATGAAAAGTATCCAGACAGGTTTACAATATTACCCGCATAAAAAAATGATTTTTGAAAATGTTTCTAAAACATTGTTGATCTTTCCAAAAAAGATATTTGAAGACAAGGACAATCATTCAAATCTTGCATCAAAAGGTCAAGCGATAATGCAGGCTGTTAGACCCAGATTTATCTTTGTTCCTTTGCAGTTTGGGTGAAGGTTCTTAATTGGCACTCTAAATAAGCATGGATTCATCTCATCTTACTATGAAAATCCGAAAAAAATTCTGATCTTGTTCATGGCGCTGAAACTCTTTTCACTGTGGAAACTGAATTTGTGCAGTTCGTAGTTGATAATGTGAACCATAATGTATGGAATATTGATGGACACATTCCACGGTATGGGTATCATAGCATCTTTTACGCCCGGAAAAATGAAAGAAAAACCAGTTACAAGGATTCAGGTCCTTTCAGAAGACATAATAACGGTTGGAACGATCAATATCAAGTACCTTGATTAACTAACTAACTAACTGCGTTAATTTTCTTACATTTTAAACAACAATATCTACAACGGCTTATATTTCTTCTCTTACTCTCTCTCTCTCTCTCTCTCTCTCTCTTTCTCTATCTATCTATCTATCTATCTTTCTCGGTGTATATTTCTCCCACCTTTCTCTTTTTATCGCTCACTCATTATCTCTTCCTCTCTCTCTCTCTTTCTCTCTCTTTCTCTCTCTTTCTGTCTCTCTCTCTCACGTTCGCGTTTTCCATTTTTTATGCAGAAAAAACATTTCAGGGCGATGCATAAGAAAAAACAACTAACAGTCATTTCCTCTCTCGCTCACTCGCTCCCTTTGTACATTTCTTCCAGTAATCTTGTATATAATAAAGTAGACACAATTTGTTTCCTCTGGACGAAACTGTCGTAGGTTGACACAACAGATAGCACATAGAAACTTATTATGTTTACGTCATTAGCCATTACTTTATCTAGCTATAGAACGCAATTACATAAACAATACTTCGTAATATAAAAACATTACTTTTATACCGAGGAGCGCTATAATCATCACCGTCGTAACCTATAGAAAAAGAAGCAAGATTTAACCCGGCACTTACAAGTCCTCTTACACCCCATTCTACACCGCGTACATTTATTCCATTTTCACTTCCTTGTGTCTTCTCTGCCATTAACTGACTACTAACCTCGAACAGTAACGCATAGTCTTACCACCTTCCATCTACACAAATAATGATTTCTCCCTTCGATAAATCAGGCCCTTCTCATTGGCTGAGAATTACACATACCATATTTCCCATAATCGATTATTCATCCATTCAACCAACAGTTTAAAACTAAACCACAACGCTATTTCTATTTCATTTTGTGTACACATTATTCTTACGTTTTATGTATCTGTTTTAGTTTTCATTCGAACGCGCTTTTTTATTTAGTTTAGATACACCTAACAATTTAATTAAAAAAAAACAAATATATTGTAAAACTTGATTTAAACTGGAAAATATTATTTACATATATAGCGCGGTACGATCTGGTATAGTGCTTGCTTAGTTGTGAATCCATTAACGCGTTTACGAGCACGGTAACGACAAAGAGAGAGAAAGAGAGATACTTTTATCTCTTTTTGTTTTCATTCGAACACATTTGCTATTTTATTTTGACATATCTAACAATTTAATATAAAAATAAAGATATTGTAAAACTTGATTTTAACTTTACAAAAATAGCTCGGTACGCACTCCTACAGTGTTGGCTTAGTTGTGAATATAATTAACGGTTTTTCGAGCACAATAACAACGGAGAGAGAGGGGGAGAGGGAGATACTTATATCTCTTTTTGTTTATATTCGAACACACTTCTCGCCCTAGGAAACGCATTTTTTCAGCAATTATTTATTTTTTCTTGGCAATATGACACCACTTGTTCAGGCGCCATCAAATATTTTTCCAAACCGAAGATATTCATTTTTGTTTACAGTTATTTAGAAAAGGACTAATACAGGTGTGTGCTGCTTAATGAATTTAATGATTTTTATTTACTTCCAATTTTTGTTTCGAAATGTTCGTCTGCTACTTTGTAGTGCATTAATTTACTGATCGACGTCTTACCTCACATTACAAGTAAACTCGAGCGCATGACGTCATCTTCCGAGCGAATAGTTACGTCTCGTTCAAATTATGCACAAATACCAAATTCACAATTATTTAAATTTAAAGTGGTGTGTAAGTATTTCTAAGAAAAAAAAATTCAATAAAACTCCAATAAAAAAATATGTATATTATCTTTTTCCTACACGTAAGTTATATTTATCGTTGGTTTAATTATTAATCAATCAACTCGTTTTTGAGCATGGTAACAACCGAAAGAGATTTATATCTCATTTTGTTTACATTCGAACACACTTTTTATTTACTTTACTTATCAATTTCATATGGTAAACTTGAATTTAACTTGAAAATACTATTTCCAAAATTAACACGGTAACATAACTGCATAAGCGCCACTTTATTTTGCATATTTCATTTCCTAATGACCGTTAAAAATAAATTCACAATGATTAAAAATTAAAGTGTTGTGTAATTATTTATAAAAAAAATACAATAAATAAATGTTACCATGACTAAAAGTTCATTATATTTAGTACTTATTATTTAAGAAATCATTACAAATCACTTTAAATTTAAATCATTGTTAATTTATTCACAGGGTCCTTTGGAAATGAAATATGTAAAATAAAATAGCGCGAATGTCCTTATGTTACCGTGCTATTCTAAAAATATTATATTAAAGTTAAATTCAAATTTTGCATTTTTCTTTATTAAATTGTAAAGTGAAATACAGAGTAGTGACAGTACACCCGCCAGTTCGATAATATACGATATGCACGCACGCACGTTAAGTCAATCCCCTCGTTTTGTTTATTAAATTGTTAGGTGAAAGTACAGAATAGTTACATAACACCCGCTAGCCCAGTGACATTAATGCATAAATGCATAATTACCAAAAAAGTTATTTTTAATAATTCAGCTAAATCCATAACAAGCGGCACTTGATTAAATGGTTTCTTTTATTGTCGCTACACCGTAATCACGCGACAAAAATTTTACCAGACCTAAAATTAGGAGACAAAAGAGTCAGGAAAACCAAGATCGTATTTACATTGTCCGCAAATGAGTAGTTTTTCGATTTAAAAACAATCCTTATCGATCACCTACGTTATTTGTAAACTTTTTGCGTTTACATAACAAAACACATTATCATTGTATGTGAATAGGTAGCTTTTAGAATATTCATCAATATAACTTTCTTTTGTACTATAAGAAGAAAAAAATCCCATTGTGTTAAACCAAGGTGATTAAGCACAAAGTTATTTTTTAGAAACTACATTTGCGAAATCATTAAATAATTAAAAAAAATTGGCTCGCATAATATTTTTACCTATATGCGTTATAAAAAGACTAATACTTAGTTGGAGTTTTTTGGCACCGATGTTCCTTTTTCTTTCTGTTTTTACAGTTTTTTTTCTTGGTCAACGCCCACCCTATTACTAAAATGGGGTCTTAAAGGCCAACACGGATATCTTACCAACACGGATTACTTACGAAACACTCGGCTTACATGTTCAGAATGGCTTTAAAAATAATAACATTATTTCAGCAAGATAACAAAAATTACATAAGTATCCAACATTTACATTTTTCCGACCGACACTGCACACCCAAAATTACAAGGTTGGTTCAAAGTATCTGCGTATGGGGATCATGACAACGATTAATGAGATTAAATTTCGGGCAGATACTTTGACAACCCGCTCCTCACAAAATAGGGTGTCTATTCCGACAGCCGTTCTTAATAGTGGTAGGTTGGGAATCTATTCCAGAAGCCGTTTTTAACACGAGGACGTTGGGGTTTGAGGGCTGGGTATCGTACCTAAACATTTTACGAATGTGGGGCATGCATACATCGGCCAATGCCGGTTAACAGGTTCTGCTAGTTAGTTATATATTTTTAACAATAGTTACGTATTTTTTAATATACTTTAATAAATATAATGTATTTAAACCTGCGTAGTCTATTACGATCGTCGCCGATTTAGAAATAAATGTTTCGGCGTTCTCATTTGCTGGATTCGTACTTATTATGTTGTATGAATTTAATGTTTTTAACACATATGAGATAATCACATTAAAACATGTTATGTTTTTTTTTATAGTTATACTTTTTTTTTCACACACACCCACGATAAATTATCAGAGAGGCGGTAGCACTCTCTATATAGGGATGGCCCGTACACGCCTATATACGCCTACAAAACAAAACTATTTAAATCTCAACTAAAATCAACTTATAAGTTTCAAAAAGCACATATTCTTAAAGAGAAGCGTCTTACGAATCCAGCGAGTGTCAGAACGTCGGTTAAAATGTCAAAAGAGAGCAAAAAAAAAAGGGTACAAAAATGGCCAATTGTTCTTCTTTCTTCTTTCTTCTTTCTTATTCTTCTTTCTTCTTTCTTTTGAGACGATGTATCTCGGTGTACGAACGGTCTCTGACAACAGTTCAAGCATCAATCGACTGCTCTTTACACGGAGAGGTGCAGTGACCCATCGCTTTTTAGCTAACTCCATAATTAAATAAGATTACGTGTAATAACAAGTTTTAAACACTATATACCCAATGTAAACAGACCATTTCGAACACGGAACTTCTCTCAAAAGGGACAGCTCCAAATAATACACCGGATGCTCACAGACGTTCCAGTTTGCCAGTGGCCTATATTTCTTGGACGCTGAATATTTGAGGTGAACCTTAAGGTTTTTTCTTTTAACAGTAACCCACCAGCGTTAATAAAACCACGAAATCTTTATCTCAGTTGATCAAAATTGTTATAAGAGTAACCTATCAGCAAGTACGACGTCAAAAAACAATGTTATAAAAACAAATAATTCTTCAGATTTTGGACTGTAAAATATGTACAAAATGTCAATGCTGTGATCAGGATTCGAACCTAGGTTAGCACGGCCACAACGTGGGGTCCTAGCCTCTAGACGATCACGGCTAACATTGACGTCTGTCGCTCTTGGCAGAAAGACACATGACTACTGTCAAAGTATTGAAAAATAAGGAGGAAACTTGAAATTCTCACGCATGCGCAAAAATACACTATAGCAACCATTGTTAAATGCAGCTGAATCTCTTCGCTCGCTAAGAAAAGTAGATCAGACCAGTTCTTCTAAGAACTCACCAAACGCCAAAGGAAATAAGTTAAATTAACCGCAAAAGAAACTGCAAGAAAGTCATCTTCTAAGAACTCACTGGAAGCTGACCAAAAAGAATCAAAATCCAAGCCCCAGCCACAAAAATAACTAGATATTGTGGCTACTATACACAATCTACTAATAAAATCAAGTAAGTTTTCTAAAATAAACTACAATAAATTAACCAAGTAACCTCACACTGTCACTGATTAGGACTTCATATAAAGACAACAACTACACTATTGGTGTATATACCGTTCCACACTTTAACTATTGGTGACGGGGCAGTATCTCAATTCTACGAGAGTTGTCTTGCTATAAGATAAGTGACATTATAGTAAGATACACATAAGTGTTATATGTTTACATTTAATAAAAAACGCCAAAGTCAGCACGTAGTAAAAAAGCTCAGAGAAATATAGACTATGAAAAAAACAAAGTCAAGGTACTATCTGAGCAAAAATTATACTATCAGGAAAATGCTGAAATAATAAAAAGTAAGTATCATGCAAATCCTGAGGCAAAGAAGGCTGCCTCACGTGCTGACTCAAAAGCACGGTATAACAGGGATCCCGAGGGGAAAAAACTGCCTCACGTGCTCTTTATAACAAAGAACCAGAAAAAAACAAGGCTGCCTCACGTGCTGACTCAAAAGCACGGTATAACAGGGATTCCGAGGGAAAAAAGCTGCCTAACGTGCTCTTTATAACAAAGAACCAGAAAAAAGAAGGCTGCCTCACGTGCTCTTTATAGCAAAGAACCAGAAAAAAACAAGGCTGCCTCACGTGCTGACTCAAAAGCACGGTATAACAGGGATTCCGAGGGAAAAAAAGGTGCCTCACGTGCTCTTTATAACAAAGAACCAGAAAAAAAAGAAGGCTGCCTCACGTGCTGACTCAAAAGCACGGTATAACAGGGACTCTCTATGTAATATAGAACCGATGGAGGACCAAGAGGCAACTCCTAAGGCCCAAAACCCAAAGACCTAAAACCCAGCAGGAAGCGACCTGCTACTAATGGAGGCGGCAATGAGCCGCCTCCTAAAAAAGACAATACTATCATGAATGTAAGTTTAAAAATAAGACTGTAAGTAAAAATACTAATTAACAAGAATAAAAAAGCATTGGAAATGCAAAATGATATAGGGATAGTATGCCAAAAAGTATACAAACAAGATAGCTATGAATGGCTAGGTACATGGAAATAGAATTGCATCCAAAGTATAGCCCTATAGCTTTTTATAACCGTAATGATGGCACGGAATGAAGATTGGAGAAAAGCTATAGGGCTATACTTTGGATGCAATTCTATTTCCATGTGCCTAGCCATTCATAGCTATCGTGTTAGTATACTTTTTGGCATACCATCCCTATATCCTTTTGCATTTCCAATGCTTTTTTTTATTCTTGTATAAAAATAATTAAACGTTTTATCAATTGATTTTTTTTATTTTTAATCGCATATTATTTAAAATAACGTTTATTTAAGTAAGTATGGTTTATCTGTTTCCAAACTTTTAAGATATTTAAAATAATATTAGACTACCCGTGGCCCGTTGGTTCAGTATATTATATTAGCTATGGAATTAATGTATGAGTGTGACACTTGTGACGCAAAGAAAATAGTTTTGTGACATAACAGAAACATTTCTATGAAAGTATATTAAATGAAAAAGAATATAGATAGAGTTCTATGAGTCGTTCTGTTTATAATTGTTTATTTTTGAAAAAATAAACTTACAGCCATTGAATTATAAGTGGTTTGCCATACTTATAGGTGTATGTGCACAGAACAGATACCGTAATATTTCAAGTTAAATTCAAATGTTGATGTTAAATTAAATTGTTATTTGAAAGTACAGAATAGTTAAAAAAAACACTCTCCCCATGTTAAGAAGGGCTTTTTAAATAGAAAATGAAAATGAAATGTAACTTTTTTCATTTATTTTAAACAAACATCCCTGATCCATTATTTAATTTATGTTACTAATAAGGTCAATAAAACTAATTAAGGCAATGTGGAAATGAACGATATAAAAAATGCAGAAAGTATTAACAATTGTTTATTTGTATAATTAAACACGACAAAAACAATTAAAACGTACACATTCGGGGCTATTTATTTATTTATGCTGGTAGTGTAGAAGAAAATGTATGAATGTTTTTAAGAAAGGTGTATTAAAAATGGAGAATAAATTAAAAAAAAAGGAAGAACGTGGGTAAATCGCCGTTGTAAAATGCTCTTATAGTTGCCAACGGGTCAGAGTTGATTTATTTGTAAGAAAATTGCAACAATATAGTTGTAATACAGAATAGTTGCAAAACATCCCCACCCTTGTGAAATAATAATTTCTAAATGATAACGCTAATATTTCAGTCCGCAGATCAAATTCTGCAAAAGTAGCAATTTGTGTTTATTTGTTTACGTTGTTATGGGTTTATGTTTATGTACACATGCGCAACCGGAAGTCCAAAACCGGATGTGTGGTTACAATACTCATTACAAGGTCATTTGAGTTTTATAATTATATAGATTTATTTACAGAAACGTGAAATAAACACAATGGGTGTGTAACATTTTGTACAGCTTTAGCAGTTTCAAAACAGTGAAATTGCAATAGAAACAAACAGTGAATTTGCAATAGAAACAAACAGTGAAATTGCAATAGAAACAAACAGTGAATTTGCAATAGAAACAAACAGTGAAATTGCAATAGAAACAAACAGTGAAATTGCAATAGAAACAAACAGTGAATTTGCAATAAAAACAAACAGTGAAATTGCAATAGAAACAAAGAGTGAAATTGCAATAGAAACAAACAGTGAAATTGCAATAGAAACAAACAGTGAAATTGCAATATAAACAAACAGTGAAATTGCAATAGAAACAAACAGTGAATTTGCAATAGAAAGAAACAGTGAATTTGCAATAGAAACAAAAAGTGAATTGGCAATAGAAACAAGTTTTACCGTTTAATTTTCTTTTTAGGACTAAATCCCGAGATTGAGCACAATTAACTATTTTATTTTTTCAATTTTTTTTTGTTGGGGGGGGGAGCGGGAATTTGTATATTAAGTCCACCTTGACATTTTTCTTTACAATGACGACTTTTACACGTTTTCGACTATGTCAATTAAGACAAGTTCAGTCAAATTACTTATAGAGCTATAAAGACCTATATTATGCACTGTAATTCACTGGCGGCCAGATTAGTTCGCACATGCAATCAACAAGTCTAGTTCTCTCCTACTGACACTGCCACCCACGTTTTTTATGCATTTGTGGGTTGGTATGCTGACAACAATTATCACCGTTAAATTTGTGGGAATTACCCCCTCCCCCAAAAAAGGGGACTGATCTACACAGAAAGCCATCCTTTTCAAGAAGATGCTATTACAAGCGCCGTTTTTAAGATTGAGAGTTTAGTGATGTCTATTCCGAAAGCTATTCTTTACATGGGGAGTTTGTGATGTCAATTCCAAACACCGTTCTTAACATGACAATGCTCAAAGAAGTGAAGTGAGAAAGTCGTAATTGTTTTGTTTTACACGTTAAAAACGACGATATAAAACTGGAAGTTAATTATTACTATTGTGGAAGAGTTGAAAAGAGGAGGAAGACTTGAACAACAATATGAAACCGCTAAGACTGCTACCATTGATTTTTATCACTATAAACAATTAATATACATTGAGAATCCTTAACTTCTAAAATTTATGTTTTTACATTCTTATATATAATATTATTCTAATAGATAATTTTTCGTAATTTTATTTATTTATACTGATTTGCGCATTCCCTTAACTACTTTGTTTTTAATTCCAGCAGTACCTTCATGTCATCGCTCCAAACCAGCTCTAACCGCCTGTAAAGGCCAGATTATTTCATTTAGGCCACAACTGCCAGTCTCCGACGGCAGGACGGCAGTGGCAACGCACAAAAACCATAGTTTACTTTTTTGCGAGGGGGGTAGTCTTCCACGGGTTAAGGGGTCTTGCTAGTATATAACATTTGGATTTCAGGAATTTTCCTCTGGACCAAAGTACCGTAGTTGGCAGCAACAGTTGCTACATACACATTCTATACATCTACCCGATAGCCACTATCCTTTGTAGCATAAGACAACCAGTTTTGCCACATTCACTCGTGATAATAAAATCCTACATTAACCCCGATGAGTGTATATATATACATATATATATATATATATATATATATATATATATATATATATATATATATATAAATTTCCATTTATTTATATATATATATTAATGGAGAGAGACAGACAGAGAGAGACAGATAGTTGTGAAGAATATATATATATATATATAAATGTATATTCTTCCCCACCCTTTCTCCTTCTCTCTCTCTCTTAGTCTCTCTCTCTCTCTCTCTTGCTCTCTCACTCTCTCTCTCTCGGGATATTTTTATAATGAAAAAAAAAACAGTTTGCTACACTAATTCCTTCTCATAAAAAACTGAAAATATGTCCTTTTTAGGGGGGGGACAAACTAACTTTAAACAAACTGAGCCACAGCAACGCGTGGCCGGGTACGGCTAGTTATTATTATTATTATTATTATTATTATTATTATTATTATTATTATTATTAATAATAATAATAATAATAATAATAATAATAATAATAATAATAATAATTTAAAGTACTCAGTAGGAGTTTTCACATAAACTATCATCAGAGAACAACCTGTCGTGTTCCTTGGTGTTTGTTTCCAGCAATTCCACCTCATTGTTTGCAAATAGACTGGCGTTATCACTACAGCTGCTTTCCAGTGATTTCTCGCTGGCAATGACCAGTGGTCTTCACTGAAAGTTGGTGGCAATAAGCACCATCACTGAGTTCCCAGTTCCTTTCGCACTCATCCAGTTAAGATCTGATTAGTGCTTTCTGTCTTTTAATCTTTCCTGACCCTTCGACAATTTGGTGTGGTGTCAGTCTTGCTGACTTTACACTATTTTATTTTGGTTGGCGGTAGAGAAATAGTCAATTAACAATTTTCAGTTGCGTCTTTTTGGTTCACTTCTGTTACAGTTTCTGCATCTCCGGTTAATGTTTGTGATTCATGTTAATTAGTTTCCTGCACTTAATATTTCGACTGTTTTCAGCATTAGTGTCCATTGCATAGCCTCAGTCTTCCCTTGATTCTGATTTCTCTTACTCTTTTTTTAAACTGCTCTGAGGCTTTACCTGGAACTCTTTATTGACTTTCTTCGGGTTGCATATTCCTTTCAGTTTTCTAGCAAATTCCGTATTCTTGTTTCGTTATTCTGTCTCTTTGATCCCCTCTCTGCATACTGCTAAGACGGCAAAATTTACAATTAATTTTCTTTTTGTTAGTTTATATGACGTTTTAGAGTAGTTTATCTATGCATATCTCCATACCCTACGAGATATTTTGGTTTTTGTTATCCTAACACAAGAAAACGCAATATCAAACTTCTTTGGAACAAAGTGATAAGATTTTTTAACATTCCAAACCTGACATTATTTTTACCAAAGAAAACAAGTGAACTTGCTAAATCATTGGCATAATCTGCTCTTTCGATATAAGAGTTCAAGAGAAGGAACATGAAATAGAAAAATATATCAATTATTTAGAAACAAAGAAGTTTAGGGTATATCGATTGGAATTCGAACTTTTGGGGCCATAACGAAAAGACATGCTAAATGGCTACATCTGATTGACGAGACAATTTCTCGTGTTATTTTGAAAACGTTTGCCTTTTAAGAACAATGAACGTGTTAAGATCCAGTTTGAATGTCTAACGTCTGACGTATTGACCTGATGTTCAAACAAAATTTAACTGAAACATCCAAAAGGTGAGACTGCTATTAAATCATTGTGAATTTTTGTTAATATGAATCAATGATTAATAAAATAGGAAGTCAGTATAATACAGTTCAATATTATAGAAAAACGGTAAAAATTGTGTGGTTACTTATTTATTTTTGTTTTATAAGATGCGGACATGAACTAATAAGAAAAATAAAATTTGAGGGACAAATACCAAAGAAAGAAAAGACTACAGTAGATGTTCTATTTTTAATCTAATTATATTTTCTGTGTATTTTCTTAATGCTGATATTACGAAAAAAGATATGATTTCGTCGAATGCCATGCAATCAAATTATTGGAGATTGTCCTATGAAAGGAACATGCCAGGAATTATTTTACTTAGTTTGCTTTGAAAACAAGACAAATTAATGAAACGAAGAAGTAGCAGAGTGTGGACGCAGGAAAGCAAATGCACAGAAGTGTAAGGAAAATACAATAAAAAGAGTAGTGAGCATATTCGGAGCACGTTCGAGAACACGCTCGAGGGCACGTTCGAGATCACATTCAGAAAATCACATGTGGCGACAGAGTAGGAAAATTACTGTCATTGTTACAACATAAAAAAATGAGTTGAAGTTCTTTTTCATTCTTTGTCAACTTTGCGACTGAGATTAGAACGTGTTGGGTAGGGTTATATAAGATTATTTCGGCCCCTTATCGACCACACTTTTTAAAATTCAGAATACAAGGTAGGAAAAGATTACCACACAATCACAAAGGCGGGAAACAAAGACGGGACAAGCAAAAACGAAAACTTTGCGACGGCAAGAAGGAACAAACTAAACCGAGAGGAAAATTTTGGAAAAAAATGAAAGCTGTAAGCCAGATTGCACTTTTTTCTGTTTAATTAGTTATATGCTAGTTGCTAAAGCGTGTTTTGTGGGGATCTCAGGTAAAGGTTAATATTATCTTTAATAGGAGACGACCTTCTAGCCTTTTGACTCGGTTGTTTAGCATTATATGAAACAATGTTTTATTCCTCATTAACGAAGCAAGTAGCTTATTAAGTCTTAAATAAAAAGATAAGATTGAACATAGAAATAAACTCATTTTGTGCTTGTAACTTGGTATTTGAGCTGTTCAACCAGTTCGTATTTTACCGTTTATAAATTAAAAAAAAGACACGTCGAATTATAAGCAAGAATTATGCTTAGTTACTTATGAATTATTGTTCATTATTTGGAGGTTTTTGAATCGTGTCTGGTGCTTTTATTTATTTATGTTTTTGCCTTTTGCTATTATTGTTTCTTATAAATATAGTATCGAACGCACAATAAAGAATATTTAAATTCATAATTAATTTTAAAAATAGATGACAAGCGAATTTGATTGGTGGTCAAGTAAGGTAATGACGTAATCCAAATATTATCCCTTGATTCTAAAACGAAAGCTCTTCATGAAAAAAGTATGCACTGGTTGCGTTGACGTTATGGTTGAAATATAAGTGTTTTCTCGGTATTTATGGTACTTACAATCTTCGGATTGAGAAATAGAAAATGTATATAATGAAGAATTTTTCTGTAGACAGTCAGAAAGTTTCCTACAAAACTTGGAAATTTTGCCATCGGAAGTTAGTGATTGCACTTTTGGTGGTTAGATGTAGAAACAAAAGTAGCTTTAAAAATATCGGAAATTAGAATAATAAGTGATTAAAGAAATTAGAAGTAATAAGTGATCAAAAAGTGCTCGTGTTATTGTAACAAAAGGGAAAATTGCAAACATCGTTGCATAATATGTTGAAATCCGATTACGACAGGGGCACGAATAATGTCTGTGGTCCTTTGGGTCAGGTGTCAACCGTAATTGTCTGGTATAATTTCGACAAAACAGCGCTGAGCAGTTACGAGACATAATGGTCTGTAATTGTCTTGCTTAATCTCGTCAAACGTGACTGAATAGTTAAGAAACAAAAGTAGGCGGTAGACAAAAAAAGAGTAGATTCACTAGTTGTGTCTCACATAATCTCGCTATATGGAACCAAGCAATTAAGAGACATAGGTCGTAGGCCTACGCATGTGGTGATGATAACTAGTTTAGTCATAGAATTTGGGAGGGGAAGTTTAAAAATATTTTGGCAGCCGGCATCAAAATCTATTGATCACAAGGAGTAATATTAATATGACTGGTGTGACAGGTAAAGTAACAAACGAATCTGGGTATACAATAAGCAGTATAACATATCTACCATTAACACTGTCTATAGCAATAAACCGATTTTATTGCTAAAATTAAAATATTATTTTTCAGTTTTGAAAATGTAAAGACGCAATACGAGCAGACATTAATGTGAATTAAGTCTAGCCTGGATGTGCATAGATTTGTGATATATTGTTTCCATTTAAAACTTTTATTGTGGACAACAAAGCTTAAAATTTCGGCATTAAACAGGCAATTGAAAAAATTGACATTCTTTCTATTGAAATAGTAAACATGGTTTTTTTTTCATTTTCAGGGCATTAAAACGTTGTCTTTAAATATTTAGAGAAATATGATCGAATTTGATTTTTTACAAATAAAAAAGATAAGGAATTTCTAACGGAATAAAGAATATGGCAAATTAAAAAGATTGAATGGACTATGCAGTGGGATATTTCATATGTATTCATGATTTTGTGTAGATCTAGAGTTTTGTTCTGTTTTTTTTGTCTTATCCCAGAGCAGGTATAACATTCCCGTGAAGAATATATCTTAGGATATGAAGAAATGTATCCAACCACGAAAATGTGCATAGGCATACAAAATGCGAATGACGTCGCTCTTATAAATAATAGAAAGCACTTTCCGGAAGACGTTCGAGAGTACGTTTGGGAGAACGTTCGCTAACACGTCTAAGATTACGTTGGAGAGCACGTTCTGCCGCACGTTCGAGAGAAAGTTCCAAAAGCCACGTGTGGCGGAAAAATTAAAAAATAAATATTGTTAAACACAAAAAAGCGATTTGAAGTTCTTTCTACTTTGCGACTGAGAATACAATGTGTCGGAGAATGTAACAAAAGGGACAATTTTGAAGCTAACGGTTTCAATGTTTCATTTTATTTAATTGAGGTAAAATGCACTTAGGAAGCATATTGATAACATCATTAAAATTTAACATTGACCAAGAAAAATGTGTTTTTAAATGAGTAGAAAACATCGTAAGAATGCAGCTTTTTTACATTCGAGACATTTAATAAATGATTATATTTTGAGCTTTAGCAATCTAAATACTATTGAAGTATTAACCCAATATTTGTTTGGGTTTAATCTAATTTAGATAATTATTGTGTGAGTAAGTTCGAGTGCATACGTTTGCGTTGAAAATGAGATAAAGAAAGTACGTGAGAAAAATATCATCGCATATTACGTAGGTAGTATTGTCAAGTTTATAGAAAATAATCACATATTTTCAGAGAAATCTGTGTATCCGGCATTTTGGGTGCCAAGTTTTATTATAATGAAATCTTTCAGATGGTAATAGCATTTTCCCACGCGGACAGCGCTAAATTCGTTTACACTTTTCCTAACATACACGGAAGATGATTCAATATGATGTTATTCTAATACCGACTAAGTTCAATCGATGAGGTACGAATATTCATTTTGCTTACTTCTAAACTCATATTTGATGCTATATGAACTTCTGTTAAGGTGTCGTCGAATACACTAAATGTTGAAATATCTACTGACACCTTGGGGGAAATTTTGATGGCTTCAAATGTTTAGAATCGATTTGATCAAGACTCCCTGAGAAATGTCTACACATTTCTGCTTCCCTCCTCGAGGGATTAGCCGATTTACATCGTTTTAATATTTATATGCCTTTTCCTCTAATTTCTTTTACGTTAGTAATTTTATACGTTTTGTTGATGCAGTTTCCTATAATGCTCTTTTTTATTATTTATTTCTCCATTTATTTACTCTGTACAGAAAGTGATGGCATTTTTGTTTGGTGAGAGGCATCATAAGACGAAGCAACTTCTTTTATTATTATTATTCAATTTTCACCTCAAACATAACACAATGCCACTTTGATGTACAAGGCTAATATCGAGGGCATAAGTGGCGGAGATACTATGTAAGGAGTTGAGCAGCATAATGTATGTTCTTATTACACTTGAACTTCTGCATATCAATACAGTTGAGGAAGCATGGGCTCTGAAAGGAATCCAAAGCCCAGCAGTTCTGAGTAAGAAACTATTAGAGTAGAAGGCTGTCTTACATCTAGGGATCTCATCTGTGAAGGGGTGGGACTTTGCTGCTTGTCGAGTTTATCGGGGGTATTTACGTCGAGGGGGTACTTGGACTTGTAGTTTGTCGGAGCATCCATCATTAAAATACTTGTAAAACAGGCAGAGGGATGCAGCATTTCGTCGATGGAAGAGATGGTGAAGCATAAATAACAGTTCAGGACCTATCAGGTTGGCGACTCTCTTTTGAACTCTGTCCAGGAATGAGAGACTAGTAGCAAATGCACCAGCCCAAATGTGGACACAATACAGCATTGGCAATATTCTCGATATATCTGTTCTAACTCATATTCTCCTCTTAACGTAAAGCTGAGAGGTTTGAACGAAGTACTTTTGGGTAAGGTATCTGTAGCCATATACTGGTGGTTGAGAAGATTTCTTGTAATTATTAAAGGAAACTATCTTAGTCTTGGCAGCATTGAATGTCACCATCCATTTTTGCTCCTATTCAATTGCAGACTGGAGGTCTTCCTTTAAGTTTCCCGCCATTGCCTTGTTCATTCATTTTCTCCACGTGTCTGTTATAGAGCGCGGTGCCGTTAGCAAATATAGCAACCTCAGAGACTATTTAATAAGGGAGTTCATTTATGAATATCAGGAGTAATAAAGGTCCAAGAATCAACCCCTGAGATACATCCGTATTTATATAATATTGTTTAAATGTATATTCTCTATTTAAGAAGGATATAATTAAGTATTCGTCTAGTGATATGATAGGATCTGATTTTCATGAGAACACTATCGTGCCATACCCTTTTAAAGCCTTAGATATATCTAGAGCTACTGCCCCCCCATTTCCTGTCTTATCCAGTGCATGGTATATACGTTCAGAGATTACAGTAAGAATATCTTCAGTAGAACGGGATAACCTAAATTCATATGTATAGTCGAAGAGAAGTGTAGCAACTGTAAGGTGGTGGACTAGAACTTGATTAATTATGGACTCAAATATTTTTTAGGAAAAGAGGGCGATAATTTAGTGGGTCAGTTCTTTCACCAGAATTATTCTAAACTGATACCATTGAATCAGTTTTCCAGCAGCCGGGAAAACATGATTCGTTAAAGAATTTGGTTAAAAGTTTGGAGAGAGAATTTGTTTAATAGTACAGCCGGAATGAGATCAGGTCCACATGCTTTTGAGGTGTCTAGGGTTTTATTATATAACTAGCAACAAAATATCATAGCAACTAAATTAAACTATTTAATCAGCTACATAATTGTTTTAATATTTTGCGACCACTGCTTGTAGAAAGAAGCTATGTTGTACACATATGAAGCGAGAGACCCCGTTCAGGTAAAACATTGTAAGCCATATTTATTTGACCACCAACACTTCGCGAACGATTATAAACTTCGCTTAAAAAGGGTATGGCTGCAATTAGGTGCGCGTTTAAAGAAGTGTTAAATGTTTATTGAATTGTATGCATTATAACACTTCCGCTTATGATTACGAACGTAAGAAATTCATCGAAGTCCGGGAATTTAGTGAAGTTGAACTATTCTAAGAGAGAGCAGGGGATGTGGAATATCATAATTCTATTGATGATATTACAAAAGATGATAAAACGACAAAAAAGGAGAAAAAATAAAGGAAAAAAAAAGAAGACGAAAAAGGAAAAGAAGAAAAAGAAAGTCAAATGAAAACAGAACTGCTTCTCGTTGCTCATTTATATAAAACCCCTGGTTTAAAACGGAACAGATTTGGCGGGAATGATAAATTTGCCTGTTCGCACCAGAGCCAATATTAATGTTATTGATGCTGGTCCGACAGAATTGATATTGATGTTCAGTAAAATGGAAGATAGTTAAAAGATATCAATAGAGAGAATGTGTTATAGTATTAGATATTTGGATTTGTAGATTGAATATTTGTTAAAGACGATGTACTGCAACTATCAATTATAGAAAAGAGGGTGCAATTCACAAAGCATAAAGAAAATGGTTTGAAGATCGGCTGACATATGAAGAAGCATATCTCTCTAACGTTCTATTACGTAGATCGAAAAATGCAGGTAGATAAATATATAAATAGAAACATATATCGAATGATATAGACAGAGATGTAGGTATACTTGTAGATATATGAATTACAAATTACTGTAAGAGGAAGATATTGATGGGAAGTCGGATGGTTTTATAGACAACAGTAAGAATTATAGGTACTTATGCAGAGAGTGATCCGGACGTAACTCACCGGACGCTCGGCTAGCCCCGTAACACGACGTCAACAGCCGGAGTTAGCCGAGCGTCGGCGATGTAGTTCGACGCTTTTCAACGAGCGTCGCCGATGTAGTTCGACGGTTGTCAACGCTACGCGCGTGCGCGACGCAAGAAAAAAAATTCAAAGCAGCAGACGACAATAAGGAAAAAGAAGAAAAGAAAGTAAAACAGTACAGAATCAGATTTATTTAACAACAACCGTTACAATTTCAGATTTATTTAACAGCCCTTAAAATTGCGTACCTATGGAAGGAAATATGAACTTAACATATTTGTCGGAAAAATTGCAAACAGCAGCGGGTGTCCTGGAATTTTGTCAGGAAAGGAGTTTGCTTGCAAAAAAGAAAACCTGTCCCTCATGCGGACATAGCTGCGTTTTCATAGCGAGGACCAAAGTCAGCGATGGCTATACATGGAGGTGCCAGGATGGCAAATGCAGGACCTTTACCTCTATAAGGACGGGGACATTTTTTTTGCAAATCTAGACTGACAATTGCAGTAAATATTCCTCGCATTTTTCTTTTACCAGGTTTTTCCTTAACCAACCACCCAACAAAAAAAAAACATGTTTTGTACAAAAAAAAAAACACTTTCCTTGTTACCTTTATTTTTCGCTGTTTATTCTTAAAAAATAAAAAAAATAACCCTAACCCTAAACCCCCCCCAAAAAAAAAAACATGTTTTGTAAAAAAAACAAATTTTGCTTGTTACCTTTTTTTCGCTGTTTCTTCTTCTTCAAAAAAAAAAACATAACTTTCTTGTATATAAAAAAACACTTTACATTTACAAAAAAAAAAAAAAAATACAAAAAAAAATTGTTTTCCGTTACAGTAAATAAAAGTTTTAACAAATTTTACATTAAGGTAGGTTTCTCTTTTCTTGTTATGTTTTCAGCGCCGACGCTCGGCTTGCTTTTCCTCGCCGACGCTCGGCTAACTCCGGCTGTTGACGTCGTTTTACGGGGCAAGCCGAGCGTCCGGTGAGTTACGTCCGGATCACTTTCTGCATAAGTACCGAATTATATATATATATATATATATATATATATATATATATATATATATATATATATATATATATGGGGGGAGTCGTGTATGTGCCATCTTGTTTTTCTATTTCACAGTCAATATTAAATTAATATCTATTGTTAACTTTCGCTGTTATGTATTAAGATTATTATTATATTAAGATTGTTATTATATATTAAGATTATTATTATATATTAAGATTCTTTCTAAACTTTCCAGCGGTAAATCGGCTCATATGAATACTAAGTCTGCGATATTTTGTTAGTGTGCAAATGGATTTTACACGGCATCTTTGTTCTTTTTACATAAAATACTCAAATTTCACATTCACTATATACGTACATGCATACACTATACGCACACACACATACACAAACACATACCGATTTTTTAATGAGTATTTTTTACATCTCCTACATTTTTTGCACGCGTTGTATTTAAAGAACATGTACAATCTATGACTACAATTAATTGCGGTTTCATTTAATGCCGTAACCAGCAAATTCTAGCATTGCTACGAATATAATTTGCTGATCTCTTTCTGTCATTTGATGAGAATAATACAAGCGTCACATTCTTGAAAACTCCGCGGAATAAGGATTTTGTTAATTGTTTTTTGGAGTATTCAGTCGAACAATAAATATGAGTGTAGATTTAAACTTACAATTTTGATTTTTTTTTCTCTTATATATCTTCAACTTATAATTTTAATTTTTTTCTCTTATATATATATATATAGATATGCACACACAAACATATATGTGTGTATGTATGTATGTATGTATGTATGTATGTATGTATTGCTCAGCAACCGACAAAGCTAATATGCTTGCCAGCCGGTTTGCCTCGAACTCCACACTGGACCCTTCCAACCACCCCTGCCTGACTTTCCTTTGCGGACAGACTCCACGCTAGACGATCTAAAAGTCACCCCTGCTCAGGACATGCTATCATAAAAAATCTTGACACTTCAAAAGCATGTGGACCCGATCTCATCCCAGCTGTGCTATTAAAAAAGTGCTCAGCCGAAGTAGCTCCAGTTCTCTTCAAACTCTACAACAAATTTCTTAAGAAACATGCTTTCCGGGCTGTTGGAAAACTGCCTCTGTGGTACCAATATTCAAGAACTCTGGCGAAAAAAATGACCCATCAAATTATCGCCCCATTAGCCTCCTCCCACTTTTCCCCAAAATATTTGAGATCATAATTAACCATGCTCTAGTCCGGCACCTTACAGATGCTAAACTTCTGACTGACAAACAATATGGATTTAGACAAGCCCGTTCCACAGCTGACATCCTCACTGTAATCTCTGAACGTATATACCATTCACTGGACAAAGCGGGGGAGAGCAGAGCGGTAGCTCTAGATATATCTAAGGCTTTTGACAGGGTATGGCACAAGGGTCTCCTCAGAAAAATTAAATCATACGATATCACTGCTTAGCATAATTAAATCCTTCTTAGATAAGAGAAAAATCCAGGTTGTCCTCGACGGTCGAACATCTAAACAGTGTGATATAAATGCGGGAGTGCTTCAGGGGTCTATTCTTGGACATCTATTGTTCCTGATATTTATTAATGACCTCCCCGACAAAACAGCCTCTGAGATGGGTATATATGCTGATGACACTACACTCTATAACAGGCATGACAGGAAAACAAATGAACACATATCTAAAGAAATGGCAAAAACACTAGAGGATGACCTCCAATCTGTAGTGGAATGGGGACATAAATGGATGGTCACATTCAATGCTGCCAAGACTAAACTGGTTTCCTTAAATAACTACAAGAAACCTTCTCTGCCACCAATAGCAATGGCCAGTGACTCCCTGTCTGAGAGTACATCTTTCAAACTGCTTCACAGGAAACATGAGCTGGAACAATTATATTGAAAACATTGCCAGGGCCGCTGCGAAAAAGGTAGGCTCTCTCTACCGTGCTAGAAAACTACTGACACCTGAAATTTTCCTGTATCTCTATAAGGCCACAATTCGCCCATGTATGGAGTATTGTTGTCACATTTGGTCTGGTGTACCTGCTACTAGTCTTTCGCTCCTAGACAAGGTTAAAAAAAAAGAGTGGCCAATCTGATAGGCCCTGAACTGGCATCTAAGCTTCAGCCTCTGTCCCATCGACGAAACATTGCATCCCTTCGCTTGTTCTACAAGTATTTTAATGGTGAATGCTCAGACGAACTGCAGACACTTCTGTCCCCACGACGCAGACACCCTCGACAAACCCGACAGGCAGCTAAATCCCACCCCCACAGAGTAGAGATCCCTAGATGTAAAAGATATTTCTACTCCAGTAGTTTCTTCCCCAGAACCGCTAGACTCTGGAATTCCATTCCATGATCCTGCTTTCCTAACTGTACTGACATGCAGAAGTTCAAGTGCAACGTGAACCGACATCTTGCTGCCCAAATCCCTACATAGTGCCCCCAGTAGTTGCTGACACTGATAGTAGCCCCCTACACCAAAGTGGCAATGTGCCTTGTTTGGGGTGAAAATGTAATAAAAAAATGTATGTGTATATATATATATATATATATATATATATATATATATATATATATATACATATATATATGTGTGTGTGTGTATGTGTGTGTGTGTGACTTGCAACTGCTTGTGGACTTTATACTCTAATGAGACTTTCTTCGGAGGAGGAAACAGTTTAACCACACATTAAGATTAGTGCCGCAGTCTCATTTTTTTAAGAATGAAATGATATTAAAGAGCTATTAAAATAAATGAATGTGCATATAAATTGAATTACCCGTTCAATAAAGAAAACATCATATAAAAAAGATAGTAAACGGTCTTTACATACATATGTTTGTATGTATTTACTTTGTCTAAAATCTCATTTTATGTTATGCCCCCCCCTTCAAATCTTGAGTATCGTATAGATTAATAGACCTCTATAAAAAGTATATATATATATATATATATATATATATATATATATAAATAGAGAGAGAGAGAGAGAGAGAGAGATGTATTTATGTACAATTACAAATATAATATAAATATCTTCAAATTGGATTATACCAAGATGATAAAATGCTTAATATACTCAAAGATAAGTTTTATTCAACAAGACAGTTTTTTATCAAATGATATAGAGAAAATGCCGTACACTTCCCGTAAAAGGCTCTCAGAAAAAAATACACCCAACATTACACTAAAACTAAATAAATATAACAACAGTTATCCTGGTAACAGTTATACATCTTGTAATAATAGACCTCTTACTTCTATCAATAGGTACAGCCAAGGTAAAACGGAGACGAGCAAATGATGTCCGTATAATATTGTTACCACGCCCCCGATATTTTTCTAATTGTAAAATATTTTTTTACATATACATCTACTTTGAATACGTTATTTACTTAAAAACAATAAAAATCTTTATTCAACAATGATCCATATATCTCAAGCGATAATCACTTGTAACAAAAGGAACATTTAAATTACCTCAACAAATAATTGCTGTTTAGCTACTAGTATTAATTTTAATTGCTAACGTTAACCCCGAAATAATACTAATGACCCCACGTTTCAAAACATTTATCTATATCTACTTCCGAATGTTAATCCCTGTGACATATTAATAAATGACAATTACCCATTCAATTAACTAACTCAAATAACCTATTTAAATTAAATTAACTTTTAGACAGTTAATTATCTTATTACAATTAGTTCTATTAGTATACATGACAGACCAAATGAAGTAACTAACACATACAATCGCTACTGCCATTGAAGCTCAACTTTCCCAATGAAGTGGGGTATCTCGAGCGATGTATGTTAATTTAACAAAAAAATAGTAGAATTTCTTATGCTAATTATAAACTCCAATATATTATATAATTGATTTATCCCTTATATATATTTAAAATTTTTATCAACCCCATTTTACTATAAATAAACAAGCAGGCTCCTTCAGTCTTGGACAGA
This sequence comes from Euprymna scolopes, assembly GCF_053919585.1. Lineage (NCBI taxonomy): Eukaryota > Metazoa > Mollusca > Cephalopoda > Sepiida > Sepiolidae > Euprymna > Euprymna scolopes. The sequence continues at coordinate 56,741,426 of NC_136500.1, forward strand.
CTATTGATACTTACGTAGAGTTGATTGCGCTTTTTTGTGGCAGGAGGTGCTCAATCTGCAACCACACCTCTCCTGAGACATTTTTAAATACCAGTGGCAAGTGAAGTACAGAACGACTGGAAACACATGCCGAGATAAGCGGAGAGCACATACAGCGCCTAGAATTCCCAACTGGTCACCCATCTGATACTAACCAGGTTCAACGTTGCTTTACTACGGTGATCGTATGAGAACCGGTGGTTCATCGCGATGATACCGTATTTAATATAAATAGCAATTAATAAACCCGCTATTTTTTAGTTGGTCAATTGCTACGTCCTAAAAATCCCATAAATACCTTGCTATCAACTTGTTTGTATTATTTCAGTTTGTTTTTTTTAAATATTGGTGATGTTATTTCCTTGTCCGCATATATATATATATATATATATATATATATATATATACACAAATATATTTGTAGTCATCGACATACAGTCCTGTTTCGTTGTATCACAACTTATCAGTGCCGCTAGACTAACACCTCTCCAAGAACCTAGAACCGTCGCGTTGACGGTGCCCGCAATTAATCTGTCCGAATATCTATGTAAATAAACATCCGTCCGCCACTTTTAAAGTGCCCAAACGCTTGTTTGTAAACAAACCGCGAGCTTCGCATTTTTCAGCCAAATTAAGTAGCGAGTGAGATTATTTACGACAGTGCTCAACCCAAAGAGGGGTGCTTTTTAATGATAATGATAATAATATATACACATATACCACATATACATATATATATATGTGTGTGTATGTGTGTGTATATATATATATTATTATCATTATCATTATCATGATTATTGTTGTTGTTGTGTTTTGTTATCATTATCATTATTATTAATGTGCTTGTTATTATTATTATTATTATTATTATTATTATTATTATTTACGCACTAAGAGTAGTCACACAAGCCATCATCAAAGTTTTCTGTTTGAGAACAACTTGTGTTCTCTGTTTATTATTACTAGAAGAGGCCTCTCCATGTGCATTTTACAATCAATAAGCAAAAAGGGACCTTTCCAGGGAATTTTTCAACTAATCAACCAGAAGGACCTTTCCGGCATATTACAACTCATCAACCAGAAAGGACTTTTCCATGGTATTTTACAATCAACCACAAGGGATCTTTCCAATCCTTTACAATCAATCAACTAGACGAGACTTTTCCAAGGCATTTCACAATCAATCAACCTAAAGGAACTTTTCCAGTGCGTTTTACAACTAATCAACCAGAAGGGATGTTTCCAGGCCATTTACCAACTAATCAATCAGAAGGGACATTTCCAGAGCATTTTACAATCAATTAACCAGAAGGGACATTTCCAGAGCATTTTACAATCAATTAACCAGAAGGGACATTTCCAGAGCATTTTACAATCAATTAACCAGAAGGGGCATTTCCAGAGCATTTTGCAATCAATCAACAAGAAGGGACATTTCCAGGGCATTTTACAATCAATTAACCAGAAGGGACATTTCCATGTCATTTTACAACTAATAAACCAGGGACGGACATATTACAATCAATAAACCAGAAGGACCTTTCCAGGGCATTTTACAATCAATCAACCAAAATAATTTTTCCAGCATTTTACCAAAATCGAGCTTTTCAGGCCATTTTACAAGTAAAGGGATTTTTCCAGGGCATTTTATAATCAATCCACAATAAACGACATTTCCAGAGCATTCTATAATTAAATCAGAAGGGACCTTTCCAGAGCATTTTATAATTAATCAATCGGAAGGGACCATCCCAGGGCATTTTATAACTCATCAACCAGAAGCGACCTATCTAGAGCATTTTATAATTAATCGACCAGAATGGATGTTTCCAGGGTATTTTGTAATTAATCAGAAGTGACTTTGCCCCCGCACTTTTGTAATATTAAAACTTTGTTACATTAAATATTGTAGCATAAAAACAACTCATCTTTATTAGCTTTGTTTTAAAAGCGACACCAATTTGGGTTTTTGGGGTTTTGAGGGTTTTATTTAATATTATTGGTACATATTCCAATTTCCTATTTGGAATATTGCACTTTCTTTTTAAAGGGGTTATCAAGATTCTAACGGTCGTAGCGACAAGCGTATTAATATATGGGTTCCTATTCTCATTCAAGTTGCTGTGGTGAGGCATGTGAAGCCTCCCCCCGTTACCTAACGCGCGAGGGATAGAGTGAAGTAATTAGATTAGACAATTAATCGATTTGATTTTAAAAATATGCGATGTCACCGATTTCAATGACAAATAATTTCAAAGGCAAAATTAAAATGGCATTCAATTAGACAGTGATTGAGTAACGGATTACGATGGACGTGCATTTTTAATTCACAAATATTAAATTAAGACCAAATACATTTCAACAGTTTTGGATAAACAGTTTAACTTGAAATCGCCCTAAACTATAGAGCGAAAATTGAAGAGCCACTGCTCAAAACAACGAGATACGAGGGGCGTGCAATAAGTAATGCCCCTGACTTACTTTCTATAGAAGTAGAGCAACGAAACTTGGAACAGTTATTAGTCTTTCTCTACATAGGAAGCACCTAGAATTATGCATTTCTCCTATCATTTGATGCAGCTCTGGAGACTGTTTTTGTAGAACACACCAGGTTAGTCCTCCAACCACGACTTGACTTCAGAAATCAAGGCTGCATCATCTGGGAAACGCTTTCCTTTCAAAAACAACTTTATGGCTGGGAAGAGGTGAAAATCAGAGGGTTCAAGGTAAGGAGAGTAAGGAGGATGAGGAAGAATTTCATAACCACACGCCCGTGCTTCTGATCTAGCGATATGCGAGTTGTGGACCGAAGCATTTTCCTGCAGGAGGAGGGTACCTTTGCTGATCTTACCCCGCCTCTTGATTTTGATAGCTTCCCTAAATTTCCTCAAAAGTGGAGCATAATAGGCTTCTGCAATTGTGGTACCCTTTGCCAGGAAATTTGTGATCACTACTCCGTCCTGGTCCCAGAAGACTGTGAGCATGTTCTTGCCAGCAGAGGGCTGCACCCTTTCCTTGTTTGGAGATGGTGAGTCAAGGTGCTTCCACTGCATTGACTGGGCTTTGGTCTCTGGATCATAATGATGGATCCAGGTGTCATCCTTTGAAATCAGTCTTTTGAAAATCTTTGACTCTTGGCACATCTCCAAATTCATCCTGGAGCACTCGACGCGTTCTCGCTTCTGGAACGGTGTAAGCAACCTGGGAATGCACCTTATGCATATGCAAATGGCCATGAATGATAGTTTCCGCAGACTCTGTACTAATCTTGACATCTTGGGCTATTTGGCGAATAGTAATGCGCCGATCTTCTAAAATGGCAGCCTCAACTTGACGGACAGATGTCTCATGAATGGTAGAAGGGGGAAGGCGACCAGGTCTGGGAGCTGTTTTCCCAAACTTCTGGCCATATTTGAATACACGATGCCAGCGTTTTACAAGGTCATATGAGGGGCATTATTACCATACGTTTCTTTCATTTTATTAAAAGGCTCCTGTGGTGTGTGTTTTTTCAATTACAAAAACCGGATAACTGCTCGACATTCAACAGGCTCCATTTCACAACTGACTCAGTTCAAACACCTGTAAAACAGAAACCCCAATTACTTCAGAGCTGTAATTGCCACATAACCCGTAGAGATAGAAATCATTGCACCTGCAAAATTTCAGCTAGATCAGGCAACTGGAAGTGGGACAGGAGTATTACTTATTGCACACCCCTCGTACTAAATAAGAGAAATGATGTTGATTCCTATGTTTCATTACTTTCCTCCATTACTTATATTTCTTAGCTTTAATCTGACCATTGCTTCTTATATACGTGTGAAGCATGGTTTGAATTGACAATTAAATTTGAGATGTAGTTTGTGATTCCAAGTTCCTCACAATTGACTTAGCTATATTTGATATTCCTGTGTCTTTTAAACACTAGTCTCCAGTTACCTAACTCTCATTCACTTCAGTTTCGAACTGTGCCACAATAATATTCCAAACATGGTGGTATCCACTTATACATAACCAAGGATTTTTCCTGGACATTTTCTAACATTACTTGTATATATTGGTTTTGTTTTTTGAATACACAACTTCAACTCAGGAATACTTACGATATCCACCATAAACCAATGTATTTTCACTCAGGACGTGGGAAACTTGGAATCACAAACAACATCTAAGATTTAATATTTTAAAAGATTTCAAATTTTCCATCAACAATCGCAACACGCTACCCTGAATCACTGTTTAATGGTTGTTTTTGTTTTACGGCATATGAACCCTTTTCGGGTTATTTAATGCCGAATCCAAAGATTTTGAAGAACATTTTTTTTAATAGAATACATTTGTCGATTTCAAGTCAGTTTCTATTTAACTCATAGTTGGGACCCTAACAAGTACTACCACTCCGGGTCAGAGTGGTCCTGGGAGCAATGGTAATTAAAGGGTGGCTCCACACTTCCCAAAGCCCGCACTCCACGGCCTCACCACTTGATATAGTTAAGGTCATATCCAGGACCGAATCACTGTTTAAATTGAATCGAGACTGAAATTCCCAAATGTTTAAATTGAATCGAGACTGAAATTCCCAAATATATTTCGACACAGCTTTGCACCTAACAAGAACCAAAAACGTTGGATAATATCTCTACTCATTTGCTCCTTAAGAACTTTCTTCTACTGTAAATTTTTCCTATTGTCGTATTTTCATTTTATTTTAGTTCGGTTTTTACTTGGCTTTTTATAATTTTTATACTTATTATATTTGTATTTAGTTTTTATTCTTTTATATTTGATAACTTTGTACTGCTTATACCTTTATTATTTATTATTATTTTATATTTTTATAAGTTTTCATATTTTATCCCATATTTTCTATATGTTTCTCCTCAGATTCTACCATCTGCTAATTCTCTATCTTATTCATTTAATTTTTTTTTATATTTTTCCGTTTTAATTTATTCCCTTACATGTATTTTTATATTATAGTAATCATTACTATATATGTAAATACTCATTTAAATACTAAGTTCTAATTCTAATGCGTCTACAAGTATGTACGGGCCATAGCATAAATAGCCTATTTCAGTAAAATCCTTCTATAGTTATAACCTAGTCATACATGTGATTAAATAAGCAATCCCTTTCTATCATTCATCCTATATTCTTTCCGGGCGTGTATTGCATACATATATTAAACTCATCATGGCAGATGTGTGATAAAAGCAATATTCCACCTATATCACAGATATCACTTAAGTTCTCTCATTCCCTCCATAAACCGTCTCAATATTTTGTTTTAACTGCACAATTATTTCGCTCCTAATATAACTATCGCTAAACGTCACATTCCTCTCATGTTACCTAGCATCGCTTCTCCTGTTCTGATGAAAAGCATTAGGTTTCGAAATACCATGGTATAAATTGTTTTACCTATTTGATTTTTTTAATTATTATTGGGAGTCACGTATTATATTTTTAAGAATACTCTCATCAATTTTTGAGTTCTTGTGTAACTGGTTACGGTAATATATATTAACAGGTTAATAATTCTCTTGAATATTACTAATTTAATACGTGGCTCCCAATAATAATAAAAAAATAAAATTTATAATATATTATCAAAAAATACAGACAACAAGCCTTGTACTGAAAAACAACATTTCGCAAACAAATGACCTGTTGGAAAGGACCAATGTAGTTTACAAATTTAGCTGCCTAATAGGAGAGTGTATATTAGTAGCTACATTGGTTAAACAACTAACACATTGTCGCGAAGATTGACTCTCCACCTCTCTGACTCTAGCTCCATATTACAATATTTGAAGGGACATGGCTGCCACCATTCGGAATTTCAAAGAATTATGGTAGAAAATACAAGAGTATTGCAGAGTGAGAGAAATGTAAATAGGTTAAGAATACTCGAAGCATTGTACATTAAAACAAAGAAGCCTCAAATAAATAATATTAATTATGAGTACATCCGGAATATTTTGAAATGTTTGGGATGAATTTTTGTATATGTATATGTCTTTGTTTGTTATATGTTTGAATACCCTTTATGTAAAATTTAAAATTTTTAAACCAAAAATTGTCTTAATAGTTAGCTAGAGACTGCAACGGTAAAATCTTTTAGACTTTGACCACTTGGAAGCCAAATTTTCAGTAACAAACGATTAAAAAGCTCGCCATATGTCTGAATACACTTTATATAAAATTTCAAATGTTTAGACCAAAAATTGTCTGAGATATTTCGCAAAGATTGCTGTGATTAATTTTTTTAATTTTGGACCCAATTATGACCCATTAACATTTATTGTTCTGGGCTCAAATTGAATTATAAAGTTAGATTTATTTCCAAGGAACGTATATCTAAAATTTCAAGTGTTTAGACCAAAAATTGATGGAGGAGTTTGGTAGAGTTCTCAAAGGTCAACTTTGAACCATTAACAGCAAAATTTCTGGCCAAAATAAACGATTAAAAAGATTTTCCCAAATCTCAATATTCCGTATCTAAAACTTTTAATGCTGTAGACAGAAAATTGACAGAGTTATTTTGTAGGGAAATGTAAACAGACAGACACACAGACAGACATTTTCACTTTTATAGAGATATAGATAGATTGGACGCAATACGTAGTAATGATTGAAAAAGTTTAAAAATAAAAAAAAGACTCGTGCGCCACCACCGAGAATCGAAATCAAAACGTTTAGCTTACGATTTGTTTTTGTCGTCAATGACTGGGCTATGAAGACACTTGTAATGTAAGGCTAAAAATTAAAACCAATAGCTATTACAGTATGCATTCGTAATGCCGGCGTTCGACCTTCACCTGGCAAACTTCTTTTTATTTTCTTTAATTTTCACACTTTTGCACCGATTTTTTCCGGGTAAAACACACATATAAAGTTTCGCATGGATTCAAATACTTTATATATGAAGTTTCCTGTGTAGACTAAAAACTCTGAAATCATAAAAATCGATTAGTTATTTCATAAGAGGCATGGCAATAACATACTGAATTTTCAAGAGTCTATGAAAAAATGTTTGCTAATGATTTAGCATTCATTTTGGATTTGAATTACAATATTCTTTTTCTGCCTCAATGTCGATTTCCCTTATTCTATGTATCTTAAAAGTTTAAAAAACACTTTAGTAACTTTAATTTTCTGTTTAACGTTTTTAGAAAATAAGGTGCAAACCAATAAAAATATTTGCTATGAGAAGCATCGAAAACTTATGGGTTAAGGAAATAGATTTATTAAATTGATTAACCTTTTAAAAACATAACATTTAAATACCAAAATTTATATATATATATATATATATATATATATATATATATATATATATATATATATTCTGTGCCAATCGCCTTATTGCAGATTAGTAAAATTTCAACATTTCAGTAAATATACGTACTACAAAAATGAAAATGATATCGTCAAATGAATGTTTCAAGGTTAGTTATTTGCAAAATTTTTTATTTAAATCCATGCGATATTCACGAAATTATGACGTTTTATTTATTATCAAGCGATATATGCTGTTTATCCTTCATTGTATTCAAAAAGGGGCGCTGTACGGTTATCGAAAAGAAAGGGATTGTTGCTTGACTCGGAGAAGGATTGTTCATCAAAGATTTAGCTTTGGTGCTGGAAACTGATCCAACAAGTTTGGCTTCATTCGTGAACAACTCTACACCAAATCCAAAAACGATAAGACCAGCAGGAGAAACCTTTCACATCGTGAGATTCGGAAAATACTTAGAGAAGTCAACCGAAACCCAAACAGCGCCAGTGCTTCGATTTTTGCAAGAGCTGCTACTGCTCCAAGATCCAGACAATCCCGATTTAATGTGTTGAATGGAATTGCAAGGTACATTAAAACTATTCCAAGGCCCTCAGTAAGCAAACAGCATAGAAAACAACGAAGTGCTTGGCCATAGAATTACATAAAAATTGATATCCAACGTGTCCTATTTACAGATGAAACCCGTTCTACTCTTGACGGTCCGGCTGGATGGGCCAAAGTTTGGAACTCGAACGGAACTCCAGACCCTTACAAGTTTATCGCCAACGGGGAGGTGGAGTCTTCATGTTTTAGGCGGGAATCATTACGGATAAGTTTGTTACAACATTTCGAGTTCAAGAGGGTGTCAAACTTACTATCAATGCGTGTGTACGCATTACTGGTAAGTTTGGCCTTTTTGGATAAATATTTATCATCATGGCTAGATGACCTACCATTGTCACGTAACTTTCAAATGATTTTTATGCAGGACAATGCACCATCCCATTTTGCTCTCCAGACCTTAACCTCATTGAATATCTCTGGTCAATATTAAAAAGAAGAGGTGGGGCAATTTACTTCCAAGGATGCCTTGTGGAGAACATAGTTGATATTGCTAGAGCATTAACTCCTTTTTGAGATGAAATAATTGATTTCCCCGGGTGACAAATAGTTGTTATAAGTTATTTAAAAAATAGTGGGTATGTCAATAAATAATTAATTTATATGAGGCATATGACTAGGAAATCTTTTTCTGTATCATTCTTTGAAAGAAAAATATAATAAAATGCACAGTTCGCAAGATAAGACATTCTATTGTTGCCCTAAACCAAAATTTAAGAGACCTGCAATAAAACGATGGTCAGTGGAAATTCCACGATAAAGAATAATAGCTTCGTGAATATGGCATGAATTTGAATGAAATTTTGTGAAATAATTAACCTTACATTAGTCGTTTGATGATATAATTTTCATTTTGTTGTGACATATATTTAGTGAAATATTGACGTGGAATATTGATATTTTACTAATCTGCTATAAAGCGATTGACACAGTTTATATATATATATATATATATATATATATATATATATATATATATATATATATACACAAATATTTATTTAAAAAACTATATATACATATTCCAAACGCGAACCAGTGGTTTCAGTGTACTGAATCAGCCATTTTTGATGAATGAAATCAATACAACTCATCAGCGAATTATTTATTTAATATCTTAAAGAATTATGTAATTTTAGTTCATGTTTACAATATGATCAAACTTACTTAACTAATTAATATTATATATATATATATATATATATATATATATATATATATATATATACTAGAACTTACATGCCGCATGATGGATGAGATCATTTTCAGAAATAGAACAGTTTTTTCATATCCTTACGAAAATTATAATGAATACATAATTATATGAACCTCATGTTTAGAATGTTTTTTCCATAATTACATAATAATTATTTGAAAACAATGTAAAATTTGATGGATTTAGAAAAATTATTTTCAAAATGAAGTTCAAGAAATTCTCATTAATTTTTGTCTACTATCCATGGATCCAATAAAATGTGAATGCCATATTTTATTTTGAAACACATAAGGGAAAATGAAATCTTGAAAATATGTAAAAAAATGTATAATATCTATTGTTAAATTTCAACAAAAAAGCAAAGGTCCGTTAAGTTTAACGGGTGTATTTAAACTTCTTTTACTACATTTCTAGAATACTACAGCCAATATAGCATATTCGACATAATTCGTCCTTAAGCCTAGCATTTGTCTTCCTGAATTCAAAATTATCAGTCAATTATTTTTTACTGGCCGGAGGAACCAGTTGTCAGAGTTCTGTGCAGAATCTACGACTTTTCTGATTCGCAATTCCTTCCTACCTTGCTCTCTTGCTTATGAAGCAGTAGTTCACCAAAATCACGTATATTAGCCATTCGTGAGATATTATTTCTGCAAATGATTTTGATTCAATCATAGACTTTTTTCCATCTAGCTCACATGTCGTTTTCATACCAATTGCTCACTATTCTATGTTACTGATGCGATTTAGGGCAGAGTAAAGGTTGGGTATTGGTAAATTCTCTGCAATTTGTCCACGTCAAAATAATTACTCCGAGAAGTAAGTTTGAAGATATTCGTGCGGTCCTCTATCAATACGAGAAATGATCGAACGATAGGGTTTATCTGTCAAGAAGTGCAAACCACCTTCCAGCCGGTTCTTCATTCAACATTCTGATCCACATCTGGCATCAATTGAAATGAGTGGCTCTCGTCTTCAGGAGGCCTTAATTTTGACAAGCTTCTGGCTTGACCGTTACTCCTGGTCTTAAATGGAACACGTACATCACATCTGTTTCCACAGGTGGGATCTTTCTATCGATCCAGTAGATATCTCAATGCAGATGCAATTCTCTATCTATATAAGAGCCAGGTACGTCCAAGGATGAAATACTGTTGCCACATCTGGGCAGGAGCTGCTAGAAAGGACTTGTCCTGCCTTGATAGAGTTCAAAATGAACTTCGTAGCCTCGTAGATGTATTTTTCTCTTCCTTGCAACTTATATCTCACAGAAGAGATGTTGCGAGTTTGTCTCTGATGTATCGTTATTTTCATGGAAAGTGTTCGACTGAGCTTCAGTCTATGGTTCTTCTTCGCCAAACTTTCACAAGAAACACTCGTCTAGCTGAAAACACTATCAATAATTCCCCCCACTTTTTATCTGTGCCTAAATCTGAACGTAGATTCAATGAACAAAGCTTCTTTCTCAGAATTGCACGCCTATGCAATTGTCTTCCGTTTTTCTGCTTTCCGGCTGACTACAATATGGTTGTCTTCAAGACTAACGTAAATAAGTTGTGGATGAGCCGTTCCATATAAGTTAACAAATTTACGGAATTTCCATTATTAATGATTACTATATTGTCCAATTTCTACTGTACTGTAACACTTATCCTCGAGTGGCCTCTTGGCATTGATAATGTGGTGATGCCTGTGTAAAAAAATGGCACTTTATTTAGAATTTGGCCTCTGGAATGCCTCTCTCTTTATTAACTTTAATTAATAAGATACGCTAACATTTAATATTATAATGTATGCAAATTTCGGATTTATTATAAGAAAGCTAATGCTATATTGATTATCATATTATACCCAAGATATAATAGTGATTTAGAAAGTTTTACAAATATGACTAGAGTGCCATAGAAACCATTAGCTCTCTAGCCTGATTCGTACTATTTGTACTATGTCCTATTTACATTAAGTCCTAAAAGCCTTTTTGTTTGTTTGCAAAGACAAGGTTTCAAGGATTTAATATAGATAGTTTCTAAAATGATATGGAGAGTGTGACCTGCTGAAAAGTTTAAGACACCGATACGTGTATTTATCAAGTGCATAATTTGCATGCCGAATCTTGGATGGAACATGTTGTTTGATATGAAAATACAAAGTTAGTGATGCCCACCCGACGTAGTGCATTCCACAATTTCACTTAAATGAATAAGTAATAGAATTTTTTTGATGCTGGGCGGGACATCTTTTTTTCTGAAAAAAAAACAACAACACGTAGACTCGATGAAAAATAACACTGTGCTCAACTTTCACAAGAAACGCTCGTCTAGCTACCAATAATTTCCCCCACTCGTTATCTGTGCCTAAACCTAAACGTAGATTCTATGAACAAAACTTCTTTCTCAGAACTGCACGTCCGTGGAATTGTCTTCCGTTTTTCTGCTTTCCAGCTGACTACAATATGGTTGTCTTCAAGTCTAACGTAAACAAGTTCTTTATGAGCCGTCCCACTTGGTAACAAATTTACCGAATTTCCATTACTAATGATTACTATATTGTCCAATTTCTACTGTACACTCTTTAACCCTTATCTTCGAGTGGCCTCTTGGCCTTGATACGTGATGATGCTTATGTAAAAAATATTCAAAGCAAAGCATTAGTATGTAAAGGAAGTTTAGTTCTGCAAATTAGAATCTACAGGATTTATTATTAGAACAATGGATACAGATTTAATAATGTCCTTGTTGCATGAATTTTCAAAGAATGTCATTTATCCTCAGAGGACAAAGAGTCAACAAAATACCATGTATCGAGGAACTATTTTGCTGGTAAGCCCATAGCTTGAAATTCAAAGTATGAGAAATATGATGCTATCTCTTCTATTATGTTTGTGCAAAAATAATGTCGTTTTTTTACGTTCAACGTCATGTAAAAGACGGCATTATTTTTGCATCAACATAATCTATAATATAAATCTCATCTGTCTGTTTAAATGTATGTATGTGTGTATGTATGTATGTCTCGCAAAAACTTTCGCCAGAGCTGACGGATTTTCACGAGATCAGTATTATTTTGAAGCCAGACTCTCCGGACGATAAATATCGAAAAATTAGCCAAAAACATTAACTCCTTCATCCTCTACCAGGCAATTTTCTACAGGGGGTCGCTTTTTCACCTATATTTTCGAAAGTCATCGCCTTTTTTCGACTGTCTAGCCTTAATTTAAACCTACGTCACTTTCGGTTTGACGATGGGCGCAGCATCTAACGCGTCACGTTTATTTCCACTTTCTTTTCCTCCTTCGCGGTACGGGTTCGAGCCTGCCTGCCTACTACCACTTTTTTCCGCTCGCAAGTTCCTTTTTTTTTTTTTTTTTTTTTGCTCAACCAACGCCCTTACACACACCTCCACTTTATTTTTCGCCATCACTTCACGGGTTCGAGCCTGTTTGCCTACTACAACAGTTTTTGCTCAACACACACCTACAAACACCCAGGTAACGAAGGGCACCTAGGCTAGTATTATATAAATGGAACTTTGCCTATGTGGGCATGTAAGAGAGAGAGAGAGAGAGAGAGAGAGAGAGAGAGAGAGAGAGAGAGAGAGAGACTAACAATTATCCATGGACTCCGAAACAGCTAGGTTGATTATATTTTAATTTCACATCAACGTTCTTGATGCTTCTGCTAGTGTTCTTACAGATGTTTTATTTTATCGGAATACGTCGGATAAGTATCGAAAATCGATAATCGAAAAAATTCGACAAAAGAATGAAACCGATTAAGACCAAAACATCACAAGTGCATTTGAGAAGTTATATCACTGCACGGGGTATAAAATAAATTATAGATTTTTTATAAGACAGAGGCGCGTTTGAAATTAACGTTTCCTTTTAGAGCACAATAGAACCATGATACTTGACTTTTTTACGCTTAACTTGAATTCCAATCATTATGTAAAAGTAATTTATCAAATCTATAGCTGCTTATTTGATATGACATAGGCACATTCGACATGAATGTTTCTATAAAACAACAATTGAGCCATGATACTTGACCGATACATTATAAACTTTAAGTAAACCCCTTATTCACAAATAATTTTATAAAATAACCGGTGCAATGTAGTCTATAATGTGTTGTGATATACATCACTGCAAAGAGACACTTAAAAGGGTAGTAAATCGATTTGTTAAAAAATATGGGAGTTCACTGATTTCAATTAAAGTATGACAGGGTATCGTATTCGTTGATCTCCTATTCAATCCTGAAAAATGTCGGGTTTTCCTACTAGTTTAAGATAATATAAAAAAATAGAGATCAAAAAGTATATTCAACTTGAAGTCCACACATGAATGTGAAAAATAGAAATGTAGCAAATTCAAAACAATAGGGATTGCAGAAATAGAAATTGTAACCGTAGATCTGAAGGTGTTATCAGTGAATCAACTGGAGGAATGTCTGTTTGTAAGTTTGCAAATCCATAAATCTATCATTCTTGCATGCGATATATTCCAGCGTTGGCGTTATGTGAAAGGTTATTTGAAAGGTCAAAATAAGTATGAGATCGAAGCGCTAACAGTAGTATAAAAATCGAGTGAAGGGATAATCTTCCAAGATCAACTTCCATCGCCAGAATATGAAGTTCGGGCAAAACGAGAAAGTTGGCATGGTGTGACGGTGAGAAACTTTTTAAAAGTAAGTTTAACTTTTACCAGTTATAAAGTGGAAACCGTCGAGGTGCGTACGTCTAATTAAGAAACGGGGTGGGGAAGACACTTTATGAACAGCTCAGAATTTCAAATTTCTGAGTGTAATAAAAACATTTGCTTCAGGAATAGACAGAAAAATAGATAAAATGAGTATTAGTCACGCTTACCCATACACATATATAAACACATACAATTGCATACGCATGGACACAGCATATATATCTAAGAATAGGCATATACATATGCATATATACATATAGGAAAGCCTGTATAATCCACACCTATCAATAAACCCAGCTAAATTATCAAATTCAGATATAAGAATTAGGGTTATATTTGTATGTTAAGAAAATAAAATATTTTACAGAGGCTTAAAATACATGTCAAGGGACTATAATCGTTGTCTGAACTTAAAGCAATAAGAAAAATGTACGTTAGGTTTAAATAAATAAAGACAATATAGCAGATTATAGGGATGAAAAAAGGTTTGTGTGAAATTTTATGGCATATTGTTGGATGACATTGTCCTAGCGATTATATAATTCCTACTTGTGAGACATCGGCTTAAGTTATACCCAAGTTGGATGATCACATCCCTTGTTCGATACGAAGTAGGTCCGTTCCATAGTCGGATATCGCCGCGGTTTGCTTGATCTGTGTTAATTAATAGACTTACTTCGTGTGTATGGTGGGTTTACTCAGATGAAGAACCATTCGCCCTGCATGCAAGATGCTTGTGTTTGGAATCCCGAGTTGGGATATGTCAAACTGATGAGCATAAATGAGGGCAAAACTCGAGTCATGGACTTCCGGTTTGTTGTTATGGTTTTTGTGAACTGCGCCGTTGTTTGGCTGTAGAAATAATTATATAATCTCTCACATTTTATATATATATATATATATATATATGTGTGTGTGTGTGTGTGTGTGTGCGTGTGTGTATGTATATATATATATGTATATATATATATATATATATATATATATATATATATATATATATATATATATATATATATATATATATATATATATGGATGGCAATTATAACGACCCAATCAATTAAAGGGTATAAGGTTTAGGGAAAAAGCAAATCTTGAATTTTTTTCCTGTATAAAAAGATTAGAGTAATGGGAGGGATGGAGAGGTGTAGTGATTGGGAGAACCAACGCCTACGTAAGTATGTATTAATTAAAACGATTAAATTTTTTATAAGTATTTAAAGATATGGGCTATCTATGTAATTAAATTTCAGTAGAATTCGCAGTGAGTGGTCATGAACTATTTAAAATGCACAATGATAGAGTATTATCAAGAGTTGGTGAACATTGTAGTTTAGAGGGTGTATAGATCACTATGTTAATTCAAATTAGTCATGTTTGTTTCTTTCCATGTGCTTGCAATGTGAAATATCTCATTTTTCGAGTTGATAATATGTTTATTCTAAGAAATAAAGATAACAGGATTACAAACCTGGAGTATATAATTTTAGCTGCTCAACTATTTTATGGAGAAAAGTCTTGTTTAGATTTCTAATTAAGGTAGTTAAACTTATTTCGTCCGTGTTATCATTATTGTAATTATTAAATGAATATACGTGGTTTTATATGCGTAATTTTATTAAGGAAACAATGGCACAAATGCATGTTATAATGTTTCTGCATTCTGCTTTCCATGCAAATACTTCTGTATTAAGTTAATGGTTAAGTAAATTAATTAAGTTAGAAGAATTCGAATTACTACGAGTTTCGATTGTTGGTCTGCGAATTGTAGAGTCGGTATTTGTGCAGATTTATCAATGATTATGGATTTTACTATTGCGGGTAATGTTGGGTGAATTATCATTATTAGTAGTAGTATTCTGGATATTAATGAATAAAATCCTGGATCATTTTTTCGAAGGGGATTAGAAAAGCTGATTGATTACTTGGATGAATTAGAAAGCTATTTGGTTGGATTCATATATGGTGAATGCATAGATTAATTTTCTATGATTGCAATTATTATTTAGTCGACATTATTGCTTATCTGATCTGTTTAAATCGTTTTGGTAGGTTATGAGAGGGCATTGATTGGGTTGTTAAAAGTTTCTTATTTGATGTAATTATTGATTGGGCTAGCTTAGGCATTTTATAGTATGAGATTTTAATTGAATTTTTATTTAAAATATGTGGGTATTTAGAAAACTTTCACAATTTTGAATAATTCTTTCTGTATATTGGTTTAAACATTGCTGCTAAAATGGGTAATTGGACCAGATAGTTTCGGCATTAAGCGGTTGCTTGGATCAGAAATGTAGGGTTTAATCGATGGATTAAACGTATTATGCTTAAAGGGTTTTTATTATGGTTTGTATCGGAGGACATTTAATATCTGTTTCTCTTTATGTAATTTTTTGCGAAATTACGGACGTTATACTGTAATGGGAGGTGAATTTTAGCTGGATTTCATTTTAGCGAATTAGCCTAAATTTGTAATGTGTTGTTCACGACCGTGATGTAAAAGATCATAGGTATTACTAGCTATAGATCGAAACATAATCATGCCATTGTAGCATAGCTTGTACACACACACAGACATACACACACAAACACACACACACACACACACACACACATATATATATATATATATATATATATATATATATATATATATGAATACGTCATTTAATCACATATACGAAAGTAAAATTTTATGTGTAAACGTTAAGTATTTACTTCAACAGTAAAATAAAAAAGCCCTAAACATATCAAAACTAGAAGCTGAAATCGACATACAGGAGGACAGAAAGATACACCTCACAGAGGAATACACCAAAATCGACGATAAAATACTCACCGACATCAGAAAACTATGGCCCAAGGAGACCCACCAAATCCTTATTGGACTTTGGGAGTCTGAATGCAGAGAGGAGGAGTAAAAATCCAAAAGAATTATCGAAAGGAAGATAACCTGGCTAAAGAATCTACCAGAAAAAGAAAAAAACGAACAAGTACCGAACATGTCCAGTCAAACCTACCAAAAACCGAAACATACCCGATTTCAACAGCTGGAGAGATTCCAAAACAAAGGTAAGAAACCAGACACACATCACTTTCAAACATACCCACACAACAAACCCAAACACACACAACGAAACGACCGGAACATATTTATACCATACACGCATCCCCACCAACAAACTCAACCAAAACTCCCATCTAGAAGACCACACCTCCACACAAGAACACAGGCACCATACAAACACAAATACTACTACCAAAATGCTCCAAAAAACAACATATCAACAACCGACAACCCACTACCACATGACAATACTAAAAGATACAACCTCCCACAACAATACGAAAATAGTTACTACCAACCACGTCACCCAACCCAGCCAAGAAGCAACTATCTCTTACCCCACCCCACCCACACAAACCACCAAAAATCCCCCTACTTAACAACCCCCACCGTAACAATCCAATGGAACTAAACAACCCCTATAGATACCACCCAACACAAAACAATCTTTATAACACCCACCCCCAGTACCCCACAGTACAATACCGACCCCAAAAATACCCCCCACACAAACACAACCTATCCGAATACTCCAGGTATCATCATAACCCATACATCCCTACAAAACGACACAACCAACCTCCCAACCGAATCAACGAAACTAACTACCCTCACAATAATTTTTTAGGAATCCCTCACAAAATGACAACACCAGACTAGACAACAAAAAACCCAAAGTCATCAACTTATCTACAGAGACACTTACAAAGGACGAAATTGAAGTACTAAAACTAGGCCTCAAATTCTGCCCAACTCCCAGAAGTAACATAGAAGAGTTCAAGAAAGACCTCAAGGAATTTGAACGCAAATTTAGACTCATAGATATACTTAACGACAGTGATAACACAACAGACGACTCTCTAGTAACAAAAAATCAATATACTTCCCCAACAAACATAACAACACAAAAGAACTAAATACCTTTTTTGAAACGCTCTGGAAGCTCAACCCCCAACAAAAAGAAAACTCCACCGGTAATCTAACACGAAAACAAAATCAAGCACTTAAAAAAATCCAACACAATAACAACTTAGTTATAAAGTGTTGTGGTGGCAACCACTTATTTGCATATGCGAATAACATAACACTATAAATGGCAAGCCTAGGTTGGCCTTAGTGTGTCTTACTCAAATGCCGCCAGAAGTGACGCCGAAGAGCGTACATGTCCTCCCACCAAGACTCTCTGACTCGACACCGTCATTTGTACATATTGTAAATATACCTTTTCTTTAATACACTTATTATTGCGTTATCTTGTTGTTTGCGTCTTCATTGTATTTCCTTACTAATTATTGTTCAACCTTGCAACCACAACATAAAGGAAGCAGACAAAGGTAGTGTAGTAGTTATAATGAATAAGAATTTCTATAAAACAAAAATTTTAGAATCACTAGGGAACGAAAATTATTACAAACCAATTAGCTCTAACATAGACGACACAACATATGTAAAATAAAAATACTCTGCACAACATACAATAGTGCATTAACTAAAAAAGAAAAAGACTTCCTTACAAACTTCACAACAAAAACAAACATCTTCTATGGGCTACCCAAAATACACAAATCTAACCAGGTAAGACGTGCCATCAACATACAAAAGTCGGAATACATAAGCACCCCAAACCCCAACGACCTCACATTCAGACCCATAGTAGCAGGACCATCATGCCACACAAGCAGACTTAGCAACCTAATAGATATAATATTACAGCCCTTCACCTATCTAGTCAGAAGTTTTGTAAGAGATAACACACACTTCCTTAGCTCCCTACCACAAACAGTAGAAGATACTAGCTACATTCGATGTTAGCAGCCTATATAGCAATATCCCACACAATCTAGGAAAAGAAATTATCGCATATTGGATTGACAAACATACACAGACTTTACACCCCAGATTCAATAAACAATTCGTGATTGATAGTATCGACATAATCCTCAATAACAACTCCTTCCAATTCAATAAAGACAACTACATCCAAATACTAGGCACAGCAATGGGTACCAAAATGGCACCGACATATGCCACCCTTACACTTGCCTTCCTAGAAGAGACCCTTTATGAAAGGATAGAGCAAAAGTATGGGCACAATATAAAAACTCTCTTCATAAAATCTTGGAAAAGATACCTAGACTACTGCTTTATCCTCTGGAGAACCTCATGAGGGGATATCAAAGAACTCCACACTTTGCTACAAAATCTACACCCAAAAATAAACATCACACTATAACAAAGCCCCACAGAACTACCTTTCCTAGATATCCTAGTAACAATAAAAAACAACAACATAATCACAGACATCTACCACAAACCCACAGACATTCAACAATACCTCCACCTAAAAAGCCACCATCCTAAAAACTGTCTAAAATCAATACCCTACTCCCTAGCACGTAGAGTCTGCACCGTAGTAACAGACAGACGCCTCCGTTTAACTAGACTGAATGAACTACAAATAACACTGCGGAAAAGAGGATATCCACTACCACTAATGCAGAAAGGTATTGAACTGGCTGAAAAAATTCCAATAGACCAACTAAGAACCCCAAAAGAACACAACAAAGAACAAATTTAAGCATACGTCTCTACACACAACACAAACAACCCAGAACTATTCACACAGATAACAAAAAACCTTATCCTCCTCAATCAGAACGACAAACTAAACAACATACTTAAAACAACAAAAATAATAAAAAGCAAACGCCAACCCAAAAACTTAAAACACATCGTAACTTCCTCAAAACTCGTCCCACATACTACAAAAGGGGTTACAAAATGCAACAAACCGACCGCGATGTGGAGTATGCGACATAATAATAGAAGGTACCACATAGACATTCAAAAACCCAACACAAACATTCAAAATAAAAAAGGATCTAACTTTCACCTCCAGAAATTTAGTATATGCACTAAGATGCACAACATGCAACAAATCCTACATAGGCGCCACCGAAAATTTCAGCAATAGAGTGGCCTTACATAAGAACAACATCAAAATTGCAGATAATAGACACCTCTATGTTTCAAAACACGTACACACATGCAGTGGAAACAGCTTCAAGATTATGCCAATCTTCCAAACAGACAATTATTTTTATTTACTTACACAGGAAAAAAAACTTCATCACCAGATTCACTCCTGAACTGAACAGAGCCTAATATCATCACACAAAAACATGAAATGCAAGGTTCACTCGCATGCACATCCATACACATACATATATATATACACCCAGACACAAATCAGAACCGACACATTAAAACACACATACGTGCATGCATACAACCACACACAGACATAACACCCCTATCTCTAATACAACACACTGAACAATACCAACCCTACTTAACCTCGAAACCAACAACACTAGGAAACGCCTAGAACCATAGTATAATATCTGTTCCAACACCTCGCTCCCTCCTCAGTAAGGGGAGGAGAACTCCCTCATGACTGAAACAACTATCATCCCTTCTATCATCCCCCTCCCATACCTATACTCCCTCCAATTGCTCCCCTCTGGGGAACAAAATCTCCCCCACACTAGGAACCGATCCTGGGTCTGGCCATACCCACATGGGGAGACAAATAAATATAAACATTAAAAAATCCCCTATACATATTTTAAATACCCCCCTCTTTCTTAACAAACATAATATAAGGAATACCCGAAAAGACTAAAACGAAAAATCACAATACTAAAATCCAAGAATCCAAAAAATTAATATCAAAATAGAATGAAAGCATCCCTACCCTTATTGCAGAAGAGCTGCCCCCCTCCTCACACATACACATTAGTAACGACCTCGGATCACAGTCACCTTCCTAAGGAAGAAAATAACCTCATAATACTATAAGACAGTATATACATTCTCAAACCAATAAAAGCAAACACACACGCACACACACGCACACACACGCACACGCACACATACACACTATCCCACCCTAAAAAAAAGAAAAAAATACTAGCAGAAAGAGAGAGTGACTACAACCAGGTCAGCAGCCTGGACAAGCCCAATAAAAGAGTAATAAAAATTGAACATGCCAATGAATAATAAACACTTACAAGCCTCCACCCCTTGGAAACACTTCAAATGAACTACGAAAATTGCCATTTTTACATCTCCAACACATTTGAAAATAATTTCTGACGAGGACGTTTCACAGAACGTCTGAAACGCGCGTAAAAACGATTCCAATGACTTAAAAACATTATTACAATGATCCAAACATAATTCTCAATGAAAAACCAAGACACGGAATAATAAAATAATGTTAAAAAAATACACATTGTTGGTGACTAATCCCTTATTTAAATATACATCTTTCTTTCGTTGGAATTTCTTAACCCATTTTATTTAAATATATATATATATATATATATATATATATATATATATATATATATATATATATATATATATATAAGCGATGGATGTGAATATTAATGTGCTAATGATAAGTCTAAGGATACAAGCTCAGCTGCTACAGAGTTTTCTTTGTTGAATAAGTTGTGCAATCAATGATGATTCTATCGCTAACTCTCTGTCAGCTGCCCACCCAGCGGCTACGATCTTTATCGATAAATGTGTCCTAAGATTGTAGATTTTTGTTTTGCAGACACTTGAACCGCGCAGAGATGATTAATTACTTAATGTCAGAAATATTGAAAAGACAAAAAAAAGATGTAAACGCTAGATAAAGCTGTCGATGATCATCAGCTACGTTCTTCATCTTGATTTACTTATATATTCAAAGATACCGCCCTTACACGCATATATATATATATATATATATATATATATATATATATATATATATATATATATATGTATATATACTTTTTCTTTGTCCTTTCAAACAGAATCATGATCATAGTCATTTTATTCGCGAGCACCGTCACCGTATTTCTTTTCCGTTTGCGAACGATTCTATTTTTCTTTATTGTATTTAACCAGCGTTCTTCATTTTTCTTCTTGTTACATTTTACAGTTGTTGTTGTTGTTGTTTTTTTTTCTTCTCTTTCTTCTTCTTCTTCTTCTCCTTCTTCTTCTTATTATTATTTACATGGAATCACTATTATTATTATTATTATTATTATTATTATTATTATTATTATTATGATGATGATGATTGTAATTCTTGTTTTTCTTATTATTTATTTTCTTTCTCAAAAGCTCTTTGTTTCTCTTTTTCACTTTTCTATTTCATTAATGTATTTCTGTTTTCTTTGTGATTTTTTCTTGCTGCTTATCCTCTTCTTATTTTTTTAATTCTTCTTTTTCTTTTCTTTCTTCCTTTTTCTTGTCTGTCTGTTTCGAGGTTAAGTAGGGTTGGTATTGTTCAGTGTGTTGTATTAGAGATAGGGGTGTTATGTCTGTGTGTGGTTGTATGCATGCACGTGTGTGTGTTTTAATGTGTCGGTTCTGATTTGTGTCTGGGTGTTTATTTCCCTAACGGTTCTTGTTTTTCTTCTTCTTCTTCTTTTTCTTTTTCTCGTTTGTCTGTTCCTTATTTTTTAAGCTCTTCTTCATAGTTCTTTCTTCTATTTGTTCTTCTTTTTGTAGCTGTTGTTATTGGTCTTCTTCTTCTTCTTCTTCTTCTTCTCCTCCTCCTCCTCCTCCTACTCCTCATTCTTCTTCTTATTATTATTATAGTCCTTTTTTTCTCAGACGGTATTTATTCTCCTTTTTACATTCTACTTTTTAGGACTATTTCTGTTTTTCCTTTTCTTCGTCTTGTCGGTCGTTTTCTTATTATTCTTATTCTCATCTTCTTTTTCTTATTATAATTTCCTTTTTTGTTCGGTTTTTATCTTTGTTTTCTTTCATTATTTTTATTCCCTTTTGCCTTTTCTACCTCTTCTACTTTTTCTTCCTCACAAATGTATTTTCTCCGTCTTTTACGACATGCCCCTTTATTTCCTTTGTTTTCTTCATCTCCTCATACTTTTAAATCTTTTTTTCTTTCCCTCTTATTCTTTTTTAATTCTTCTGCTTTCTCTTTGTCATATTTCTTATTACTTCTTCCCTTTTTGAAATTTCTTTTATCCCTTTTCTTTCTCTATATCTTAATCTTATTGTTTCTCTATCTAATTCTTATTTCTCCTTGTAATTCTTTTTTGTCCTCCATTTCCCTATTAAACTAAAAGCCATGTTTATTTTCAAAAGAGTTTTCAATGGGTAGCTATTCTATACAAGTCCTGGGGATGAAGAATTTTAAGTGGTTAGCTGTTCTGTACAGGCCCTGAACTTTATTATTTAGCAGGCAAAGAGCAGAAGATCCTACTCATGTTGAAATGAAAAAAATCGTGCTTGAACATCAAAAAGATTCCATTTTTATGGAACAATTCTGTTTTTTGAGTGGTTGCTAGCAGAACGCGAATTAATTTGATTCGCCAGTTGCTATCAACAGCGTTTATAAATAGGATGTCATAACTTTCAGGGTTCATACCCTTATACTATCGTAGGACTTTGTTCCATAGCGCTAGTTGTTATTATTGTTATTATTATTGTTATACCGTTGTTATGCTTATTGCTAAATGTGTTATTCTTTTCTTCTTCACCTGACGTTTCGTTGAGTGAAGCAGTATGTTTTATCCTCCACGCTTACCGCTAGACATGGCGACTGCCAGCTGTTTGCCGTCGGATAATGTGAAAAGCAAGTAAGAAACAACCAGCACTCGGCGAGGCCGAATGCTGGTTGGAGGAAACCACTAACGGTTAAAATGAATGTTGAGGATTTTATTGCGGAAAAAAAAATGCATGTATTGTGTAATCGAAACCGATATCATCCTGGAACAGCCGAGACAAGATATATTTGCAAAGAGAACGATTCCTCGTTTTGTAATTGACAACAAGACGAAGAAGCTCATTAGATCTACAAACGATACTCTCGAAACTGATTGCTACAAGGGTGAAAGAATAGCAAAAGCCAGAGACTACAACACTTGGTCTGCGCTTTCATCAAAAAACGAAAATGTAACAAAGGAATAAATTCTCAGAATGAAGTACATGGAAAGATGACGGACAACTGTCTCTATTTTTGAAGTGCCCAGCGTGGTTCCTTGTGAATATCTAACCGTTTATCTTATTTGGACGTTGAGCAGTACAATAGAATGTGAACCTTCAACTTATTGTTAAACAAGCAAGTTTTCATAAATATCCACTATTACATAGAAGGGCTGAGAAGCTACCGATATTTGTTGCAGGGAGGAGATCAGCATGTTGGATATGCAGGGAAGTAGGGGAATCTGACATATACGTGCCCCACAGGACAAACAACAGCTAAGCCAAACCCCCTAAAAATCGTGTTCATATGGAACCTAAATCACAAGAAAATAAACCTGAGGCCTCAAACAACTATCCGTCACACCAGATGAATAAGATAAACAATGTAACACGGCAAAGGACCCCCCCCCCCAAAAAAAAGATAAGTGAAATCGTATACCTCCCCAAAAAATAGCCCTGCAAGTCATATACCCAAACCCTTCCCAAAGAGGAAAAATTTGACATTAGAACAAGTAAAGAACCGGGGGTGCAAATTCAAGGAGTACTTAAACTAAAAGAGTCGTTGAATAAAAAAACACCTGAATTTACAGAGTCACTTCGTCCAGAAAAGCTTGTCTCTCTCCCCAAAGAAAAACGCTCACTTTTTAAAGTTCCCCCTCCCACAAATTCTTCCCTCTCTAACAGATGTGGATCCTTGTGAGGGAAACAGTTGTTTCTGGAAAAAAAAGACACTGAGAAAGTCTTTCATCTTTGAAAATTGTGCGATTGGCTCAGGGAGGGCACACGGGTTGTCCCGAAACGAGTGCTCTTTTTATCACGAGTGTTGACAGTCCTTGAAGTTACTTCTACCAGTGAAAGAAATCATTCTGATACCCAAGTATTTCCTGTAAGGTACTATAAAGGGCTATGTTGAGGGCATTTGTTCGAGATGAAACGATTGGGAGGTTCGGTTTTACGAACGAAGAGCGTCGCTCAATTGGGCGCCTAGGATGAGTTGTTTCGATAATTATGAGGTGTTGCTTACCTGGCTAGTAATTCGAAATGCCCTCTGTGCTGGCAAAAGACTTTTCGCAGCGCGCTTGGTAGAGGCACTTAGATGCGTTGGCTGGGAAGAAGACTTCGATCACGCTTTCTTCAACTGCACTATCGTTCGTCTGTTGTGTGAGTTAGTTGAAGGCTTCAAGGTTCACATGCTGAACCGAAGGGTATTTCTATTAGACTTACTTTCCCCGTGTTGCAGCTTGGCATCGACCATGACGAAAAAGGAACGGCTGTCAAAATGATTCCCATTATATGGTGATTTGCGCAAAAGAGCTTAATTGACCGATTTTTTTATTTGTACTGAAAGTGCTCACCGATAAGAAACGAGTTTCTTAAAGGAGCTGATATAATTATTAACTATAATAATTAGAGACACTGGTGTTTCATCCTTTCGGGAATCATCAGTGCAGTTTCTTAAAGGGGCTGACATTATATATATATATATGTATATATATATATATATATATATATATATATATATTCACACACTTAATTAACTTGATCATTATGGGGTTGAAAAAAACAGGAAAACATATCATTCAAATCGTTTCAGACTATCAAGCATAACTTTCTTTATTATCATTACAGACTATTGAAAACGTTATTTTTAATTATGCAATGCAGATTTTATAATCGTCATTGTATCGAGGTTATTGTCCGCACTAAATTGACTTTTTCCTCCACAGGTCTTTATCTTCCATGATATTAAGAAGTCTTCAAATTATCATATAAGTCTTCTGTGATTAATGTTGTGAACGTCTTGACAGGTCTTCCTACTTTAGCGGTTCCTTGGTTAGGACCCCACAGTATCACATCACGGACGATCCCATCTCTTATTCTGTTGCGATGTCCTGCATATCGTGTTCTTCTCCCTCTCATATTACAGAAGAGATCCTAAGCAACCGACCTACAGACCGTTAATGGTAGCGTATGTTTTCTCAGTTTAAGTTTAACACTGTCCAGAGAACTTTAGTGTAACTTATATCCAACTTACTTTCAAGTTTTTGTCGTTTCTTTTTACCGATTGTTCATGCTAGTGGGCCATAAAGCAGCACAGTTTCCATTACGGCTCTCTCAAAATGTTTTTCGATCTGTTCTGTGAGGACAGATTTCCATATAATTAAGTACACTCTAAGACTTGGCTATTCTGACGTGGACATCTTTTTCGGTGGATGAGATGTGGCTGACGAAACATTCGAAGTCATCTACTTGTTTTAGTGGTATTCTCTCTAGTGTTTCGATTGTGCCGGTTTGGTTGAAGGACATATATTTAGTTTTAGTCGCTTTTGTATGCAATACAATCATGAGAGCTGACTCTTCCAGAATATGTAGCACTTGTGCATTGGGATTGTCATCAACTAACAAAGCAAGATCATCATCGACATCGGTAGTCTTCTTTGCTGGATATCGTCTACTTCTTTCTTGAGATAATGTTAGGCCATATTGATTGTCATAGTATTTTAGTACGTAATCGAGATGGATAAAAAATAAGAATGAATCAAGAGTGTTACCCTGTACTTCCACAGCTTTTATTTTAAAGTCAACGGGTGTATGAAAATGTTATTTTATATTAAGCTTTAGTCTGATGATAACGTTATAATGTTGCATGACAGACTGATAATATTATTTTTATTTAACGTTTCAGACTGAAGAAAATTATATTTTATACAAGAAGGACCCGTGTACTGGCGTGACCCGGTGGACATGCCCCCCACCCCGAAACCAAACCTGTTGCGGTAAAGCCCCCTTCCTTGAATTACAAAAATACTTATGATTATCTTGTGCATTATTGTATCTGAGTCATGAATATTACTGACTATGGATAAGCACCTAAATAATATCACCACAGAGAAATGGCGGTGGTTGCTAGTGGTAGCCATTATTGGCTTAAGAAAATTGCGGACACTGGAGGCAGTGGCCAAAATAAAAGCATATGGCTTCTACTATCGTGCATTGTTTGGTAGTGTCATCTAGCGAAATCCACTAGCTGTCATTGTTGGCGCTGGTAAACTGGCCATTAGTGTTGCTTTAGGGCGGTTACTTGCCTTTATAACTGCCACTTCCGTTGCATGACACAATCAGTTATTGCTATATTAAGGCGGTTACTTGTTGGCACTTACTGCCTCAACAACTCATTCTGACTGTCATCAACTTTGGAAGAATGGCGGCCATAACCGACGTAGTGTTCGTTGCGTTGGTGTCAATGTTATATCGCAACACGTGTTTTGTACGTATGTATAATACGGACCTGCTATATTTTACATATTATGTTCATGTAAACTTAAAGTGTGTGCGGTAAGTATTGCTTTTTGAATTGTCAGGTGCCTCACATGGTTCGACTAAATAATAATGTTTTAATTTTAGCAAAGTCCGTAATTCGCGGAGATACCCATTTGTTAAAAATGAAAATCCTTAAAGTGTCTGGCATTTGAACTGATACTAATGTAGAAAATATGTCTATTTTCGCTTAATTTGTAAAAGTATATGTCCTCTAAAGAAACTAATAATCACATTTGTTATATCGAAATATTTCTTAAAACGCCTAATTAGGTTCCAGTACTGAACGGGAAAACCTGCGAAGCTAGTGATGTATTGAAGTAATTTGTAAATCCTGCCTATAATACTTATCCTGTGCGTAATCTGTGTTGGCCAGTTTTAATGTTTCGCTTTAATGCTTAGACGAAAAACTGAAAGGAATATTGAAACATTTGAACTGTCAAATCGAAAGTTATAGTTTTGAAGATCCTATAATTAAACAATAATTTCATATACGATATGGTATAGACATTTTGCCTAGAAGAAGCTGACAAGAAAGAAGGAGAAAAAAGTATAAAATGAAAAAAGAAACAAAAAAGAAGACGAAAATTAAATAGAAAGAGAAGATAACGTAGGAGAAAAAAGGTAAATGAAAAGGGAGAAGAAGAAGAAGATTACGAAGCAAAAGACAAAGAAAACGTGGAAGAAAAAGAAGAATAATATGAAGAAAAGGGGAAGAAAAGAAAATTAACCACAAATGCCTTATGAAAAAATTATTCTGAATTATGCGTTGCGGGCTGACGAAAATTCTCTTTTAAATTAAACGTTACAGAATGGAAAACGTAGAGAGTCTCTGCTATGAGCAACCGAAAAAGAGATCGAAAAAATTCTTGCCTGTATATCAAATACGATCCTCATTTCATGGTTATGGTTTCATACTGTTAATCTGGTATTTAAAGCTTAATGCTAACCAAGAAACGATAATTGTATTTCAAATGCACATATTACTTAAGCGATGAGCTCCTAAATTAGTTGCCAAATTTCATTGTTTTGTCGGTTTTATTACAGGGTAAATGATAAATTTATATTTTTTCCGGTTTTTTTTTTCATTTTTGTTCTGTAGTAAATAATTTTTGACAAGTTTATTGTTTTCAAATATTAATTTATTTTCAGGTTGATCGGATTATTTTGCAAATACATATTTATTTGCACAAATATTAATCTGTATTATGATTTTCGGATTATTTTGCAAATAAATAATATATTTTCACAAATATTAATTTGTTGCTAAGCCAAACATAGGGCTTGTATGGTTAAATGTTAATATGCACTGTTTTGCAAGAACTGGATAAAATTAACGTTAATGAAAGATAACATTGAAACCGTATTGATTGCCTTACAGAAAAATTCCTAAAAATAAAAAAAATGTGATATTAGCAAAGTAATCCGCAAAAATCATAAAAATGTTTTTTTTTTCGCAAAATAAAAAAAATAAAAGATGGCCGTAAAAACATATCAAGATTAAAAGGCAGATTACATTTCCCTGTCACCGATGCCAATAACAGACAAAACTAGTCGATAAGATTTGGCAACCATTTTGAGAGTTCGCCGCATCAATATGCCTGTAGAATGAGGTAGACCGAGCAATGATAAAACATTTTATCGCAACTGAAGCGTGGCATATCTACCAACGGACCGATAAACATAGTCGCTCATCAGCACACGTTGACGCACGTTTTAAATTGAGAAAGATTATCTTTATATTTGAGCATCACGATTAATCAGATCGACTTTACAGGACGTTGCATATAAACACAAATATCAAAGAAAGAATTTACCATTTCTTCTGAAGATAATATTTCATTTAAAATAGCACGCAGTTGGTTAATATATCATAAAGGTTTTCTACGAAAATTGAATACTGACACTGATAACTCATACACAATTTGTTCAAATAAAACGTATTAACTATCTTTGAAATAGTATGGCAAAATTATTGTGACACCTGCGTCTGTACGATGCCGAGTTTGTTCAGCGATATTGGTGATAATGGCAAGTTTCATCTAAGTCTTTACAACTATAACACGAGCACAGTTCAAAGAATTTCAGTTTGACTTTCTCTGTTGAAACCATGTATTAGTTACGATGTGCTTCAGGAGAGATTACACACGTCAAGTCGGGTTTTGAAAAGCGCGCACTAGTTAAAGTGAAATATGACCTACAAGAAATGCCTTAGTAGCCCTGGTAGCATGCCCTAGTATGAGCAGCTCAAGATTTTAGACATAAGCTAATCACTTTACAAAGATAAAAGGAATCCTAGGTGGGTAGACCTCCTAATATTAAAGAGAACCACACCACAGCCCGACAGCATCAAGAGGCAATTTTCAAGGAAATATCTCCTTTTTCTACGAGACATTACTCAGTAAAACTGTAAATAATTAAAAACAAATGTTTCCAATAGAAATCTCATATGACAAGACATGTGTATTAATCCATTTTCAAGTTAAGGCAGATTAGGTATAGGATTAACAAAGTTCAATAATAATTCGCGACTGATTATAAAAATAATGATTCAAAGCAGGTGTCCTTTATTTGCTAAAATCTGGAAGTATAAAAGATTTGACCTGTACGGTGTCTAGCAAACTACTCAGCCAATTTTGGTTCTAAACATTTGAAATTTATACATAACAGCTATTCAAACATCCGGCAAGTATTTTAATCAGTTTTGGCGCGAAAATTCGACTGCCAAAAGGTCAAAGTTTACAGAGTTGACTTTTGCAGATTCTACCAAATTTCTCCGCCAATTTTGGGTCTAAAGACGTAATATTTTGGATGTGAGTACCTTGGGCATGGGTAAAACTTTGTATTTGGATTTGAAACCAAAATAAAAAATGTTAAGGGGTCAAAACTGGGGTCCAATTTTTTAAAAATTGACTTCTGCGGTCTAGGCGAAATTACTCAAAGAAATTTTGGTCTTAACATTTAAAATCTTACATAAAGTGTATTCACACGTTGGGCAAGTTATGAACCGCACATAGGGCCCAAGCTAAGCCGGACTGAACTGCTAGTATATATATATATATATCTTTATATATATATATATATATATCTTTATATATATATATATATATATATATAAAGATATATATATATATAAAGATATATATATATATATATATATATATATATATATATATATATATATATATATATATATATATATAAAGATATAGATATATATATATAAAGACAGCATTTTTTTTTTCATTCAAGCAATCATTATTACGGAGACACTTTTCTTTATAACTTCTTTTTATTTTTTCGATTTTCCGTATAATCTTTTTTATATCAAAATCCAAAACATTGATGAAGGTGATGGTAATTTAAAGTATATAAAGTCGATAAGAAGTCGATTAAAAATATAGTCCGTCATTTACGCGCTACGCAATACTTTTTAACACATTGCTGCTTTTTTCCAATGCAATATTATATAGTAGGGTGATGAGTTCTAATATATGAAGCGCCAAAAAATGTTATTTTTTAAGATTATTTTAGCGTTGTATAATTTTTGTGTTGTCGATGAGAATTTTTCTAAGATTTGAGGGGAACAGTTGTATTCTTTTATTGAATGTTGATATATAGTGTCGACAACAGGAAAGTGAAATTGCGTGTATGTGTATGTGCCTGTATGTGTACATTTCCCTACCAAACTACTCTGTCAATTTTCAATCTAAAGACTCGAGATTTGACATAAGGGTATTGAGATTTGGGAATATTTTTAATTGGTTTTCGGCCAGAAATGTCCCTGTCAAGGGCTCAAAGTTCAACGATTTCACATTTCAAAACTCTACCAAACTCCTCCGCCAATTCTGGGACAAAACACTTGAAAGTTTAGATGTAGGTTTCTTAGATCAAACTTTTTAATTTGATTTGAGCCCAAAACAATAAATAGCAGTCAAAATTGAGGTCTAAACATTTGAAATTTTTCACAAGTGTATTCAGACATAGCGCAAGCTTTTCAATCGGTTTTTTCTGCCAAAGGACCAGAGTTCAAAAGATTTGACCTTTGCCGTCTTAGCAAACTATTCAACAAATTTTGGATCTAAACATTTGAAATTTTACATAAAGGGTATTCAGACACGAGACAAGCTTTTTAATCCGTTTTGAGCGAAAATTTCCCTGTCAAGAGGTCAAAGTTGATAGAGTTGACATTTGCAGGTTCTACCAAACTCCTCCGCGAATTTTGGGTCTAAACCGTATACATTTTAAGTGTAGGTTACCTGGACATGAATCAAACATTTTTATATATATATATACATATGCACATCAAGTGATGAACAGTACATTGCCAGTCTCTCTCTCATATATATATATATATATATATATATATATATATATATATATATATATATATATATAACGTTGTCCACTGCAACGTGACATGTTAGTACTTAATCGTACAAGTAAAGAAAAACAATCATAACTTCCAAAATATGTTTAAAAGACATAGTGTCCAAACCCTGGATAATTACTTGTGTAGATTAGAGTAATAAATTTATTTAGGAATTTTGATGAGTGACCTCGTAGCCAGAGATAATAAAAGGAGACTTATGGTAAATTTGTTTGATTAGCACGCAAAATCTCGAAAGAGAGAGAGGGCGGTTGGTGAATACGTAAGGACTAGTCATTAATGTTCATGTTTAGTAATTATTCGGATATTGCCAAGTTTACTAAGTTAAAAATGATGTTTTCCAAATTCAAATTATTTCGTTCTGTCGATTAAAACAGGGAAATTTTATTAAAAGTAGTATACCCTTTGTTGATGCGTGAAATATTTCAATGTCATTATTTTTATTGAAAGAAGACAGAGAATATTTATTATTTTAAAAGCAATTATATCGATAATCTTGAAATAAATGCGGCATATACGTTTCATTTATTAAGCTGCGAATGTTACTTATTTTACGCAAGACAGATGCATCATTCCGTGTTCGATATTATTGATCATGCCAGACATTTCTTATTTCCAATCGTATATGATTATTAACAATAAAGCATTACCTTTGACTTATATTTAAAATCTGAGATCGTCCGATCAATAAAATAATGTTTTCCTGATTAATTTGATATCTTTACGTTAAATAACCCGAATTAACAAATTTTAAATAAATTGTTCCCAAATAAAATGATGTCACCCGTAGACTAACGATAGACTCTTAACTTGAAACTTCAAAAACTGCACTCATTTTATTTATTTGTTGAATATATAGTTGAAAATTTTATGCTAGGAATATTGAGAACATTTACTGCTTTAAAAAGAATTAAATCATAACAATTTTTAATAAACTAGATTACCTGTGATCTGTTGGATCAGTATATGCCATAGTTAGCTATGGAATTGTGAGTATATTAATTATGGCAACAATATATGCATACAACAATGGCTGCCACATTTAACATAAACAAATACATTGCCTAATATTTGGAAAACTACTTATTTGCGGAAAATTTAAATGCAATATTCGTTTTAATCATACCCGAAAACCATTCAAAGTCGTCATTTGAAAGGAAAATGTTAAGGTGGAAAACAATAAAAATTTACCAAATCTTCTATTTTTATATTTGCTTAAAAAACTGCTGCATGTTGGTCATCAAAAACTTAAAATTTGTCTTTCGTCACTTCCGTGGAATAGCTTTATTTAATATGTCATGAGTGAGATAACTCTATTTTACTAAGTCATTAACGTACTTTTTGGCCACTTAATTCTCTATTTCGTATGTTTTTTTTTCTTTTTAGTAAAAAGACTTATTTTAATTTTTATATAAAAGAAACAAACAAAAAATCTGATGTTTAGGCTCGACAGTGAGTTGTCTGGAAAGGTGTGCGACGCGGTTTGGAGAGTGAAATGACAAGTTCAGCGAAAGTTCTTTAATTTAAAAAAAAAATAATTTAATTGTTTACTTTTTTCTTTTATTTCCATTTTTTAAACAGTTTAAAACATTTTCATTTAGTTATAAAAGAAACAAATAAAACTGATATTTGAAAGTTTTTCCGTGCAAACATCTTTAATTTACCTGTTTTTTTTTTTTTTTACTTTATTTTAAACCATTTAAATGTTATATTCTGTAGGCATATATTTTTTCATACGAGAATTTGGGACGCTAAAGCCAACGCAAAACAGTGTTAGATAATAGTAGGGTTTAAAGTGTTGATTATCTATCTATCTATCTCTTTATCTATCTATCTCTGTATATATATATATATCCATCTGTCTATCTATATACATATATATCCATCCATCTATCTGTCTATCTATATATCTATCCATCTATCTATCCCTTTATCTATCTATCTATCTATCTATCCCTCTATCTATCTATCCCTCTATCTATCTATCTATCTATCCCTCTATCTATCTATCTATCCATCCATCTATATATCTATCTGTCCATTCATTTATCTATCGATCAATCTATCTATCCATCTATCTATCTATCCATCCATCCATCCATCTATCTATCCCTCTATCTATCTATCTATCTATCTATATATCTATCTATCCATCCATCCATCCATCCATCTATCCCTCTATCTATCTATCTATCTATCCATCTATCTATCTATCCATCCACCCATCTATCCCTCTATCTATCTATCTATCTATCTATCTATCTATCTATCTATCTATCTAGTGATAAACGAACAAAAGCAGATATCTCGTTAGGCTAAGAATAGAAATATTGTTTTGGTCAAATAATTTTAGCTAAAAGTTAATTATGTAAATAGTTAAGTAATATGCTTATAAATTTACCTGTACTTGGTAGTACTTAGCTACAAACATAAGAATTTAGGAATCCAAAACGATAATTGATAATTGACATTGTTCAGGCCACATTTACATGGATGGCTAGAGGAGACGTTTCCTTTAATCGGCTACGTAACTGGAACTGACAGGTTAAAGACAAGAAGTTTAGCAGTCTAGGAGTTTTCGGCAAACCAGTTAAACGTGAGAGTGCCTACTCCAAAAACTCAGCCTAGAAGCGGTGGCTGAAAGAAAAAGATGTAGACGTAATGCACACACCAGGGAAACATGAGATAACTGGAATAAATTTATATAAAAATATATAAATAGTTGTCGGCTGGCCCCTAAAAATCACTTATTAAGATTCCAGTATATTTTGTTATGTTGTAAATCGTCGTATATGTATATTCCATTTCACAACAGCTGTGATTGATAGCAAGAAGCAAACGCGGCCTGTAATAAGAAAGGTATGAACTCTTGTCTCATATATTCTATCTCCACATCAAATACAGAAGGCAAAGGCCCGAGAGAGTGGAGCTCCTAGGACAACACAGGACATTTCAACCTCCTAAGTTAATAAGGAAAAGTCGTCTGAAAAATGGCTCATATTCTATTGGCTTTGGTGCAGCCCGTGCATTCGCGTAAGAGGAGGTTGTGCATCAAATATTAGCATGTCATCTTATAAAACTTTGAAAGGATCGGGAGGAAATCATATTTGTCAAGCTGTTATGACAAATGACCACTTAACAATACGAATGAAAGATATTTCTTATACACGCATTTTCATACAATTTATAGTTGAGAATTATAGAAAGGTGGTATGTTCAAGAAACTATAGGTATATCTCAGTGTGAACGCCTAAGTAAAATATGTAAAAAGTACTTTTTTAAATAAACTGTTAATTTTCGTTCGGCGTCTGTTTACTTCTACAATTACGATAACTATAACTGAAAATGTTCAGAAGAGGACAGCGGAGAAATGGTCTGTCGTATTTTCTTTTTGGTGTTTCGTCGTGTAAATTGATTTACACACTTGAAATTCTTGTCCAGTCATTGTTTAGTTAAAAGAAAGTTTCTTTTTTTAAATCTGTTAAAATACACACGCTTTAAATTAGTAAACATATCGTCTGCATTCTTGCAAATGCAAAGCGAAATTCCACTTTTCTGTTCTTTGTTTACCTGTCCTTTAGCAATTAATTTACTTTATACTTTTTCTATTTCTTTCCATCATATCAATAATTTGACAACGCCATTTGTATTTCCCTTAATCGCATTATTTTTCTCTTCCTTATTTCCTCCTTAGCGTTTGATTTTATTTTATTCTCTAAATTTAAGATCTCTCGACTCTTTTCGTCATTAGAATTTTAGTTGTAAAACACGGCCTAATTGAACAAACATTGACGCCTTGTTGAATTAGAATTATTTAACGCTAGATTGGCCGTCAGGTAAACCTACCCAGCGACCACTTAACAAACTACTTAAGTCAAGACTTAAAACATTTGAACGAATCGCATCATAGAATAAAAGTTATTTCTTGCTAGTTTAATTCATTTGCTTATTTTTTTCTTGATTACATTAATTCGACAAGATGGAAATAAATGGGAATCTTTCCGTTATATAACAGTTAAAATTTTTGTTTTGCTTTTTTTGTGCTTTGTTTCTGTTTGTTGGATTTGAGGAGTATTATTTGAAAAGAAAGGAGGTTACTTAATTTTTTCGAATATTTTGTAATTATTATTTTGTAAGTGTATGTTTCGTTAGTTTGTGTTTATTTTTAAGTCTGTATGTTATTTTTAGTTGTTTGTCTTGTTTTTATTATTCCTTACAATGTATTATGTTTTTGCTTATTTGCTATTTTATAATATTTATGTGCTTATTTTTGGTCTGTTATTTCAATTTTTAAAATATTTTGTTTGATTTCTTTGTTTGTTTGTTTATTTTTTTTCTGTATTTGTTTTCTGTAATTATGAATCTTGTGTTAGTTATTCTT
Source organism: Euprymna scolopes (assembly GCF_053919585.1). NCBI lineage: Eukaryota > Metazoa > Mollusca > Cephalopoda > Sepiida > Sepiolidae > Euprymna > Euprymna scolopes. The sequence continues at coordinate 56,777,467 of NC_136500.1, forward strand.
TGAGAAATGTCAATGTGGTGGGAAATTCTTTTTAATCGGTCTTCTTGGCTTAAAACAATTTTAATATTCGCGTTGATACTAGAATTGTCCACAAGGACTCGTGGCATAGTGGACACAGTATTAGGTAAAATTCAGTTTTAAGTTAAACTATTCTTATGGTTTACTACAAGTGATTCGAACAATCCAATCACGAATTAGTTTATACTTCTACTAAGTAATTGCTGACGCGACGAAGACATGCTACCCCTCATGGGAGTAAAGAAAAGGATTACGTTTGAAATTCCGTGCAGATTCCCGAGTTCGAAAAGACAATCGAAGATTTCATCGACCGAAGCGTTGTGAAAATTACACTCAAGATGAAAATAGTAGTCGGAGGAATACGCAAAATCAATCTTGCTATGAAACATTTAGAAGCATAATACCAGTTTCTCACTTTTGTGAGTCATCACATGTGCTCCTCTTTGTGGCAGTTAATTACGCCATATAAACAATATACGATGATATTAGTTTAATATTGTCACAATCAGAACTGCATTATTAATTAGCCACTTTCCTAACTGTAGTGATATGCAAATTAAATATAATGTGCATATGAGCAGATAGTTAATATTTATAAACTGACACCAACTAGTACAGGGTAGTTGTTGAACATGACATATCAATGGCGTCGCCGATAGGATACTCTCTGGTCTTGAAGACACAGAATATGTAGATACGTGGATTTGGTTGCTTCACTACTAATGCGAGATGCAAAAAAGCTGAAAGATAACAAATGAAATCACCGACTTGTTCATGGCTAACGCTGGTTATGAAGCAATTATGAAGGTTGACACAATAGTTTACCCTCGAGAACTAGAAAAAATGAACTAGCAGAAATAAGTCATATTATCAAGGAAAACATGAGGACGAAGAAAAGACTGGTGATTGCAGAAAGGACCAAGTTTATGGCAATGAAGCAGGAAGTGGATGAACCGATAGTAACATATTTAGACCGATTAAGAAGTGCGAGTAAATACTGTGAATTTCAAAAACTAGGAACAGAAGAACAGACAACAGAAGAAAACTTAATCCAACTAAGATTGATTGAAGGTATGCATAATTCGGCACATAGATATAAGCTAATGGAACAGTTACAATTTACAAACATGCCCTTGAATATGTGTCTAGAGTTTATACAACAGAAGGAATTTATACATACAAAAATAAAAATAACTCCTACGAAGAATTAATGGCTGAAACACATACGGTACAAACGAAATGACCGAATTGTACATACTGTGGTCAAATTCATGAAAAAAAGAAACATTCCCAGCGTTTGGGAAAACATGTTCAAAGTGTTTGAAAAAGAATCACTTTAAAGAAGTATGTAAAACGAAAAATGTGGAAAAAAATAGAGGATAAAAATAGACAAATTTTAAATGGAAAGAAGAGGAATATACAACAGTCTGGATCTAAGAAAGAGGATACAGAAATAAAAATAAATAACTGTGTTGTTTAAATGCAAATAGACACTGGTACTGAAGTGACTATAATAGCCAGAAATTTGTGAGAAAGGTGGGAAAACCGTTTTACAAAAGCAACGTACAATTATGTCAGTTTGATGGCTCTATTATAGCAAGTATGGGTTATTTTGCAGACACACACACACACACACACACATATATATATATATATACACACACATACACACACATACTGTCTGTTGGTTTGCTTCAATACTTCTAAACTCTATCTTTTCCGAAACTAAAAGGCGCAAGGAGCCGCTAGGCATCTGAAATGATTGACTTTTTATGGGCTGTCCTTTATGCCGACTAAACTTGATTTATGGGGTCAAATATGGGTAAAAATTGAGAAAAATTGTTAAAGACTTTTTACATTCATCTTAGTATATTTTTAAATTTTATTTTTTTAATCGGTATATATGCGTGTTACGTTGGTACGTAAATAGCTTTGCATGCTTCGGTTTTGATTTGTAACTAATGGTACGGTAATACATTTTTTTTACTTTTGAAATCACGAATCTATAATAATATATCCGAATTCTGGACAAATTAAAATGCCATATTTAAGCGTATTTTACGCCCGAGCAGAGCGTCTCTTTATGTGTGTGCCTGTGTAAGTTCACTCCCTATTGACTCCGAACAGTTAAGCCAATGACTTGGGGAACATAGATATCTTTGCGACATATTACATATAAACTATTCTCTTGCCATCTATTTTCATCAAGACATTAATTTTTTTCCCCGCTATTTCCTTTCCAATTAGATGTCACGTGAACATCTTAAGCTTTACAAATAATTTTGATTTCTTCTTAAAATAGAACGTGTGCCTCCGCCTTATAACATAAATTTTCGGCTTTTAAGGTTAAGCAATTTTCATTTCATTTTATTTTCTTCGGCCAATGGAGGCATTCGGGATTCTTTTCTCGCATCAGGGGGTCAATAACACATCCTCCACTTGGTGTAAAAATCTGCTAATATAATTTTAGGATACTAAATCTAAACAATATGATATAAATGCAGGAGTACCTCAGGGGTCTATCCTCGGACCTCTATTATTCCTAATATTCATGAATGACCTCCCTGTCAAAATTGTCTGTGAGATGGGTATATATGCTGATGACACCACGTTCTATAAAAGACACGACAGGAAAACAAATGAACACATATCTAAAGAAACGGCAGAAACATTAGAGAATGACCTCCAATCTCCAGGGGAATGGGGACAAAAATGGATGGTCACATTCAATGCTGCCAATACTAAACTTGTTTCCTTCAATAACTACAGGAAACCTTCTGTGCCACCAATAGCAATGGCCAAAGACTCTTTATCTTAAAGCACATCTTTTAAACTCCTCCACAGGAAACATGAGTTTAAACAATTACATTGAGAGCATTGCCAGGACCGCTGCGAAAAAGGCAGGTTCTTCTCTACCGTGCTAAAAAGCTACTGACCCCTGAAAGTATCCTGTACTTCTATAAGGCCACCATTCACCCGTGTATGGAGTATTGTTGTCATATTTAGGCCGGTGCATCTGCTACTAGTCTCTCACTCCTAGACATGGTGCAAAAGAGAGTCGTCAACCTAATAGGTCCTGAACTTTCATCCAAACTTCAGCTTCTGTCCCATCAACGCAATGTAGCATCCCTCTGCGTGTTCTACAAGTACTTTAACGGTGTATGTTCCGACGTGCTGCAAACACTTGTACCCCCTCTAGGTAAATACTCCCGACAAACCCGACAAGCAACTCCCCACCTAGTACACCTGTAGCATGTGTCCCTAATAGTAGCCCCCTACATCAAAGTGGCAATGTGCGTTGTTTGGGGTGAAAATGTAATAAAAAAAAATAAAAATTCAAAAAACTATCTCCAAAAATTTAGAATTGATTCATATTTACCTTGATTATTCTGTCTGCATTTCTCCATTTGACAAACCATTTTAACTTTTTTGGTTTATACCACTTTTCTTTTTAATTTCATCGAGTCTGGCGTTCATTTTGAATACTCTTATAACCCAGACAGTTTTGCTTTACTATCAACTTGCATACGAATATGACTTCCTGCATAAGATATAGTTTTTACTTTTTATGTTAACCAAAATTTATATACTTCCAAGTATATCTTTTGCTAACTAAATTCATCTGAAGATTAGAGTCATTTTTTGAAACCCGATAGTATAAGAAAAACTTTTAAGGTTTTATATTCCTTTTCGAATCATTCAAAAATAATTTGTTGTAATTATAATTTATATAATTTATATTGAATTTCTTACAAACACACGCGTATATGTGTATGTATGTATTTATGTATGTATGTATGTATATATGTATGTATTTATGTATGTATATATTAAAAACTTGAGATAGTATTTACATGTAAAAAATAATACAAATTGTTCATTAGATAGCGCAATATTGCAATAATAGAACTATAAATATATCATATAATTAATAATAATAGAACTATAGATATATCATATAATAAATAATAATAGAACTATAAATATATCATATAATTAATAATAATAGAACTATAAATATATCATATAATTAATAATAATAGAACTATAAATATATCATATAATTAATAATAATAGAACTATAAATATATCATATAATAAATAATAATAGAACTATAAATATATCATATAATTAATAATAATAGAACTATAAATATATCATATAATTAATAATAATAGAACTATAAATATATCATATAATTAATAATAATAGAACTATAAATATATCATATAATTAATAATAATAGAACTATATATATATCATATAATTAATAATAATAGAACTATAAATATATCATATAATTAATAATAATAGAACTATAAATATATCATATAATTAATAATAATATAACTATAAATGTATCATATAATTAATAATAATAGAGCTATAAATATATCATATAATTAATAATAATAGAACTATAAATATATCATATAATTAATAATAATAGAACTATAAATATATCATATAATTAATAATAATAGAACTATAAATATATCATATAATTAATAATAATAGAGCTATAAATATATCATATAATTAATAATAATAGAACTATAAATATATCATATAATTAATAATAATATAACTATAAATGTATCATATAATTAATAATAATAGAGCTATAAATGTATCATATAATTAATAATAATAGAACTATAAATATATCATATAATTAATAATAATAGAACTATAAATATATCACATAATTAATTATAATAGAGCTATATATATCATATAATTAATAATAATAGAACTATATATATATCATATAATTAATAATAATAGAACTATAAATATATCATATAATTAATAATAATAGAACTATAAATATATCATATAATTAATAATAATAGAACTATAAATATATCATATAATTAATAATAATAGAGCTATATATATATCATATAATTAATAATAATAGAACTATATATATATATCATATAATTAATAATACTTGAACTATAAATATATCATATAATTAATAATAATAGAACTATAAATATATCATATAATTAATAATAATAGAACTATAAATATATCATATAATTAATAATAATAGAACTATAAATATATCATATAATTAATAATAATAGAACTATAAATATATCATATAATTAATAATAATAGAACTATAAATATATCATATAATTAATAATAATAGAACTATAAATATATCATATAATTAATAATAATAGAACTATAAATATATCATATAATTAATAATAATAGAACTATAAATATATCATATAATTAATAATAATAGAGCTATATATATCATATAATTAATAATAATAATAATAATAGAGCTATAAATATATCATATAATTAATTATAATAATAGAGCTATAAATATATCATATAATTTATAATAACAGATCTATATATATCATATAATTATTATTATTATTATTATTATTAATAATAATAATAATAATAATAATAATAATAATAATAATAATAATAATAATAATAATAATAATAGAGCTATAAATATATTATACTAGCAAAAGTACCCGTCGTTGACTGAGTTTAAAAACAGCCTACAGAAAATAGACTCTGATTTATGAAAGTATGATAGGTTATGAAAAGGAAGCGTTGTAAATTTGGGTTGAATTTGGAGTTATCAAAATCAAAGCAAAATATGATGAAAGTAAAAATAATATAGGTACACCCCATAATTTATTATACCATACCTGTTTACACTGAAACACTTATCACAATATTCTGTGGATCTATATTAAAAAAACCTTGTTAAACCTTTTGACATATTTACATTCTATGGAGGTCAGGCGCGAACGAACACCCCATAATTTTATTATACCATATTTCTTCAAACTGAAATATAATTATCAAAGTATACTTACGCAGATAGATATGAAAAGTCTTTATTAAAGTTTGTGCATGTTTCCATTCTATGGAGGCCAGGTGCGAACGCAGACGCCACAATTTTATTATATCGTCCCTATTAAAGTTAAAACACACATCAAAGTATTCTCATGTACATCTATATCAAAAACACTTGTAAACGTTTTTTTTTTAATTTTTAAATTTTTTATTTCCATACTTTGTGGACCAGGTACGAACGCAGACCTCACAATTTTAATGAACCACCATTCTGCTAGATCGAACATTCCCATTCCTGTGTCTCGATATATTTTCTATCATTATATGTAATCAGTTTTTTTTTTTTAAATAGTCAACAATATAGGAGCCTATTCATGACCAGACACACACACACACACATTCAGCTTTATATTATAGATGATTATTATTAATAGAACTATAAATATATCATATGATTAATAATAATAGAGCTATGAATATATCATATAACTAATAATAATAGAGCTATATCATATAATGTATAATAATAGCGCTATAAATATATCATATTATTATTAATAATAATAATAATAATAATAATAATAATAATAGAGCTATTAATATATCATATAATTAACACTTTACAAGGAGAAGACGCTCATAATGTTACTCATTTTCAAAAGCTAGGTTTCATTGATATCAACTTAGGGGCACTTGTTTCGGCCCTACCTAGGTATATCTAGGTATATAACGTCTCGTAAATTATATTCTTGCCGAATGGCAAGTAAGAATTTGAAGGGATAAAAAGGCAAGTGTGTTCTAAAAATTTGGATAACGTTACTTAACTCATTACGTGAACAAAATAGTAAATGTTTCAATGTAAATGAAAGAGTCTTGTTCATAGGTTGCTGTAATTTTGAAAACTATTTCTATGCGCTGACGTGATGCCAGTCGGCAAGACTATAAATAATAAAGTATTATAAGCCCATATACACACTTGACACATCCACGTAACCTACATCTAAAATTTCAAAAAATATGCGGAGGAGTTTTTAGAATCTACAAAGGTCAACTCTATCAACTTTCACCAAACTTTCCAGCCAAATTTTCGCCCAAAAACTGATTAAACGGCTGAATACCGTGTATGTAAAATTTCAAATGTTTAGACTCAAAATTGACTTAATAGTTTTGCAGAAACCGCAAAAGTCTAATCTATTGAATTTCACCCCTATTGGAAACCAAATTTTCAGTAAAAAAACAAATTCAAATGTTTAGACCAAAAATTGGTTGACTTATTTGTTAGAGACCGCAGAGATCAAAATTCTTTGAACTTTGACCCGAATTTTGACCTCTTAGCTTGTATTATTTTAGCCTCAAATCGAATTATAAAGTAAGAGCTATGCCCAAGGAACCTATATCCAAAGTTTCAAGTGTTTAAACCCAAAATTGGCAGAGAAGTCTGGTACAGTTCTCAATAGTTAAATCGTTGAACTTTGACCCCTTAACAGGAAAATTTCTTGCCGAGATTAAAATTAAAAAGATTTTCCCAAATCTCAATACCACATATGTAAAATTTCGAGTCGATAGAGTTATTTGGTAAGGAAATGTACACAGACAGACACACACAGGCATTTTCAATTTTATAGATATACTAGCATTTCGGCCCGGCGTTGTCCGGGTGTTTGGGGTGTATGTTGAGCAAAAAAAAAGTGGTCAGTTTTTTAGAATTTGATCCTTATTATGATCCCTTCAAATTTATTGTTTTGGGCTCAACTCAAGTTATTTAGATCCATGTCCAAGGAACCTATATCGAAAATTTAAAGGCTTTAGACCCAAAATTGTCGGAGAAGTTTGGTAGAGTTTACAAAGGTCAAATCGTTGAACTTTAACCCCATAACAGCCAAAATTCTGGATCACAACCGATCACAAAGATTTCCACCAAAACTCAGTACCCTGCATATTAAATTTCGAGTCTGTAGACTGAAAACTGGCAGAGTTTATTGCGTACGGAAATGTATACACAGACAGATACACAGCACATTGACTTTTATAGATATAATAGATAGATATATTAAACAAAAATGTATACGTATACATAAATACATATGGAAACAATTTTGTGCATACTGTAAACTTTTTACGCAAATATTATGCAAGTATAAATCATGTAGAATATCTGCATGAATATAATTACACGTAACAGTTAACTAAAGATGATCAGCCCATAAAAAAACCGAAAAACTAATAGGGAATTAATTAAAATGAATGTTTAAAAGAATATGAATATTAGCAAGATCTTCTGCTAGTGAATGCAATTCTACAACCCATATATAAGAAAATTGTATTTTCTTTTTGAATCAATAAAAAATACGGTTTTTAATATGAATATCAATACACACAAAAGAAAAAGGAATTGATAGGAGTACTAGCATTTTAACAGGCGTTACCCGGATGTTTGTAGGTGTAAGTTGAGCAAAATAAAAAAAAACAAGAAAGTGGTCAATTTTTTAAACTTTGACCCCTATTATGACCCCTTAAAATTTATTGTTTTGGGCTCAAATGAAATTAAATTAGATCCATGCCCATGGAACCTATATCGAAAATTTGAAGTGTTTAGACCCAAAATTGGCGGAGAAGTTAAGCAGAGTTTTCAGAGGTCAAATCGTTGAACATTGACCCCTTAACAGCCAAATTTCTGGCCGAAAACCGATCAAATAGATTCCCCCAAATCTCAGTAGCCTTTATGTCAAATTTAAAGTCTGTAGACTTAAAACTGACACAGTTATTGCGTAGAAAATGTACACACACATACAGCTAGAAACACACATACACAGACACGTTCATGTTTATAGATATAATAGCATTTAACCCCAGCGTTGCCCGTGTGTTTAGAGTGTTGAGCAAAAAAAAAGCAGTCATTTTTTTTAATTTGACCCCTATTATAACCTCTTAACATATATTGTTTGGAATTCGAATCAAGTTATTAAGTTAGATCCATGTCCAAGGAACCTATATCTAAAATTTAAAGAGTTTAGACGAAACATTGTCGGAGGAGTTTGATAGAGTTCTCAAACGTCAAACTATATGTATGTATGTTTGCATGTCTTCCTAAAACGTTCGACAGATGCGACAGATTGTTCCAAGATCAGTATCGTTTTATAGACCAACTTTTCAGGCGACAAATATCGAAAAATTGGCTAAAAACATCAACATCTTCACCTTCAACTAGGCACTTTTCTACAGGGGGGGGGCGTTTTAAAAGATGTCCTCTCCTTTCGATTGTCTAGTCTTAATGTAAACATAAATCACTGAGATTTGGGAAAATCGATGTGATCGGTTTTCGGCCAGAAATTTGGCTGTGAAAAAGTCAAACTAAAACGATTTGACTTTAGAGAACTCTACCTTACTCTTCCGACAATTTGGGGTCCAAACACTTGAAATGTTAGATATGGGTTCCTTGGACATGGATCTAGCATAATAATATGATTTAAGGCCAAAACAACAAATGTTAAGGGGACATAATAGAGGTCAAAGTTAAGAAAAATTGACCGCTTTTTTTTTTTTTTTTTGCTCAGCATACACCTCAAAACACTCGGGCAACGCCGGGCCGAAATGCTAGTATATCTATAAAAGTGAACGTGTATGTGTGTTTGTCTGTCTGTCTGTGTACATTTTCCTACGCAATAATTCTGTCAATTTTTAGATTACAGACTCGAAATTTGATATACAGGCTACTGAGATTTGGGAAAATCTATGTGATCGGCTTCCGGACAGAAATTTGGTTGTAAAGGGGTGAAAGTTCAACTATTTGATCTTTGATAACTCTACCAAAGTCCTCCGACAATTTGGGCTCTAAATTTTGTAAATTTTCGATATAGGTTCTTTGGACATCGATCTAGCATAATAATATGATTTAAGCTCAAAACAACAAATGTTAAGGGGTCATAATGGGGGTCAAATTTAAAAAGATTGACCGTTTTTTTGTTTTGTTTTTCTTTTTTCTCAGCATACACCTCCAAACATCCGGGCAACGCTGGGAACTCATGCTAGTATATCTATAAAAGTGAACGTGTCCGTGTATCTGTGTGTCTGTCTGTGTGTGCACATTTCCCTACGCAATAATTCTGTCAATTTTAAGTCTACAGACTCGAAATTTTATATACATGGAACTGAGATTTGGGAAAATCTTTGTGATCGGTTTTCGGTCAGAAATTTGGCGAGTAATAGGTTGAACTTCAATGATTTGACCTTTGAGAACTCTACCAAACTCCTCTGACAATTTTGGGTTAAACACTTGAAATTTTCGATATAGCTCCCTTTGACATGGATCTTACTTAATAACTTGATTTCAGCCAAAAACACTATATTATAAGGGGTCATATTAGAGGTAAAATCTTTAAAACATTTACCGCTTTTTTCTTTTCTTTTTTTTTTTTGCTCAACATACACCCCAAATACCCGGGCAACGCCGAGCACCCATGCTAGTCTATATATCTATAAAAGAGAACGTGTATGTGTGTCCGTGTATCTGTCTGTGTGTCTGTGTGTATATCTGTGTGTATGTATGTGTGTCTGTGTACATTTCCTTACGCAATAACTGTGTCAATTTTTAGTCTACAGATTCCAAATTAAATATACAGGGTACTGAGATTTGGGAAAATTTATGTGATCGGTTTTCGGCCAGAAATATCGCTGTTAAGGGGTCAAAGTTCAACAATTTGAGCTTTTAGATCTCTACCAGATTCCTCCGCCAATTTTGGGTCTAAACGCTTGAAATCTTGGATACAGCTTCCTTGGACAGGGATCTTACTAAATAACTTGACTTGAGTCCAAAACAATAAATTTTAAGGGCTTATAATAGGTGTCAAAGTTTAAACAAAATATCCGCCTTTTTGTTTCTTTTTGTTTGCTCAGCATACACCTAAAAATACCTGGGCAACGCCGGGAATCCATGCTAGTATATCTATAAAAGAGAACGTGTCTGTGCATCTGCGTGTCTATGTTTCTTTGTGTGTACATTTCCTACGCAATAACTCTGTCAATTTTAAGTCTCAGACTCGAAACTTGATATACAGGGTACTGAGATCTGGAAAAATCGATGTGATCGGTTCTCGGCCAGAAATTTGGCTGTGAAAAGGTCATAGTTAAACGATTTGACTTTAGAGAACTCTACCAAACTTTTCCTACAATTTGGGTTCTAAACACTTGAAATTTTAGATATGGGTTCCTTGGACATGGATCTAGCATAATAATATGATTTAAGCCCAAAACAATAAATGTTAAGGGGTCATAATAGGGGTCAAATTTTAAAAAATTGACCGCTTTTTTTGTTTTGTTTTTCTTTTTTCTCAGCATACACCTCCAAACATCCGGGCAACGCTGGGAACTCATGCTAGTATATCTATAAAAGTGAACGTGTCCGTGTATCTGTGTGTCTGTCTGTGTGTGCACATTTCCCTACGCAATAATTCTGTCAATTTTAAGTCTACAGACTCGAAATTTTATATACATGGAACTGAGATTTGGGAAAATCTTTGTGATCGGTTTTCGGTCAGAAATTTGGCGAGTAATAGGTTGAACTTCAATGATTTGACCTTTGAGAACTCTACCAAACTCCTCTGACAATTTTGGGTTAAACACTTGAAATTTTCGATATAGCTCCCTTTGACATGGATCTTACTTAATAACTTGATTTCAGCCAAAAACACTATATTATAAGGGGTCATATTAGAGGTAAAATCTTTAAAACATTTACCGCTTTTTTCTTTTCTTTTTTTTTTTTGCTCAACATACACCCCAAATACCCGGGCAACGCCGAGCACCCATGCTAGTCTATATATCTATAAAAGAGAACGTGTATGTGTGTCCGTGTATCTGTCTGTGTGTCTGTGTGTATATCTGTGTGTATGTATGTGTGTCTGTGTACATTTCCTTACGCAATAACTGTGTCAATTTTTAGTCTACAGATTCCAAATTAAATATACAGGGTACTGAGATTTGGGAAAATTTATGTGATCGGTTTTCGGCCAGAAATATCGCTGTTAAGGGGTCAAAGTTCAACAATTTGAGCTTTTAGATCTCTACCAGATTCCTCCGCCAATTTTGGGTCTAAACGCTTGAAATCTTGGATACAGCTTCCTTGGACAGGGATCTTACTAAATAACTTGACTTGAGTCCAAAACAATAAATTTTAAGGGCTTATAATAGGTGTCAAAGTTTAAACAAAATATCCGCCTTTTTGTTTCTTTTTGTTTGCTCAGCATACACCTAAAAATACCTGGGCAACGCCGGGAATCCATGCTAGTATATCTATAAAAGAGAACGTGTCTGTGCATCTGCGTGTCTATGTTTCTTTGTGTGTACATTTCCTACGCAATAACTCTGTCAATTTTAAGTCTCAGACTCGAAACTTGATATACAGGGTACTGAGATCTGGAAAAATCGATGTGATCGGTTCTCGGCCAGAAATTTGGCTGTGAAAAGGTCATAGTTAAACGATTTGACTTTAGAGAACTCTACCAAACTCCTCCTACAATTTGGGTTCTAAACACTTGAAATTTTAGATATGGGTTCCTTGGACATGGATCTAGCATAATAATATGATTTAAGCCCAAAACAATAAATGTTAAGGGGTCATAATAGGGGTCAAATTTTAAAAAATTGACCGCTTTTTTTGTTTTGTTTTTCTTTTTTCTCAGCATACACCTCCAAACATCCGGGCAACGCTGGGAACTCATGCTAGTATATCTATAAAAGTGAACGTGTCCGTGTATCTGTGTGTCTGTCTGTGTGTGCACATTTCCCTACGCAATAATTCTGTCAATTTTAAGTCTACAGACTCGAAATTTTATATACATGGAACTGAGATTTGGGAAAATCTTTGTGATCGGTTTTCGGTCAGAAATTTGGCGAGTAATAGGTTGAACTTCAATGATTTGACCTTTGAGAACTCTACCAAACTCCTCTGACAATTTTGGGTTAAACACTTGAAATTTTCGATATAGCTCCCTTTGACATGGATCTTACTTAATAACTTGATTTCAGCCAAAAACACTATATTATAAGGGGTCATATTAGAGGTAAAATCTTTAAAACATTTACCGCTTTTTTCTTTTCTTTTTTTTTTTTGCTCAACATACACCCCAAATACCCGGGCAACGCCGAGCACCCATGCTAGTCTATATATCTATAAAAGAGAACGTGTATGTGTGTCCGTGTATCTGTCTGTGTGTCTGTGTGTATATCTGTGTGTATGTATGTGTGTCTGTGTACATTTCCTTACGCAATAACTGTGTCAATTTTTAGTCTACAGATTCCAAATTAAATATACAGGGTACTGAGATTTGGGAAAATTTATGTGATCGGTTTTCGGCCAGAAATATCGCTGTTAAGGGGTCAAAGTTCAACAATTTGAGCTTTTAGATCTCTACCAGATTCCTCCGCCAATTTTGGGTCTAAACGCTTGAAATCTTGGATACAGCTTCCTTGGACAGGGATCTTACTAAATAACTTGACTTGAGTCCAAAACAATAAATTTTAAGGGCTTATAATAGGTGTCAAAGTTTAAACAAAATATCCGCCTTTTTGTTTCTTTTTGTTTGCTCAGCATACACCTAAAAATACCTGGGCAACGCCGGGAATCCATGCTAGTATATCTATAAAAGAGAACGTGTCTGTGCATCTGCGTGTCTATGTTTCTTTGTGTGTACATTTCCTACGCAATAACTCTGTCAATTTTAAGTCTCAGACTCGAAACTTGATATACAGGGTACTGAGATCTGGAAAAATCGATGTGATCGGTTCTCGGCCAGAAATTTGGCTGTGAAAAGGTCATAGTTAAACGATTTGACTTTAGAGAACTCTACCAAACTCCTCCTACAATTTGGGTTCTAAACACTTGAAATTTTAGATATGGGTTCCTTGGACATGGATCTAGCATAATAATATGATTTAAGCCCAAAACAATAAATGTTAAGGGGTCATAATAGGGGTCAAATTTTAAAAAATTGACCGCTTTTTTTGTTTTGTTTTTCTTTTTTCTCAGCATACACCTCCAAACATCCGGGCAACGCTGGGAACTCATGCTAGTATATCTATAAAAGTGAACGTGTCCGTGTATCTGTGTGTCTGTCTGTGTGTGCACATTTCCCTACGCAATAATTCTGTCAATTTTAAGTCTACAGACTCGAAATTTTATATACATGGAACTGAGATTTGGGAAAATCTTTGTGATCGGTTTTCGGTCAGAAATTTGGCGAGTAATAGGTTGAACTTCAATGATTTGACCTTTGAGAACTCTACCAAACTCCTCTGACAATTTTGGGTTAAACACTTGAAATTTTCGATATAGCTCCCTTTGACATGGATCTTACTTAATAACTTGATTTCAGCCAAAAACACTATATTATAAGGGGTCATATTAGAGGTAAAATCTTTAAAACATTTACCGCTTTTTTCTTTTCTTTTTTTTTTTTTGCTCAACATACACCCCAAATACCCGGGCAACGCCGAGCACCCATGCTAGTCTATATATCTATAAAAGAGAACGTGTATGTGTGTCCGTGTATCTGTCTGTGTGTCTGTGTGTATATCTGTGTGTATGTATGTGTGTCTGTGTACATTTCCTTACGCAATAACTGTGTCAATTTTTAGTCTACAGATTCCAAATTAAATATACAGGGTACTGAGATTTGGGAAAATTTATGTGATCGGTTTTCGGCCAGAAATATCGCTGTTAAGGGGTCAAAGTTCAACAATTTGAGCTTTTAGATCTCTACCAGATTCCTCCGCCAATTTTGGGTCTAAACGCTTGAAATCTTGGATACAGCTTCCTTGGACAGGGATCTTACTAAATAACTTGACTTGAGTCCAAAACAATAAATTTTAAGGGCTTATAATAGGTGTCAAAGTTTAAACAAAATATCCGCCTTTTTGTTTCTTTTTGTTTGCTCAGCATACACCTAAAAATACCTGGGCAACGCCGGGAATCCATGCTAGTATATCTATAAAAGAGAACGTGTCTGTGCATCTGCGTGTCTATGTTTCTTTGTGTGTACATTTCCTACGCAATAACTCTGTCAATTTTAAGTCTCAGACTCGAAACTTGATATACAGGGTACTGAGATCTGGAAAAATCGATGTGATCGGTTCTCGGCCAGAAATTTGGCTGTGAAAAGGTCATAGTTAAACGATTTGACTTTAGAGAACTCTACCAAACTCCTCCTACAATTTGGGTTCTAAACACTTGAAATTTTAGATATGGGTTCCTTGGACATGGATCTAGCATAATAATATGATTTAAGCCCAAAACAATAAATGTTAAGGGGTCATAATAGGGGTCAAATTTTAAAAAATTGACCGCTTTTTTTGTTTTGTTTTTCTTTTTTCTCAGCATACACCTCCAAACATCCGGGCAACGCTGGGAACTCATGCTAGTATATCTATAAAAGTGAACGTGTCCGTGTATCTGTGTGTCTGTCTGTGTGTGCACATTTCCCTACGCAATAATTCTGTCAATTTTAAGTCTACAGACTCGAAATTTTATATACATGGAACTGAGATTTGGGAAAATCTTTGTGATCGGTTTTCGGTCAGAAATTTGGCGAGTAATAGGTTGAACTTCAATGATTTGACCTTTGAGAACTCTACCAAACTCCTCTGACAATTTTGGGTTAAACACTTGAAATTTTCGATATAGCTCCCTTTGACATGGATCTTACTTAATAACTTGATTTCAGCCAAAAACACTATATTATAAGGGGTCATATTAGAGGTAAAATCTTTAAAACATTTACCGCTTTTTTCTTTTCTTTTTTTTTTTTGCTCAACATACACCCCAAATACCCGGGCAACGCCGAGCACCCATGCTAGTCTATATATCTATAAAAGAGAACGTGTATGTGTGTCCGTGTATCTGTCTGTGTGTCTGTGTGTATATCTGTGTGTATGTATGTGTGTCTGTGTACATTTCCTTACGCAATAACTGTGTCAATTTTTAGTCTACAGATTCCAAATTAAATATACAGGGTACTGAGATTTGGGAAAATTTATGTGATCGGTTTTCGGCCAGAAATATCGCTGTTAAGGGGTCAAAGTTCAACAATTTGAGCTTTTAGATCTCTACCAGATTCCTCCGCCAATTTTGGGTCTAAACGCTTGAAATCTTGGATACAGCTTCCTTGGACAGGGATCTTACTAAATAACTTGACTTGAGTCCAAAACAATAAATTTTAAGGGCTTATAATAGGTGTCAAAGTTTAAACAAAATATCCGCCTTTTTGTTTCTTTTTGTTTGCTCAGCATACACCTAAAAATACCTGGGCAACGCCGGGAATCCATGCTAGTATATCTATAAAAGAGAACGTGTCTGTGCATCTGCGTGTCTATGTTTCTTTGTGTGTACATTTCCTACGCAATAACTCTGTCAATTTTAAGTCTCAGACTCGAAACTTGATATACAGGGTACTGAGATCTGGAAAAATCGATGTGATCGGTTCTCGGCCAGAAATTTGGCTGTGAAAAGGTCATAGTTAAACGATTTGACTTTAGAGAACTCTACCAAACTCCTCCTACAATTTGGGTTCTAAACACTTGAAATTTTAGATATGGGTTCCTTGGACATGGATCTAGCATAATAATATGATTTAAGCCCAAAACAATAAATGTTAAGGGGTCATAATAGGGGTCAAATTTTAAAAAATTGACCGCTTTTTTTGTTTTGTTTTTCTTTTTTCTCAGCATACACCTCCAAACATCCGGGCAACGCTGGGAACTCATGCTAGTATATCTATAAAAGTGAACGTGTCCGTGTATCTGTGTGTCTGTCTGTGTGTGCACATTTCCCTACGCAATAATTCTGTCAATTTTAAGTCTACAGACTCGAAATTTTATATACATGGAACTGAGATTTGGGAAAATCTTTGTGATCGGTTTTCGGTCAGAAATTTGGCGAGTAATAGGTTGAACTTCAATGATTTGACCTTTGAGAACTCTACCAAACTCCTCTGACAATTTTGGGTTAAACACTTGAAATTTTCGATATAGCTCCCTTTGACATGGATCTTACTTAATAACTTGATTTCAGCCAAAAACACTATATTATAAGGGGTCATATTAGAGGTAAAATCTTTAAAACATTTACCGCTTTTTTCTTTTCTTTTTTTTTTTTGCTCAACATACACCCCAAATACCCGGGCAACGCCGAGCACCCATGCTAGTCTATATATCTATAAAAGAGAACGTGTATGTGTGTCCGTGTATCTGTCTGTGTGTCTGTGTGTATATCTGTGTGTATGTATGTGTGTCTGTGTACATTTCCTTACGCAATAACTGTGTCAATTTTTAGTCTACAGATTCCAAATTAAATATACAGGGTACTGAGATTTGGGAAAATTTATGTGATCGGTTTTCGGCCAGAAATATCGCTGTTAAGGGGTCAAAGTTCAACAATTTGAGCTTTTAGATCTCTACCAGATTCCTCCGCCAATTTTGGGTCTAAACGCTTGAAATCTTGGATACAGCTTCCTTGGACAGGGATCTTACTAAATAACTTGACTTGAGTCCAAAACAATAAATTTTAAGGGCTTATAATAGGTGTCA
The DNA here is from genome assembly GCF_053919585.1 of Euprymna scolopes. NCBI lineage: Eukaryota > Metazoa > Mollusca > Cephalopoda > Sepiida > Sepiolidae > Euprymna > Euprymna scolopes. The sequence continues at coordinate 56,794,910 of NC_136500.1, forward strand.
AAGTTTAAACAAAATATCCGCCTTTTTGTTTCTTTTTGTTTGCTCAGCATACACCTAAAAATACCTGGGCAACGCCGGGAATCCATGCTAGTATATCTATAAAAGAGAACGTGTCTGTGCATCTGCGTGTCTATGTTTCTTTGTGTGTACATTTCCTACGCAATAACTCTGTCAATTTTAAGTCTCAGACTCGAAACTTGATATACAGGGTACTGAGATCTGGAAAAATCGATGTGATCGGTTCTCGGCCAGAAATTTGGCTGTGAAAAGGTCATAGTTAAACGATTTGACTTTAGAGAACTCTACCAAACTCCTCCTACAATTTGGGTTCTAAACACTTGAAATTTTAGATATGGGTTCCTTGGACATGGATCTAGCATAATAATATGATTTAAGCCCAAAACAATAAATGTTAAGGGGTCATAATAGGGGTCAAATTTTAAAAAATTGACCGCTTTTTTTGTTTTGTTTTTCTTTTTTCTCAGCATACACCTCCAAACATCCGGGCAACGCTGGGAACTCATGCTAGTATATCTATAAAAGTGAACGTGTCCGTGTATCTGTGTGTCTGTCTGTGTGTGCACATTTCCCTACGCAATAATTCTGTCAATTTTAAGTCTACAGACTCGAAATTTTATATACATGGAACTGAGATTTGGGAAAATCTTTGTGATCGGTTTTCGGTCAGAAATTTGGCGAGTAATAGGTTGAACTTCAATGATTTGACCTTTGAGAACTCTACCAAACTCCTCTGACAATTTTGGGTTAAACACTTGAAATTTTCGATATAGCTCCCTTTGACATGGATCTTACTTAATAACTTGATTTCAGCCAAAAACACTATATTATAAGGGGTCATATTAGAGGTAAAATCTTTAAAACATTTACCGCTTTTTTCTTTTCTTTTTTTTTTTTGCTCAACATACACCCCAAATACCCGGGCAACGCCGAGCACCCATGCTAGTCTATATATCTATAAAAGAGAACGTGTATGTGTGTCCGTGTATCTGTCTGTGTGTCTGTGTGTATATCTGTGTGTATGTATGTGTGTCTGTGTACATTTCCTTACGCAATAACTGTGTCAATTTTTAGTCTACAGATTCCAAATTAAATATACAGGGTACTGAGATTTGGGAAAATTTATGTGATCGGTTTTCGGCCAGAAATATCGCTGTTAAGGGGTCAAAGTTCAACAATTTGAGCTTTTAGATCTCTACCAGATTCCTCCGCCAATTTTGGGTCTAAACGCTTGAAATCTTGGATACAGCTTCCTTGGACAGGGATCTTACTAAATAACTTGACTTGAGTCCAAAACAATAAATTTTAAGGGCTTATAATAGGTGTCAAAGTTTAAACAAAATATCCGCCTTTTTGTTTCTTTTTGTTTGCTCAGCATACACCTAAAAATACCTGGGCAACGCCGGGAATCCATGCTAGTATATCTATAAAAGAGAACGTGTCTGTGCATCTGCGTGTCTATGTTTCTTTGTGTGTACATTTCCTACGCAATAACTCTGTCAATTTTAAGTCTCAGACTCGAAACTTGATATACAGGGTACTGAGATCTGGAAAAATCGATGTGATCGGTTCTCGGCCAGAAATTTGGCTGTGAAAAGGTCATAGTTAAACGATTTGACTTTAGAGAACTCTACCAAACTCCTCCTACAATTTGGGTTCTAAACACTTGAAATTTTAGATATGGGTTCCTTGGACATGGATCTAGCATAATAATATGATTTAAGCCCAAAACAATAAATGTTAAGGGGTCATAATAGGGGTCAAATTTTAAAAAATTGACCACTTTTTTTGTTTTGTTTTTCTTTTTTCTCAGCATACACCTCCAAACATCCGGGCAACGCTGGGAACTCATGCTAGTATATCTATAAAAGTGAACGTGTCCGTGTATCTGTGTGTCTGTCTGTGTGTGCACATTTCCCTACGCAATAATTCTGTCAATTTTAAGTCTACAGACTCGAAATTTTATATACATGGAACTGAGATTTGGGAAAATCTTTGTGATCGGTTTTCGGTCAGAAATTTGGCGAGTAATAGGTTGAACTTCAATGATTTGACCTTTGAGAACTCTACCAAACTCCTCTGACAATTTTGGGTTAAACACTTGAAATTTTCGATATAGCTCCCTTTGACATGGATCTTACTTAATAACTTGATTTCAGCCAAAAACACTATATTATAAGGGGTCATATTAGAGGTAAAATCTTTAAAACATTTACCGCTTTTTTCTTTTCTTTTTTTTTTTTGCTCAACATACACCCCAAATACCCGGGCAACGCCGAGCACCCATGCTAGTCTATATATCTATAAAAGAGAACGTGTATGTGTGTCCGTGTATCTGTCTGTGTGTCTGTGTGTATATCTGTGTGTATGTATGTGTGTCTGTGTACATTTCCTTACGCAATAACTGTGTCAATTTTTAGTCTACAGATTCCAAATTAAATATACAGGGTACTGAGATTTGGGAAAATTTATGTGATCGGTTTTCGGCCAGAAATATCGCTGTTAAGGGGTCAAAGTTCAACAATTTGAGCTTTTAGATCTCTACCAGATTCCTCCGCCAATTTTGGGTCTAAACGCTTGAAATCTTGGATACAGCTTCCTTGGACAGGGATCTTACTAAATAACTTGACTTGAGTCCAAAACAATAAATTTTAAGGGCTTATAATAGGTGTCAAAGTTTAAACAAAATATCCGCCTTTTTGTTTCTTTTTGTTTGCTCAGCATACACCTAAAAATACCTGGGCAACGCCGGGAATCCATGCTAGTATATCTATAAAAGAGAACGTGTCTGTGCATCTGCGTGTCTATGTTTCTTTGTGTGTACATTTCCTACGCAATAACTCTGTCAATTTTAAGTCTCAGACTCGAAACTTGATATACAGGGTACTGAGATCTGGAAAAATCGATGTGATCGGTTCTCGGCCAGAAATTTGGCTGTGAAAAGGTCATAGTTAAACGATTTGACTTTAGAGAACTCTACCAAACTCCTCCTACAATTTGGGTTCTAAACACTTGAAATTTTAGATATGGGTTCCTTGGACATGGATCTAGCATAATAATATGATTTAAGCCCAAAACAATAAATGTTAAGGGGTCATAATAGGGGTCAAATTTTAAAAAATTGACCGCTTTTTTTGTTTTGTTTTTCTTTTTTCTCAGCATACACCTCCAAACATCCGGGCAACGCTGGGAACTCATGCTAGTATATCTATAAAAGTGAACGTGTCCGTGTATCTGTGTGTCTGTCTGTGTGTGCACATTTCCCTACGCAATAATTCTGTCAATTTTAAGTCTACAGACTCGAAATTTTATATACATGGAACTGAGATTTGGGAAAATCTTTGTGATCGGTTTTCGGTCAGAAATTTGGCGAGTAATAGGTTGAACTTCAATGATTTGACCTTTGAGAACTCTACCAAACTCCTCTGACAATTTTGGGTTAAACACTTGAAATTTTCGATATAGCTCCCTTTGACATGGATCTTACTTAATAACTTGATTTCAGCCAAAAACACTATATTATAAGGGGTCATATTAGAGGTAAAATCTTTAAAACATTTACCGCTTTTTTCTTTTCTTTTTTTTTTTTGCTCAACATACACCCCAAATACCCGGGCAACGCCGAGCACCCATGCTAGTCTATATATCTATAAAAGAGAACGTGTATGTGTGTCCGTGTATCTGTCTGTGTGTCTGTGTGTATATCTGTGTGTATGTATGTGTGTCTGTGTACATTTCCTTACGCAATAACTGTGTCAATTTTTAGTCTACAGATTCCAAATTAAATATACAGGGTACTGAGATTTGGGAAAATTTATGTGATCGGTTTTCGGCCAGAAATATCGCTGTTAAGGGGTCAAAGTTCAACAATTTGAGCTTTTAGATCTCTACCAGATTCCTCCGCCAATTTTGGGTCTAAACGCTTGAAATCTTGGATACAGCTTCCTTGGACAGGGATCTTACTAAATAACTTGACTTGAGTCCAAAACAATAAATTTTAAGGGCTTATAATAGGTGTCAAAGTTTAAACAAAATATCCGCCTTTTTGTTTCTTTTTGTTTGCTCAGCATACACCTAAAAATACCTGGGCAACGCCGGGAATCCATGCTAGTATATCTATAAAAGAGAACGTGTCTGTGCATCTGCGTGTCTATGTTTCTTTGTGTGTACATTTCCTACGCAATAACTCTGTCAATTTTAAGTCTCAGACTCGAAACTTGATATACAGGGTACTGAGATCTGGAAAAATCGATGTGATCGGTTCTCGGCCAGAAATTTGGCTGTGAAAAGGTCATAGTTAAACGATTTGACTTTAGAGAACTCTACCAAACTCCTCCTACAATTTGGGTTCTAAACACTTGAAATTTTAGATATGGGTTCCTTGGACATGGATCTAGCATAATAATATGATTTAAGCCCAAAACAATAAATGTTAAGGGGTCATAATAGGGGTCAAATTTTAAAAAATTGACCGCTTTTTTTGTTTTGTTTTTCTTTTTTCTCAGCATACACCTCCAAACATCCGGGCAACGCTGGGAACTCATGCTAGTATATCTATAAAAGTGAACGTGTCCGTGTATCTGTGTGTCTGTCTGTGTGTGCACATTTCCCTACGCAATAATTCTGTCAATTTTAAGTCTACAGACTCGAAATTTTATATACATGGAACTGAGATTTGGGAAAATCTTTGTGATCGGTTTTCGGTCAGAAATTTGGCGAGTAATAGGTTGAACTTCAATGATTTGACCTTTGAGAACTCTACCAAACTCCTCTGACAATTTTGGGTTAAACACTTGAAATTTTCGATATAGCTCCCTTTGACATGGATCTTACTTAATAACTTGATTTCAGCCAAAAACACTATATTATAAGGGGTCATATTAGAGGTAAAATCTTTAAAACATTTACCGCTTTTTTCTTTTCTTTTTTTTTTTTGCTCAACATACACCCCAAATACCCGGGCAACGCCGAGCACCCATGCTAGTCTATATATCTATAAAAGAGAACGTGTATGTGTGTCCGTGTATCTGTCTGTGTGTCTGTGTGTATATCTGTGTGTATGTATGTGTGTCTGTGTACATTTCCTTACGCAATAACTGTGTCAATTTTTAGTCTACAGATTCCAAATTAAATATACAGGGTACTGAGATTTGGGAAAATTTATGTGATCGGTTTTCGGCCAGAAATATCGCTGTTAAGGGGTCAAAGTTCAACAATTTGAGCTTTTAGATCTCTACCAGATTCCTCCGCCAATTTTGGGTCTAAACGCTTGAAATCTTGGATACAGCTTCCTTGGACAGGGATCTTACTAAATAACTTGACTTGAGTCCAAAACAATAAATTTTAAGGGCTTATAATAGGTGTCAAAGTTTAAACAAAATATCCGCCTTTTTGTTTCTTTTTGTTTGCTCAGCATACACCTAAAAATACCTGGGCAACGCCGGGAATCCATGCTAGTATATCTATAAAAGAGAACGTGTCTGTGCATCTGCGTGTCTATGTTTCTTTGTGTGTACATTTCCTACGCAATAACTCTGTCAATTTTAAGTCTCAGACTCGAAACTTGATATACAGGGTACTGAGATCTGGAAAAATCGATGTGATCGGTTCTCGGCCAGAAATTTGGCTGTGAAAAGGTCATAGTTAAACGATTTGACTTTAGAGAACTCTACCAAACTCCTCCTACAATTTGGGTTCTAAACACTTGAAATTTTAGATATGGGTTCCTTGGACATGGATCTAGCATAATAATATGATTTAAGCCCAAAACAATAAATGTTAAGGGGTCATAATAGGGGTCAAATTTTAAAAAATTGACCGCTTTTTTTGTTTTGTTTTTCTTTTTTCTCAGCATACACCTCCAAACATCCGGGCAACGCTGGGAACTCATGCTAGTATATCTATAAAAGTGAACGTGTCCGTGTATCTGTGTGTCTGTCTGTGTGTGCACATTTCCCTACGCAATAATTCTGTCAATTTTAAGTCTACAGACTCGAAATTTTATATACATGGAACTGAGATTTGGGAAAATCTTTGTGATCGGTTTTCGGTCAGAAATTTGGCGAGTAATAGGTTGAACTTCAATGATTTGACCTTTGAGAACTCTACCAAACTCCTCTGACAATTTTGGGTTAAACACTTGAAATTTTCGATATAGCTCCCTTTGACATGGATCTTACTTAATAACTTGATTTCAGCCAAAAACACTATATTATAAGGGGTCATATTAGAGGTAAAATCTTTAAAACATTTACCGCTTTTTTCTTTTCTTTTTTTTTTTTGCTCAACATACACCCCAAATACCCGGGCAACGCCGAGCACCCATGCTAGTCTATATATCTATAAAAGAGAACGTGTATGTGTGTCCGTGTATCTGTCTGTGTGTCTGTGTGTATATCTGTGTGTATGTATGTGTGTCTGTGTACATTTCCTTACGCAATAACTGTGTCAATTTTTAGTCTACAGATTCCAAATTAAATATACAGGGTACTGAGATTTGGGAAAATTTATGTGATCGGTTTTCGGCCAGAAATATCGCTGTTAAGGGGTCAAAGTTCAACAATTTGAGCTTTTAGATCTCTACCAGATTCCTCCGCCAATTTTGGGTCTAAACGCTTGAAATCTTGGATACAGCTTCCTTGGACAGGGATCTTACTAAATAACTTGACTTGAGTCCAAAACAATAAATTTTAAGGGCTTATAATAGGTGTCAAAGTTTAAACAAAATATCCGCCTTTTTGTTTCTTTTTGTTTGCTCAGCATACACCTAAAAATACCTGGGCAACGCCGGGAATCCATGCTAGTATATCTATAAAAGAGAACGTGTCTGTGCATCTGCGTGTCTATGTTTCTTTGTGTGTACATTTCCTACGCAATAACTCTATCAATTTTAAGTCTCAGACTCGAAACTTGATATACAGGGTACTGAGATCTGGAAAAATCGATGTGATCGGTTCTCGGCCAGAAATTTGGCTGTGAAAAGGTCATAGTTAAACGATTTGACTTTAGAGAACTCTACCAAACTCCTCCTACAATTTGGGTTCTAAACACTTGAAATTTTAGATATGGGTTCCTTGGACATGGATCTAGCATAATAATATGATTTAAGCCCAAAACAATAAATGTTAAGGGGTCATAATAGGGGTCAAATTTTAAAAAATTGACCGCTTTTTTTGTTTTGTTTTTCTTTTTTCTCAGCATACACCTCCAAACATCCGGGCAACGCTGGGAACTCATGCTAGTATATCTATAAAAGTGAACGTGTCCGTGTATCTGTGTGTCTGTCTGTGTGTGCACATTTCCCTACGCAATAATTCTGTCAATTTTAAGTCTACAGACTCGAAATTTTATATACATGGAACTGAGATTTGGGAAAATCTTTGTGATCGGTTTTCGGTCAGAAATTTGGCGAGTAATAGGTTGAACTTCAATGATTTGACCTTTGAGAACTCTACCAAACTCCTCTGACAATTTTGGGTTAAACACTTGAAATTTTCGATATAGCTCCCTTTGACATGGATCAAACTTAATAACTTTATTTGAGCCCAAAACAATAAATGTTAAGGTGTCATAATAGGAGTCAAAATTTAAAAAATAATGAAGGTTTTTTTAAATTTTTCTTAGCTCAACATCCAAACACCTGCTCCAAATGTTTTAACTTTTCTTAAATTTTGTCTGGAAAATGAAAACTTTTACATATATATATAAATACCCCTTCACATACTCTTTTCACGATAAAGCTAGAACTCAGAATTAGATAGAATCGGGCAATTGTATCGACAACGGACAACGCCAGACCCAAAATGGATTTCGATGTACTGCATCTCATTAGTGACGTGCTCCGACATGGGCGCAAACCCAGGTCGTTGCACTCATGAAATGTGCAATACTGACGACCTAACCATATGGGTCACGGCGCAATCTATTGGCTATGCCTCGATTTTTAAATTCTTATATTTTTATCCAGTTCTACATTCTACGATGTGACAAGCAACGCGTCGTATACAACTAAAATAGTTACTGCTAGTATGCAGGCGGTAGATATCACATCTACAAACATTGACTGAATATTAGCCGACTCCCCAGACACGATTTCGGAACAACCTATTTGTTGAGGGACATCACGTCCTTACGAAATATGAACCACTTTTTCTACATATATTAGACATTAAGAGGAGATTATAGATAGATATATAAATACCCGTTCACATACACTTTTCACGATAAAGCTAGACCCAGAATTAGATAGAATCGAGCAATTGCATCGACAATGGACAACAGATAAGAATTTACAATTACAGGAGACTTAATCAGAAATATTATTTCTAAGTGAAACTGGCATTGGACAGACCATTTCACTAGATAAGTTCATAATTAAAGGATACTCTAATTTAAGTTCCAAATTTTACCCCCAAGATCGCCATGGGCATGGAATATGTGCCTATATAAAAGATGGCTTTCCATGTGGTAGGGACATCGCGAGAGAAGATCCTAACTTACCCTATATGTGCTTCCGGATTGCACTAGCTCACACTACTGCATTTATATTTGCTCTCTATCGCCCCCACAACAGCGGAGTTACTATCTTTAAAAGCATATCTGAGCACTATCTGCTTATCCTTCAGCTAATATTCATGTCTGTGGAGACTTCAATGTTCACAATGTGGAATGGTTAACTCACTCAAACAAGACCGATGATGAGGGGAGGTTGTGTCTTGATTTCTCCATTGCTTATAACCTCACTCAGATTGTTCACGAACCCACCCATGTGCCCGATACTGACGGCCAGTAGGCAAGTCTCCTACACCTTTTTCTCACAACTTGCTCTGAACTGTGTTCAGCTTCTGTTCTGTCTCCACTTGGATCTTCCGACCACTCAGTTATATCAGTTTAGATAAAAATAAAATTTAATAAGTCCCCAGATGTACCTCTCCATCATACAGTATATCGATACTCTATGGCTGACTGGGATAGCTTCCGCACATTTATATCAGATCTACCTCTGCGTTCCATGTTTAAAAAGGATGTGTCCTCTATAGCATCAAACCTGACAGAATGATTAATTGTAGGTATAGACCGTTTTCATACCCTCGAAAAATTCCAGCAAAAACCTAACAGCCAGCCGTGATTCTCTCCGGAATGTGCTGCTGCCATTGCGCATAGAAATCATTTTCCATTGCTTCCAACGTAATATATGTACTGAAACTAAAGCCGCTTCCAGAACTGCCAGCAACCATTGTAAGAAAGTAATAAAAAACGCAAGAGAGGTGTATACTCAGTCCGTAAAGTTCAAAGTAGCTGAGCAGCAGCTTGGTTCCCACCAGTTTTGGCAAATAGCAAACAGAATCTTGAACAGAAGCGTGTGCTCTATCCCCACTCTCATAAATGGACCTGAGGTAATCTCGTCAGCATCAGACAAAGCAACACTCTTTGCCAAGTACTTTGCAGCTAATTCTAACCTTTGCGACCAAGGCTGCCAACCTCCAATATTTCCTCCTGTATCAGAAAACAGGATATGTAATATACAAATATCTGTACTTGATGTTGCCAAGCAAATCAAAACCTTGACTCCAGTAAAGCAACTAGCTCTGACGGTATTCCAATTATAGTACACAAAAGACTTCAACCAGAACTTGCGCCCATCCTTACAAAACTGTTTAAACGTTGTCTTAAGCAGAATTACTTCCCGTCACCCTGGAAAATCTCATCAGTATGCCCTGTATTAAAGAATTCAGGTGATCGGTCATCTCCCTCACAGTACATGCCAATACATATCCTGTGCATCATGAGTAAGTTGCTGGAATATGTGTTAAATGGAGAAGTAATCAACCATCTCAGCAAAAATAACCTTCTTATTGACACGCAATATGGTTTCAGTTCTGGTAGATTTACAGCAGAGTGCCTTAAAGTTATATCTCATAGGATTACCGAATCTCTCGACAAAGGCTTCATTTCTAGGGGCTGTTGCTCTTGACATATCAAAGGCCTTTGATAGAGTATCACATAAAGGTTTACTTCACAAGATCTCCAGCTACAGTATAGCTGGAAATGTCTTCTCAATTATTAAATCATTTCTCTCTGATAGGTTCATAAGAGTAGTGGTTGATGGGCAGAAAGCAGAAGCTCTTAGTATTAATGCTGGAGTGCCTCAGGGGTACATCCTGTGCCCAACTCTCTTCCTGATCTATATTAATGATCTTCTAAATCACATCCTTACATCATTCGAAGACCTCTATGCTGATGACACTACTATCTATGGTAGCACATCTAAGACCGTAAACGACCAAGTTCTCTCTGATTCTCTTTCCTCTGATCTTGAGCAAGTGGTACAATGGGGAAAGAGGTGGATTGTTACTTTTAATGACTCTAAAACCAAGTTTTTATCTTTACATCATCAACGCTCTGAGCCTCATCTGGCGTCAATTGAAATGAATGGCTCTCATCTTGGGAAGGCCTCATGTTTTGACAAGCTTCTGGGCCTTAACCTTTACTCCTGATCTATAAGGGAACACATATATTAAATCCGTTGCCAAGCCCGCTGGAAAAATGGTCGGATCCTTCTATCGATCCAGTAGATATCTCACTGCTGATGCAATTCTCTATCTATATAGGACAAGGTACGTCCAAGGGTGGATTACTGTTGCCACATCTGGGCAGTAGCTGCTAGAAAGGACTTATACTACCTTGATAGAGTTCAAAATAGACTTCGTAGCCTTGTCGGGGATGTCCTTTTCCCTTCCCTGCAACCTCTTTCTTACAGAAGAGATGTTGCGAGTTTGTCTCTGTTTTTATCGTTATTTTCATGGCAAGTGCTCGGCTGAGCTCCAACCTATGGTCCCCTCTCGCCAAACGTTCACAAGAAACACCCGTATAGCAGAAAACACTATCACTAGTTTCCCCCACTCTTTATCTGTGCCTAAACCTAAGCGTAGATTCCATGGGCAAAGCTTCTTTCTTATAACTGCACGCCTATGGAATAGTCTTCCGTTTCCAGCTGACTACAATATGGTTGTCTTCAAGTCTAACGTAAACAAGTTTTTGATGAGCCGTTCCATATAAGTTAACAAATTTACCGAATCTCCATTACTAATGGTTACTATATTGTCTACTGTACACTCTTTAACCATTATCGTCGAGTGGCCTCTTGGCCTTGATTAGTGGTGATGCTTATGTAAAAAATAAAATAAAATAAAATAATTTCTATCTGATAGGTTCATAAGAGTAGTGGTTGATGGGCAGAAAGCAGAAGCTCACAGTCTTAATGCTGGAGTCCCTCAGCGTTCCATCCAGGGCCCAACTCTCTTCCTGATCTACATCAATGATCTTCCAAATCAAACCCTTACATCATTCGTAGACATTTTTGCTGATTACACTACAATATATCGAAGCACATCAAAGACCGTAAACGACCAAGTTCTCTCTGATTATCTCTCCTCTGACCATGAGCACGTGATACAATGGGGAAAGAGGTGGCTAGTTACTTTTAATGCATCTAAAAATCAAGCTTCTGTCTTTACATCATCAACGCTCTGATCCCCATCTGGCGTCAATTGAACTGAATGGCTCTCACATTGGGGAAGCTCCATGTTTTGACAAGCTCCTGAGCTTGACCATTACTCCTGATCTGAAATGGAACACATACATGAAATATGCTGCCAAGTTCGATGGGAAAATGTTAGGATCCTTCTAGCAATCCATTAAATATCTCACTGCTGATACAATCTCTACCTATATAAAAGCCAGCTACGTCCAAAGATGGAGTACTATTGCCACATCTGGGCAGGAGCTGCTAGAAAGACCGCATCCTGCCTTGACAGAGTTCGTAATAGCCTTCATAACCTAATGGGGGATGCCCTGTTCCCTGCAAACTTTTTCTTACAGAAGAGATGCTGCGTGTCTGTCTCTGCTTTATTGTTATTTTCATGGCAAGTGCTCGTCTGAGCACGAATCTATGGTCCCACCTTACCAAACTTACACTATCTTACGTCTATCTGAAAACACTATCAATAATTCCCCTGACTCTTTATCCGTGCCTAAACCAAAACGTAGATTCTATGAACAAAGTTTCTTTCTTAAAACTGCACACCTGTAGAACTTACATTTGCGTGCTTTCTTGCTTACTACAATATGATCGTTTTCAAGTGTGGTGTAAGTTATTTATGAGCTGTTCTAAAGTAATCCAATTTACCAAATTTCCACTGACAACTACTACGATATTGTCCCATTGACCACTCTACACTTATTAATCTTCATCCTCGAATGGCCTTTGGCCTTGATATGTGGTGACACCTATGAAAAAAAAAACATGCTGGCCTTATAGAGGTGCAGGATACTTTCAGGTGTAAGTATCATTCTAGCACGTTAGCGAGAGCCTACCTTCCTCGCAGTGGCCCTGGCAATGCTCTCAATATATCTGTTCCAAGTCATGTTCCCTGTGAACATTAGGCCGGGGTTTTTCAAAGAAGTAATTTCAGGTAATGTATCTTTAGCCATTGCAATTGGTGGTTGGGAATGTTTCTTGTAATTATTGAAGGAAACAAATTAGTCTCAGCAGCATTGAATGTGGCCATCTATTTAGATCCCAATTCCAGTACAGATTGGAGTTCTTCTTTAGTGTTTCTGCCATTTCCTTAAATGTGTGTTTCCCACCCCCCGTGCCTGTTATAGAGCAAATATACCAATCTTTGAGACTATATATATATAATATATATATGTGTATATGTATATATATGCATGCATGTGTGTGTGTGTGTTTGTAAGTGTGTATTAATAACTATTGCTTCTTTAATAGTAAGGGTAATTTAGATCTAGTTTTGTGCACTACTGCCAATTTAAGCTTTGGCACTAAATTCCCAATTAACATTAAAATTAACATACATCAAGGCACTTTCATACAGATGTTTTGCTATCTGGAAATATTTATTGGAAAACAATTCTAGTGCCAAGGATAACAAGGATAATCGTTTTCGAGAGTGCACACTGCACGGCATATCTATATATCTATCTATACACACACCTACACACATACGCACATTTATATTAAACAAAATGATTATAAGATTTTATTTTTGTATATAAAACAGCATTTGTATTGTTTATTCGCTACTTCCGCATAATAGATCTATGCACTAAAAGCTCAACTGTTTGGAGCCATTGGAAAACATCACTGATATGTTCAACGCTCGCTTGGTAAATTTAACAATTTAAACATTTATTCAATTTTGACGCTTGCAATTGAGCACTGGCTTGCAATGTAATCTTATTTTTCTTGTTAAGTTTACATGTTCAGCTCGTTGCACTCGGGAAAATATAATTGCATTTCAATTTTATTTCATTATAGAGAAAAACCCCAAAATACTAGAACATATTCTGTCGAATCAAGGAATTAAAAATAATTGGAATAAAGGAACGAATAAATTTACATCAAAATCAGCAGGAAGTGAAAAGATATTCCGCCATGATGAGACCCATGATGACTTCCGAGTCAGCCTTTTTATAATATCTCGTTATTTTGAGCAATGGCTCTTCCATTTTGGCTCTAGAGTATCGAGTAAAAGAAAAATATATGTATTAAGATATTTCACAACGCCGTTAAAGCTGTTGCCCCTTTGGTGCAATGGGTTACGTGACCGATTACTAGCGACAGTGATGTGGTTTCGATCTTCATCAGTTCCTTTCTTTTTTACATTCTGATATTCTTGATTTTTAAATGTAATGTAATAAATATACAAGAACATTTTTAGTCGCGTGCAAGCAACTCTATAAGTCACTCCGTCGGTCGGTCAGTCGGTCTGTCCGTAACACATTTGTGCTTGGCCTTCTTGGTTAAGATCAAAGGTCTATTCTTAATAGATGCTATTCTTAGCTTTTTAAGCTTTTCTTGTGCTTTTGGCCAAGATCAAAGTGTAGTAGAGCGTTGTCGGGGACCAGTGTCCTCGAACAGTCTAGGAACTAGCTTTATCGGGAGCTAGTAAGGTGTAGCACAAAGGAACCGCTAGTGAAACGGACGGGGATGTCGTTAGAGAAGGTCCACTCCCAGTGGAGTTGGGTGCCGGGGCGGGACTTTCTGACAAACTCGGAATTTTCCCTTACCTTATCCGGGTCTACCGCCTGCAATTCGACGAGGACATGAGGGAAACAGCCGGCCATGCCTTTTACCACTGCAGCAGGCTCAATACCTTCCTAGGGTATGTCAATGAGGTAACGGCTCTCATCGATGCCAAGCGCTGGCTTGAACTTGACGAGTCATATTTTGTGGAGAACATTGATCCGCCTCTGCATAGGAAGAAAAGAATGTTTTTTCTATGTATACAAGCAATACCGAGGATGGTCATATGGATCACACGCTTTAAGCGAGTCCGCGAAGGGATATCTGTTCCGGGTCGGGATCTGATCGTCTACTTTAAACATCTGCTTAAAGTAAAGATCAGATGCGATTGGAAGAGGTTGCCTCGAGTGGCCTTTGACAAGAGGTGGGTGCATGACGCTAGTTTGTGCATTCGACGAGGCGCCAAGTTTGAATTCGTGTTACCACCATAAGCATGGCACACGCAGTACTGGATCCTACGGAGCTCATCCCGCTAGGTTAAACAAATAAAAAGTAAAGAGACGTTTGACTGGTGGTACAAATGAGATCCTGTCCCCCGATTGTTTGTTTTTTTGGCACTAGATAACCTTCCGAGGCTACCCTGCCCCCTATCTTTTTGTTTTATCACCCCCTGGTCAACCACTACTCGAAGGTCGCCGCCTACCCCCCCTTTTTTGTTTTTGACAATCTATTTATTTTTCCTTCCTAAACCCGATAAGAATCTTCCCAATCGCCACTAGGGATCTTCCCACTTGTTTTCGGTACCCCGGAAAATCAGGAGGTGATCTAACTTTCTAGACTAGCTCAGAGAGGGACCCTACTAATAATCCACTAGGCAATTTTACTTTTTTGTATATTTATTCAAGATTCCCCACTCCCCAAAACGAACTGTTTTCTTCTAAATTCAAGAACGTTTTATTTTCCAATGAATTGAACTTTTTTCACACGCGCACACACACACACACACACACACACATACACACACACATTTTAATAATTAAAAAGGGGGAAAAATTATGCACACACACATACAGAAATTGTATATATATATCCTTTTTGCAAAAACGCTGGGGTTTTCATTAGTTAGTTTAGAGTCCACAGAATGAATGAGGTATTGTGGTAAATATTGCCAGTCAAGAGTAAAGTCGCCAAAGACTCAATTTTCACTGTAGTAACAAAGACCCTGCAACACTCCCCTCCCAGATCTTATAGGGCCTTATGTCTAAATTTGTTTTGTAAATTGTAATTTTCATTTTTATTTATTTTAATTTTACATTGAATTATTTGGATTGTAATTTTCATTTTTACGAAATAAATTATATATAAAGATCAAAGTGTAGTATCTGTTCCAGTAGATACTGCAAGAAAAGACCATATGTGGGTGTAACCCCACATATCAGACCTTGGTCAATGTAGGGGCAACCCTTCATACCAATTGTCACTATCAAGCTTTAATTTCCCGCGCATCGGGAGCTGGTCCCCTTTTCTTCCCCCCCCCCTGCCTCTCTCTCCACATTAAAAAACGGCCTTGGGCCTAATTTGCTCAGTGGGGAAGCAAATAAATACAGTTTTCCTTGGAATTTTTGCCAAGATCAAATGTGTAGTATATGTTCAAGCAGATACTGCAAGCAAAGACCATATGTGGGGGCAACCAAATGTACAGGACCTTGGTTAATGTAGAGGAAACGCCTCATACCAATTGTCACTATTCAGCTCCCCTACTCCCCGGGGAGTTGGTCCGCATTTCCCCTTCACTACTCACATTAAAAATCGGCCCTGTGCCTAATTTGCTCGGTGGGGGTGCAAATAAATACCAAACCCACGTATAAGACCTTGGTCAATGCAGGGGAAACCCTTCATACCAATTGTTACTATCCAGCTCCCCTACTCCCCGGGGAGTTGGTCCCCATTGGCCCTTCACTTTTCACATTAAAAATTGCCCTTGTGCCTTATTTTCTCGGTGGGGGAGCAAATAAATACCCTTTTCTTAGCATTTTGGCCAAGATCAAAGTGTAGTATCTTTTCTTACTACATGCTCTACTTGTGTTTGTAACTTTGTGATATAAAGTGGGGATCATTTTTCCGTATTAATTTTAAGTAAAATGATCCCCTACTTTACAACCGGTCAGTTTTAAAACACTTCAAGTCATTTTCCAGATGAATCAATTTGTTTTTGGAGGATTCCAGTTATTTTTTAAGCATTCAAGTCATTCTTAAAGTCATTCAATTCATCCTTAAGTTCATTAAAGTCATTCTAATCATTTACTTTTTATTTATTTAAGTCATTTCAGCCCATTTTTCGGTCATTTTAGTTTATCTTTAAGAATTTCATGTCAATCCTAGATTCACGCATTCATTCATTACACGAGAGCACGCGACTATTGGCTATCGGCCTTGTTATTTACAAAAATACAGAAGAATGTTTTTGATTTACGTAACGAAAATGTCACATTCAAAATATATATGACATATCAGCTTATTTGCTACATTCCAAAAATCACATAAATAGATCAAGTAATGGCATTTGTATTGGATCTACTCCTAAACTAATTAACCGATCATTAACAATATTTATTACGTGTATATGTTTATTAATTTCTATGTCTTGGATTAACTTCTAAACTAATTGACAGATCATTATGAATTTTAAATATGTTTATATGATTATATATTTGTATGTATTGGAATCACTCCTAAACTAATTTACCGAATATTATGAACTATAATTATGTGTATATGTTTATATATTTCTATGTATTGGAATCACTTCTAAACTAATTAACCGATTATTATGAATTATTAGTATACGTATATACTTATATATTTGTATGTACTGGATTCATTCCTATACTAATTAATTTACCGTTATAAATTTAATGTATTATATATGTGTGTATATTTGTATAGTCATATTCCAAAAATCACATACAATGATCAGTTTTTAATGTATTTATGTGTACAAGAAATGCTATCAAAGTAATAAGGCACTTGTGTAGTATTGTACTCATGAAAACACAAAGGAAATCTTACCTGTGACATACATGAAAGTTATTAAAACCAAAAATCACGTTTAATATTCGAGTAGTATGACTTACTTGTGAGAAATAAGGTGCTTCTACACTATAGCACCCAGATGAAACAAACAAATTCTTAACCCTGGCGTACAGAAAATGTAACACAACAGAAAATTACATAAACGTATCGAGTTTTTTTCATTTTTACATTAGAAAAAAAAAGTACTTGTACAGTATTCTACCCATAAAATAAGGTACTTGTACAGTATAGTACCCATATGAAAAATAAATGAAATCTTAACCGTGTCGTACATAAAAGTGATACAAACCAACACTTCTATAATATATTCGAGTAGTATGACATTTATACAAGAAGTAAGGTGCTTCTTTACTATAGCACTCTATTATAAAAACAAACTCTCACCTCTGACATACGGAAAAGTTCATACAACAGAAAATTATGTAAAATCAACGAGTATTTTCATCTATATATTAGAAATAAGGTACTTGTACATTATCCTACCCAAGAAATAAGGTACTTGTGTAGTATAGTACTCATATGAAAAACAAATCAAATCCTACCTGTGACGTGCATGAAAGTCATTAAAATCGAAAATCGCGTTATATATTCAAATAGCATGATAAACACCTCCAAACACCCGGACAACGCCGGGCACCCAGGCTTGTCTATAATATAAAGGGCAAAAATCTACGTTTATGTATGTATGTTTGTATGTCTGCCTATAGACGACGGATTTTCACGCGATCGAGATCGTTTTAAAGTCCGACTCTTCGGACGACAAATATCGAAGAATTAGCTAAAAAGATTAATTCTTACACCCTCAACTGGGCACTTTTCTACAGGGAGGGGTAGCAAAAAATCGTTCCTTCTTGACAATTTTGCCAAACACGCATGCACAAAAAATGTTATTTCTTGAATTAGTTTAAGTATAAAAACACACCTAATAGTGGAGCAGCTTAATGTGATTTTTTGCCAGAATCGTTCATTTGGTGATACAAGCATGAAATTTGGCATCAATAGTCTCTGTAAGTTACTTTTTCAAAAAAAAGTGCTGGCCATCAAAAATTCCAATATGGCGACCATTTTTTTCAAGATGGCCGCCAGCAAACCACAAATTTCCATAAACGTTCATTTTTTTCCAACTTTTATGCCTAAAAAGGACTGCTAATGCAAGGATGACAAAGTGGATAACCTGTTTTTGCCTATAAAATACCCCAAAAAGGCTTACAAACCATGCTAGCCATCCTGAAGAAATCAGGTGTTCTTAATTCCGTTACCTTCCTCACTCCATACAAACCCCTGAATCAACCCATTGAGAAATTGTGACCAAGGAGGCACATCTCACGAGGATCAAATTAAGTACCACCGTTTTTTCCACAGAAGGAGAATTTTGCAGAATATTATGACAAGAGTGTATGTCATTCACTACCAGGGCACACTGGTGACAGACACTGCTGTGGAACTCAGCATGGGGTTCAATATCAGCTAAACTCCAGTTTAGTATCCCAAATGCTATCTAGCCAGCCCCTAAGGTTGGATAGCCGCACCTGGATTGACAGGATGTGCCAGCGCGGGAGAGCCGAGCCAAGGATGACAGGGGATTTATTGTTATCCGGATTGTGTACAGATCGCACGGGATTTAAATGATATTGGATGAACTATCGGGTTAGGTGTAGGGCAGCAGCAGGAACCTAACTGTATCACATACATCAAAGTGAGCAAAGGTGGTAAGGTGGTAAAAGGATAAACCCTCGGCCTACACCACTTCAACGACTCTTACGATGGATGCCAAAACTAGACAGCAAACTGACTGGAGTAAATGTTGCCTTTGTCAGGTTGACAAAAGAGATGAAACTCTAATTTCACCTCTTAGCTCATTCCAGAGGAAACAGGACTATGCTGGATATGCGAAAATTGCAAAAAATGTGCCTTTGTTTTATGCCCTTAATGATATGCCAATACCCTTTAATCCAGCACGGTTAGATGAAGGAGAAGGCATAGAAGCCACACTGATACGAAATAAAGCAAAATATCACCAAAGCTGCCGATTATTGTTCAATAACACAAAGCTGTCAAGAGGACAGAAAAGGAAAATAACCCCCAGTACATCAGGCACAAAAGAGAACCGTGAGAAGAGACAAAGGACCTCAGACCCTCCAGAGGTACAGTGCTTCTTATGTGAAGAAGAGGATGAAATATCAAATTTAAGACAGGCAATGACCATGCCCTGAATGAAAGGCTTAATCAGTGTGCCCGGACCCTGTTGGAAAACTGCTTCTGTAGTACCAGTATTCAAGAATTCTGGCGAAAGAACTGACCCATTAAATTATCGCCCTATTAGCCTCCTCCCACTTTTTGCCAAAATATTTGAGACCTTAATTAACCATGCTCTAGTCCAGCACCTTACAGATGCTAAACTTCTGACCGACCGTCAATATAGATTTAGACAAGCCCGTTCCACGGCAGACATCCTCACTGTAATCTCTGAACGCATATACCATTCACTGGACAAAGCGGGAGAGGGAAGAGCGGTAGCTCTAGATATATCTAAGGCTTTTGACAGGGTATGGCATGAGGGTCTCCTCAGGAAGATTAGATCTTACGGTATCACTGGTAGAATACTTAACGTAATTAAATCCTTCTTAGATAAGAGAAAAATCCAGGTTGTCCTCGACGGTCATACATCTAAACAATATGAAACCTTCTCTACCACCTAGACAATGGCCAACGACTCTTTATCTGAGAGTACGTCTCTCAAGCTCCTTGGCCTAACGTTCACTGGAAACATGAGTTAGAACAGTTACATCGAAGGCATTGCCAGGGCCGCTGCAAGGAAGGTGGGCTCTCTCTACCGTGCTAGAAAACTTCTAACACCCGAAAGTATCCTGTACCTCTATAAGGCCACTATTCGCCCATGTATGGAGTATTGCTGTCATATTTGGGCCGGTGCATCGGCTACTAGTCTCTCGCTCCTTGACAGGGTTCAAAAGAGAGTCGCAAATATGATAGGCCCTAAACTGGCATCAAAACTTCAGCCTCTGTCCCATCGTCGAAACGTTGCATCCCTCTGCCTGTTCTACAAGTATTATAATGGTGAATACTCTGAAGAACTGCAAGCACTTATGCCCCCACGACGTGAACACCCTCGACAGACCCGACAAGCTGCAAAATCCCACTCCCACACTGTAGAGATCCCTAGATGTAAAAGATCCTTCTACTCCAGTAGTTTCTTCCCCAGAACTGCTAGACTTTGGAATTCCATTCCGGGTCACTGCTTCCCCAACTGTACTGACATGCATAAGTTCAAGTGCAATGTGAACCAACATCTCGCTGCCCTAATCCCTACATAGTACCCCAGTAGATGTTTCCCCTGATAGTAGCCCCCTACACCAAAGTGGCAATGTGCCTTGTTTGGGGTGAAAATGTAATAAAAAAAACAAAAACAAAAAAAAAACAATGGAAAGCTCCTAGCAAAGTTAAGTGCTGGTGATGTTGTTGCCCAAGAGCTGAAGTATCACCCTCGATGCTTGGCACAGTTATACAACTCAGAGCGAGCACATCTTAATGTCATGAAGCAAGAGGAGAATGACAGCGGTCAAGGGAAAGACGTTTACCCCCTAGTGTTTTCAGAGCTTGTGATCTACATCATGGATAGCATGGTTACCGGTACAGAAACAACACCAGTGATATTTCGACTTGCTGATCTAGCCTCACTTTACAAGCGTCAGCTGCAACAACTAGGTGTGGAATCCCCAGAGGTCAATTCTACCAGATTAAAAAGAGCAGTTTACTCTCTAGGATCCCTGAGCTTGAAGCACATAAGAAAGGGCGAGATGTCCTTCTTGCATTCAGAAAAGATGTAAGCACCATTCTATCTGATGCTAGCAAGTACAGTGAAGCCATTCATCTGGCTTAAGCTGCTGATATCATCCGGAAAGAGATGCTTGGCTCACAAGACAAAATTCAGCCAGGCATTTCAAGAAGGGTTTGGAGAGGAAGCCGTTCCCCAGGCACTTCTGCAGTTTGGTTTGCAGTATTGAGCATGGGGTGGACATAAGGTCCCATCTGAATCATGGTAGTGTGCAGTCAGATGTGGCCATTGCTCAACTACTGCAGTTCAACTGTTACTCAGTATATTACTGAGTACAGGGAAGGTTCGAAATCTCAAAGACATGCCAAAGACCGTGAAACACCATTTGCTGTTTTATGTTGGAATGAAATTTTTTGCAAAGACAAGAAAGAGACAACTGATCAACAAGCTGCATGAGAATGGAATAAGCATATCTTATGAAAGAGTTTTGGAAATATCAGGACAGTTGGGTGAGACTGTTGTAAAGCAATATGTGGAAGATGATGTCGTGCGTCCACCAAATTTGAAGGAAAGGGCTGTTCACAACATCTGCTGTAGATAACATAGATCACAACCCAACAGCAACAACATCAAGCACATCTTTCCATGGTACAAGTATTTCATGTTCCAGCACCCAAGTTCAGATAATGTAGGAGAAGCACGCATCTTGGCCAATGTTGCAGAAGGTCGGACGAAGAAGGTCCCGGATCTTCCAGAGTCATATACAAATATTCCACCAGCCTTCTTCCATAAGAAGAATTCAGAACCAAGCATCCGTGATGACTTTTCACTTCCAGATCCCAGTCTTTTCCAAGAGGAGGTCAAGCTTGAAAATGAATGGTTGGAAAAGGGTCCATAATACCACTGATGTAGATGGTTCACCAAATGTAACATGGTTCTGCCCATCATGCAAGCAACCAAAGAGCAGAATTTGTGACTAGTATAAATGCTTTGCTGCCCCTTCTGCAAGATCAAGCACACAGTGTTGCCACCATAAAGCCATGCTATGGACAAAATCAAGGAAACTGTGTCGGTTCCTCAACCCAGGACAAACACCCGTTATAACAGCAGACCAGCCCACTCTATGCACTGGCGAAACAGATACAGTGGCATTGGCCAGACATATAGGGGGAGGACAAGTTTGTAATAATGTTTGGTGGACTACATATTGAAATGACAGCCTTTAAATCAATAGGGTCAATGTTAGAGGGCAGCGGATGGACTGGTGCACTTGTTGAGGCAGAAATAGCATCTTCAGGCTCTGCAGATTCATTTCTCTCAGCTACAAATGTTACAAAGACTCGCCAAGCTCATCAGGTTACAGCAAGCAGTTTATTCAAGCTCTTGAAGAAAGGTTACAGTGCATATCTTGTTTAACAGTAAGACAGTGATGAGAAAACTGTCACCTTTGCAGAGTGGATGTGGCTTCTGCAGTAAAGAGAATCCTCTGTTTCAGTTTTGGTTCTTGATTCTGAACATGGAGCTGACCATTCTGACACTGATATGTGCTTTCAGAGAGGGAAATTTCGCATTGTATCGTGAATCTCTGGCAGAACTGATACCCTATTTCTTCGCAAACAACAGTGTTAATTACGCACGATGGCTTCCAGTTCATCTTCGAGATATGATGAGCTTTGAGAGGCAACACCCAGAGGTTGCACAACAATTCCAAAATGGAAACTTTGTAGTTCACAAATCTGACAGGCATTTCTCATCAGTCGCCATTGACCAAGCCCACGAACAAAATAATGCTAGCATCAAAGGAGATGGTGGAGCTATTGGGCTGACAGAAGATCCAGCAGCTCTTCGAAGATGGATGGTGGCTGGGCCAGAAATAAGGAAGTTGGTGGCCGACTATGAAACAGCATCAGGGAGTAAGGATGTGAAGAGTGACACTCGTCACCATGAACAGTCACCTGCAGCTCAGAAGACATTCCTTGAGAAGATTCAAAGGCTCACCATGGTCCTAGAGGAAATGGGCAATCCATTCACTGAGGTGACAGGAGATCTGCTGACCCTTGACACAAAGGACATAGCAGAATCATCTGCGGCTGAACGTGTTGCTACACATCTTCAGAAGGGGAAAGAACAGTTCAAAACGTTTATGGATAAACTTAACGATGGTCAATATTTTTACCAGTCCATCAAGATTTCTTCAAAACGGGGACTGGCCAAAGCAAACAATCTGAGAAGAAACTGCTAAAGGAGGATTGTCACCTGTTTTCCCGCCTTTTCATCTCTTGCCAAACTAGAGGGTTTGATCTACAGGAATTTTTCAAGCATGAGAACCAGTCGTTTCCCCCTCTCTCAGCAAGAATGGTAACCTACGTCCAAGTACCAAGTCAGATCTTGTGAAAATTCTCCAAGGGCAAGTCCAGCTTCCAGAGTCCAAGCTAGAATCTGATGTACTGATTGTTGATGGGGCTTCACTGGTGAATGCTGTTTCACCAAAAACACCATAGACATTTGAGGAATATGCCCAAAACGATATTCTTCCATTGGTGCAGAACTACAGCCACACTCACAAGAGAACAGATATCATTTTTGATGTATACCATAAGACTAGCCTTAAGTTAGATCTAAACGTGGAAAGGCCATCAGGAGGAGAGTTACCGCAAAGAGCAAACCGCCTACAAACTGGAAGAGCTTCCTTCGAGACAGCACTAACAAATCAGAACTCTTCCACTTCCTTGCCGATGCCATAGCTGAAATGACCACAAGCAATCCACTCCTTGTGACTAGGGAGGAAATCGTCCTTACCAGTGCCAATTACCCCAACTTCAGCTTAGAAGAATTGGCACCCTGTACGCATGAGGAGGCCGACACACGGATATTCTTACATGCTTGGCATGCAGCTAAGGAGGGCTACAAGTCTGTACTGGTTGATGCAAATGACACAGACATTGTAGTAATTGCCATATCGATGATGTCTTCTCTCACAGCAATTGGTCTTCAGAAAATGTGGGTGAGATTCGGCAAGGGGGAACACACCAGGTGGATTCCTATACATGACCTTGTGTCCAATCTAGGACCAGAGAAATCCAAGGGAATGTTGTTCTTCCATGCCTTCACAGGGTTTGATGTTGTATCTTCTTTCAATGGCAAGGGAAAAAAGACAGCCTTGCAGACATGGAATGTATTTAATGAAGTCTCAGCCACATTTGCAAAACTCAGTCTCAGCCCATCTAAAATTGAGGAGTCTGATCTACAAGTATTGGAGAAATATGTAATTCTCATGTATCATAGGTCCAGTGCAACCTCATCAGTAGATGACGCAAGACTTGACCTCATTGCACGGAAGCAAAGGTCATATGACTTAATCCCACCAACTCAAAATGCACTCAAGGAACATGCCAAAAGAGCTGCCTATCAAGCAGGTCATGTTTGGGGACAAAGTGTCATACGTGATCCAGAACTTCAGTGTCCTTCAAAGTGGGGATGGTCAAAAGAAGATGACTCTTGGAAAACTGTGTGGACTTCACTGGAACCGATTTCAAAATGCTGCAGTGAACTGACAAAATGTGGATGCAAGACTGACTGTGGTGGAAGGTGCAAATGTAAAAAGACTGGGTTGCATTGTACTAAACTTTGCAGTTGCCCTTGTCAAGCTTCTACAGGAACACTAGAACACTGAACGAGCTTAAAGTGAGTAATATTATGACAACAAAACCAACTTTAGCTCGATAAACGCACTGTATTATACAATAATATGCTGAAATTTTTCAAAATTTGGACTCCTATGGCGGCCATCTTGGAAAATGGCCGCCATATTGGAATTTCACGTGGCCAGCACTTTTTTCTTAAAATCTACTATCCAGCGAATATTTATGCCAAATTTCATGCTTGTATCATCAAATGAACGATTGTTTGGGTAATCTGCTCCACTATAACTTGTATCACGCGATAATAGACCAAACGTTATAATGGCAGCGTCGTTATCTTAAGATTGCACCTTCGAGCCTAGATATCAGATATGTTTTTTTTTTTCGATTTTTAAAGTTTTAATATTGAAACAGGATTATTTATGCACCTTTTACGTTCGTTTTCCTTTATTTCTCCATCACGTTCGCTGTTTTTTGTTTGTTTTGTTTTTGGTTTTCCGATTTTTAAAGAAGTTTTAACAATTTAACAGGATTATTTATTCAATTTTTTCATTCGCTAATTCTTTATTTCGCCTCACGTTCGTTGTTTTTTTTTTTAGTTACAATATTTAAACGGAGTTATTACGATCGCTGATTTTTTATTATCCATTTTGTTTTGATTTACTCCCCCCCCCACACACACACACACAAACTACACTACACCCGCAACGCCGGATATCTCCGCTTGTTTTAATGTATAGAAACTTAATATGTTTATATTTAATTTAGTTTGTATGGACTTATGGCTTTGTAAAAAGAAAATCCAATTAGTTGAGGAGATATAATTCTATATTTGGTAGCTTGAGTTCTCTCCCTTGATTTAGTTCTCTCTTCATTTAAACATTATTGCGAATGAATTCGAAATATCTGATTTTTAATTAGTTATAACTCTGTCTTATCCTAGTAGGCTCTAAGTTAAACTTGGGATCATAATAAATATTTCATTTCGTTCGCAATAGGACTTATATACCTATGAACCATTATTGTGGGATGACAGCAGTTATGTAGTTTATGTTTAAGGTTGTATCTAATCTAATAATTAGATTTTTCAGTTGATAATTTATTAATAATATCTTAGAAATAGGATCTTCGGGACTTTATTTCGAGTTTTGTTTTTCAGTTTACTTGTTTTATGTTTTAATTTTAAAGATGTTTGAAAGAACTTCACATTTCAATTTTACAATACGACGAACGCTTAAAAACACACAGGAGAACAGTACAATGCACGCTTTAAAACACATGCGAGAACTTGAATGCCTACTGAAGAGAACTTGAATGCTTACTGGAGATAACTTGAATGCCTACTAGACACTATCTTCGAGTGTCTAAGGTCTCTCTGTACAGGGGTTTGCCAGAACAACCTGGCATGAGGATACCTTTTCCATAAAACTAAACGCTGACCAAATATTCAAAATCACATTAAGTATTCGCTGCCCAAATAAGATCTCTTCACTATGGCTAACTTACATTAGCTATTACGAGGAATGGTGCAGATTCTTCAAGTGATGTTACTTCAAGTAACAGTATGAAGCTGGATACCCAACCAGGCTTGATAGACCAAAATAAAATATATACTACAATGTATGAAAATGCTTAATTGGGGAGAGGGAAATTATGCTCTCAATTTCTTTATTAACTCAGTGTTTGAGAGATAAAGAACTAAAATGGAACATTCGAATATCGATGTATCTCATATAGACTTCAAGTGTTAGCCCCAACTAGTGGGTCCCTTGACTTCTGAGAACTTCGACTGAAATAAAATAAAACAACAAAAAAACTGAAACGTGTGCGTCCTCAACACTTAGCACAATCATGATTCAACAACACGTACGACAAAACCTTTTTTTACGATGAAAAACCACTAAACTAGTGCATTCTCTGATTAATGGTTGCTTCTTCCGATATTAATAAGAACTATTTCAATAAACGAATAGATGTTTGCATCAACGTGTTTACCAAAATAGTTTGTTTTTGTTAGTTTATTAAAAGTTTTTGAATTTTCATTTAAATATGCTTAAAAGGCTTTATGTATATGAATTTTTCCAAAACGGTGAACAGGTGTCTTCAATCTCACAGGAACAACAGAACATAACACTATGCATTAACAACACCTATCAAAACTTTCATTCAACAACAAAAACACGTGTAACTAAAGAATTCTTTAATTCTCTGAAAATGGATTGTTTCATTTGAAATCAATAAGAAATATTTAAATTTAAAGAAAATATAATAACATATTTATATCTTATCCTCTTTTGCAAAATAGTTTGTTAGTTCAATGTATTTCAATTATATATATATATGTGTGTGTGTGTGTGTTTGTGTGTGCGCGCGTGTTTGTGTGTGTGCGTGTGTTTATGTATATATGCACGTGCTTCCATAGAGTAGATTTCATATTAATAATCTCTTGTCCGCCGTCACAAAAAAAAAATAATCATCGCCACCATTAATTAATGAGAAATCAATTATCTTCTTTTATAGTTGCTCTTTATCAGTTAAAAATCATTTAAACGATTTTTTCCCAACTAACCTTCCAAACAAAAACAACTGACTTTCTGTTTACGGTTTCAAGTTATCTTATTTTATAATTAAAAAAGCCAGGTTCAAAAGAGACTGTAAGTTTTTTTTTTATTATAGATTCATTTTAAAATTCAAAATATGTGGAAAAGAATTGACTACTGTTTTTTTTATGATTTATATTAAAAGTTATGTGTTGTGTGTTGAATTTTCATTAAGAAAATGTAATGTTTTTAATATTTTTTTTATTTTAAAAGGTTAAAAAAGTATTTACTAAAAAGATTGTTTTAAATTCGTCGTTATTTGTGTTTTTTTATTCATTTTATTTATAATGCGTTTTAAAAATGTCTAACTACCGTGAAATTTCCATGGATTTTGCTAGTATATATTAATGGATAATGTATGTTTATTTACGATGGCTATATATTACTTAATTTCATTTTAATACAGAAAAAATTCTGTTCCCTAAAATAGCCGCTTCGAAATATCACAAGAATAAAAACTGTCTTGTCCAAGAAAGAAGAATATGTATCCTCCACTTATTAGAAACAATAGATATTCAATTTATCCCAACCCAAACAAGTCCTGAAGTATTTATAATAGATTACAAACCCACTTCGAAATCTAGTTAGTGATCATCTTTTTCCATCTATTATTCTAAAGAGACGTGGCGAGTCTATCTCTGTTCTATGGTAAATTCCAGATCAAGTGCTTTGACCGAGCTTCAATAAATAGTCTCTCCTGCAAAACATTTGCAATAAACACTCGTTTATCTGCAACCACTCTAAACAATTTTCCTTGCTGTCTAAAATTAATCAAAAATTCCACGTGCACACTTTCTTGCGTATAATCACCAGTTGGCAGAACACAATATCGGAGTGCTACTTCCTAGTTAACTATAACATATCAGTTTTCGAGGCCAATGTAAACAAGTTTTTATCAGGCAGTCCTTTTAAATAATTAAATTAAAACCGATTTCAACCACTGTCGATCATCACCGGCCAAGTACCACTCATTAACCCTTATCCTCGAGTTTATTTGAGTCTTGATAAGATGCGACTCCTTAATATACTTTTAATAATACCTTTATCGGTAAATTTCCAGTGGTTTTCTATGGTGGGCTTTTTCGAGACTTTAGATATTAACTGCCTCTTTCTTTTTTCTTTTTTTTCTTTTAGTTAATTCCTGGGATCTGCATTTATATAATGTAAAAAGCCATTTCTTATCGAGTTATAGTATGGCTTCTAAGTTCAGAGACTATAATTTTCATGGTCATGTCAGGAAGCCATAAAACAATATTATATTCATTTTTAGACGAAAAGTCTATTACACTAGTTTCTTAACGTTTTGTCTGTTTTAAAAGAACCGTCTCTAAACACATTATCAGATTTGACCAATCACACCGTTGTATATATTATTCTTCTCAGCGTACTATTTAACATGCATAAATAATAACCGTCCCTATGAATATTAAAATACAACAATTCTCAATATCCACTATATTTCAGAACATAAAGTAATATATATGAGCCTGACATCAAAGTTCCATTATAATTGAATAAAAGATATACAGTCAATATTATATTTCATATTCCGTGAGGACATTCATAGTCGTATGATGGCTGATTTAGTGGTTATCGTTGTGGAAATAACTTTGTTTCCGATTTTCCACTCTATTATCTTTATTCTGAGATACGATTCTCACCGATCAATAATCGTATTAAAATCGATTTTGTCCTGCTGTGGTCTTATAATATTCCAGAATTTATTCTCAGATAAACTTCAATACTCACCATTGCGATATTCAATAATGAGATTATGAAAGTGTTGTTTTATTCATAGGTTCGTGTTATTATCAACAGTGTTTAAAAGTTAGATGCAAGGTGAAATATATTGATGTTCACTTTCTGCCAAAATAAACTCATAATATTTTAACTATATTAATATGTTTGATGTCGGTTGGTTGGTTGTTTTTGTTTTACGGCATATCAACCCTTTTCAGGTTATTTAATGCTGAATCCAAAAATTGAAGAAAAATCTTTTTAATAGAATATATTTGTTGTTTTCAAGTCCGTTTCTATTTAACCCATAGTTGGGACCCTAACAGGTACTACTAATAATCTGTACTTCTTTGTCAAACAACGCATTTTGTTGTAATTATACATAATTTATTCCAAATTCTCATTTATATGGTTAGTTGGTCGTTTTTGCTTTATGGCATATCAACCCTTTTCATGTTATTTAATGCCGAATCCAGTGATTTTGAAGAACAATTTTTGAATAGAGTATATTTGTTTGTTTTTTAAGTCGGTTTCTATTTAACCCATAGTTGGGACCCAAACAGGTACTACCACTCCGGGTCAAAGTGGACCTGGGAGCAATGGCAATGAAAGGGTAGCTCCACACTCCCCAAAGCCCGTAAGCAGGGGCCTCACCACTGGATATAGTTTAAGGTCATATCCAGGACGTTTGATGTCTGTGTACTAGAGACTGAGGCAAAGTAATACATGTTATGTTTTTCCTCGTTTTTTTTCAGTCACAACAAACCAAAGCCTTTGATTATAAACGTAAAAAGATAAGATAGGAATGTGTTAAAAATATTGTTGAGAACAGTTGTTGTCAACACAGGGTTAGAGTTATCATGAGATTAGCTTAGTAGAAAATTCTATTAAAGTTTATTTTAAAAAGTTATGTTTGCGTCACAGGATATTACGTCATGACAAGGGGTGCCTGGCAGAGATTGATTTTCTTATTATGTTTACTACATCAAAATAAGCAAAAAGCTTTTTTGTGTGAGGAAAACGTACAGTCTATTTAGTTGTATATTGAAGCAAATTGCTAGGTTAAATAAACAAGTTATCAGAATAAAATAATGATTAACTCGTTTAATTTTTCTTATTTGTTATGATATTGATATCTAAGTAGCGTGCGTGCGGACTATCTATTTGATATAAGTGTTAGTTCGGGTAAAGTGAAAAAGATTGCTGTGTCTTAGAGATCCGTCAAGACCCACGTTAAAGGTGTCATTGTAATTGTTGTGGAGACGCCCACTAATTAGCATACGTCGGTGAACAAGATATAGATAACGGTATAAAGTCAGCAAGCCCGGGGAGCTATGTTCGAACGCCGGATAGACAAGACGCATATGCCGGTTGTTCCATGAAAGACTTTAATACGCCCTCTGCCGGACAATCTTCCAACTGCAGTACAACTGCACCTTTGTAAATATGTATTATATTTTCGTCTTAATATATTTGTTTTACCTTTACTTTCTGCGTTCGTGTTGTTATTGATACAGACACAACAGTAATTAACATTGAAAATAGGGATAAAACATGCATATTGATCCAGAAATATATAACGTGTTTGTGGAATACAATATATATATATATATATATATATATATATATATATATATATATATATATATGTATGTATGTATATATATATATATTGTATTAGTGAGCACTTTTTCTTTCCTGTATTTTAATTAATCTAGTAATTTCACTATTACATTAAAATACACTCTGCTCTTTAGACTATTGTTGTAATCTCCTTTAAATTATATATATATATATATATATATATATACACCCGCAGTCTAACCATCCACCATCCATTATTAAACATATACCATTATCTATTGAAAGTAGAATAAGTAACAATTCATCTAATGAAGTAACATTCAATGATTGCAAAGCTATTTATAATACAGCACTTAAAAATAGTGGATATAAGGACATAGAGATAAAATATAAAGTAACTAACGCTAGCACAAATGGATCTAGAAATCGTGGTAGGAAAATTATTTGGTTCACACCCCCCTTTAATATTATGTTGAATACAAAACTTGGTACAAAATTTTTACAACTTATTAACAAGCATTTCCCACCAAATAATATATTACATAAAATATTTAATAAAAATACATTAAAATTAAGTTATAGCTGTAGTGTTAACTTAGAAAGGATTATAAAAAAGCATAATGGAAGAATTCTAAAGACGACTAATAGAGAAGGTGAAAATAATAGTGCAAACACTGCGGTGAATAAATGTAACTGTAAAAATCCTGAGGAATGCTCAATAAAAAATGAATGTCTGACCTCATCAGTGGTATACCAACCTAGGATATTCCCGGTGGAGAACCCAAGGGACGAAAGATTCTACATAGGGAGTACCCAAATGACTTTCAAAAATAGATTCTATGGACATACACGCTCGATGAGTAATTAAACATATGAAAAGGACACTTCCTTATCGTTATATTACTGGAAATAAGTTAGAGAAAATAAAACACCTGGAATAGAATGGAAGATTATTAGGAGGGCCAATACTTGCCACTCATTGAACTCACCATGTCCATTATGCTTATCAGAAAAACTTGAGATAACTAGGTTTAAAGACAGAGAAAAATTATTAAATATTAAAAAAGAAACTGTATATCCTGCAAACATCTCAGAATACACGCACTTAAAGAACTCTAAATTAGTAGACTAGAACAACTATAAGTACAACTAACCCCCATCAAATAACCCCCCACAAAGAGGATAAGTGAGGTCGCAACTATGATCATACCCGTATGGGTTACGGAAGTCGCTTAATATTCTACTTCATCGAGCAGTTATGGTATTACTAACCGAAATAAGTACCTGTATGAAGGTATATTTGAACCAAACGAGTAATAGATTGTTTTTGAGTGAACCTCGTAATAATGTATGCATATGGATATTTTTGGGTGTGTGCATGTATGGATATAAGATCTTTATATACCCGGGTAGGAAAAGTAATTTATAAAAAAAAATGAAGAAATATATAGATGAAAGAAAGTAAGGAATGAAGGGTGAATGAAAGAAAGGGGGATAAATAAATTAGGGTGAATAAACAAAGATGAAGGTAAGTACTACAATATATAAGCTTGTATACTCGATTTGTATAACCTAAATACTCTGATTTCTGGCATGTGTCATTATATATTATTATTGTATCGTGATACATCTTATATCTGCCTTACCATCGAAAGAGTGTTTGCTTAATATGAGGATAGGTCTATGAACTTCATGCTGAATTCAATATAAACTTTTACGTAGTGTAAATTTTTACGAAAAAACCTATAACTTAGGAACATGTAACAAGCGGGTTGGGCTATGAAATATAACTATGCGTGTAGAGTTTGATAGAAAAAGGGAATTTATATGGTAAATGTATTCATGTCTGTTTCTACTTTAGATGTATCATTTGGTGGCAGGGTACAGGTATATTTGCATATGTCTATATTTGTGTGAGTGTGTATGTATAAGTGTATTTTATGCATGCATGTATGTTTGTATATTTATATATATGTGTATCTATATATCTGTGTGTATGTTTGTATATGGATGTATTTCTGTGTGTATTGTATGTAGATGTATGTATATGCATATATATTTCTGAACTATTAGAATAGGCTGCCTCGTATATGATTGTTGTAACAATATAGATTACAAGAATGTATGGATGTCCGAATGTTGTTTATATATATGTTATATGTGTAGGTATGTGTGTTTATGTATATATGTATGTATATATATATATGTATATATGTATGTATGTGTGTATGTGTGTGTGTTTATATATATATATATATATATATATATATATATATATATATATATATATATACACCCGTCTGGAGTGTGGTAGCATACTATTGCATATACGAAGGGGTTACCACGCTACAGAAGTAAAAAATGCTATTATTTGTCTCTGTATGTCTGTAATGTGTGTGTATATATCCGCGGGTGTAGCAAAGTGTAGACATTTATAAGTATATTGATATATGTATATAGGTACATGTAGGGTTTAGATAACTTTCGTGTTTTATATTATATCATATTTTTTTTGTTTATTTGTTTTAATTTTATTTTAATTTTATTTATTTTTTGTTTTGTTTTATTTACCTTCATGTAATTTTAACTCTATTCCTGCGTAGTTTCAGAGTTATTGTCTAGTTTCAGTATGTGTGTTGTGAATAAAATAAAAGCGTACAGCATGGATTCGCTGTTGAATATATGTATTAATATGTGTGTGTGTGGCGGTGTCTGTGTATGTGTGTGATGTATGTGTGTTGCATGTATGTGTGGGAGAATGTAGATTAAAAGGCACCGGTCAGTACTTAGTTGACCATAGATAAGGTTCTTAACTTACAGACTCCAAGACAAGAAAACAAAATTCTCAAGTACCTTATGCCATAAAAACCAAAAGTTAGGTTGGATGGGGGAAAGGGAAATGAAAAAGATGTTTATTATCTTCAAAGACCTCACTCATCCTTTTACCGTTTTTTTATTAATCCCACCCAGGTTGCATTATAACTTGATAAACGAAATAGGAAAATGTATTTCGTGGAAATATCACTTTCGACGGTAATTCTTGGCCTGAAGACGTAATCCCCCAACGTGGGTGATTACAGAAACATGCATGCACATATGTAGCCATTAATGTTTGTATAAATAAAATTAATATACCTGCTCTGTTCACTCATTGAGCACTATTTTGGTAGACACATGTTGTTTCATTGGATGTACTTCTAGGAAACTAAACTCTACTGGCTATATATATATATATATATATATATATATATATATATATATATATATATATATATATATATAAGCGAGATAAGACACTAACAGAATTCAAATGAAAAATCCTTATAGTTATTACTTGAAGTAATACTTTCAGGTGTATCCTAGCCAAAAAGGAAAAGCTCAATATTTAAAATAGAGCAATATATAAGTTTTGTGGCTAAATTTTAAATTCTGAAAAGAACAACATATAGACACATATATTCGAATTAAGAATTTATTGTTTGACAAAAGGAATATATAGAAGGGGTTGTGTTAATTTCCTTAATCGATGGATTTTCGATAATGGCTCATATCATCAGAGGAAATGAAATGCGGTTAGAAAAATGTCTAGCTGTGAATAGATGCTTATTTTGCTTTTAAGCACAATTATTAAAAATAGTTTTTGGAGTGGTTGTGGATAATTATACGAAAAGAGAAGTTGATACAACCTGGGCAGTCCATTATCGGAAGGAGTACAATGTTCTTTAAGGTTATAAATCTTTTGTACTCCTTCCGATAATGGACTGCCCAGGTTGTATCAACTTCTCTTTTCGTATAATTTTTTCCATATAATTATCCACCACGACTCAAAAAACTATTTTCAATATTTGTGCTGAAAAGCAAAATAAGCGTACATTCACAGTTGAACATTTTGCTAACCGCATTTCGTTTCCTCTGATTATATGAGCGATTATTGAAAATCCATCGATTAAGGAAATTAACATAACCCCTTCTATATATTCCTTTTGTCCAACAATAAATTCCTAATTCGAATATATGTGTCTATATGTTGTTTTTTCAAAATTTAAAATTTAACCACCAAATTTATATATATATATATATATATATATATATATATATATATATATATGTATATATATGTGTGTGTGTATATATATATATGTATGCATATATATGTATATATATATATGTATATATATATATATATATATATATATATATATATATATATATATAGAGAGAGAGAGAGAGAGAGAGAGAGAGGAATATCGGCTGAATAGAGCTTGATAAGGATATCTAAAACGGTCCTAATTATCGGGCTTGCAACCGACGGTCCCAATGACTTGTCTCATCTAACAACTTTTTGTACACAATATATATATATATATATGTATATATATATATATATATATATATATATATATATATATATATATATATATATATATATATATGCGTTTATGCATTTACAAATGGATGAAATGCATTCTTGTGAGTAAATCGTCCGTTTGAAAAGTTGAGTTCTCGTGCGTAGAAAGTTTGAGGAAGAATAGCAAAAAGCTTTATAACTTTACCTTTGTATATGTTTATTACTGTGTAAGTCTTTATATTTACGTGGCGGTATGAGAGAATTAAGCATTCATTGTGACGCCTTTTTAGTATGTGCATCCATGTAACAGAAATAAGCATTGCGGGTGCTGCTTTTGGCGGTATAGTATGTATTTGTCAGTATTTGAGTTGATTTGGTAAATATTATGTGTGTTATCTTTGTAAGTGTATACACGCATATAAGATGTGCGCGTGAGTTTACAATTATCCGAAACAAAAGAGAGTTTACCTATGCGTAATATTAGGTCGATGCAAAATTTTGCTGATTTAAAATTTTATCCTGAAATTGCAAACGGTGTTTTGGAAAATCATTAATCGTAACTAGAACGGCCTTTTTCTACTATAAGTTTGTTCGATTTA
This sequence comes from Euprymna scolopes, assembly GCF_053919585.1. Classification (NCBI taxonomy): domain Eukaryota; kingdom Metazoa; phylum Mollusca; class Cephalopoda; order Sepiida; family Sepiolidae; genus Euprymna; species Euprymna scolopes. The sequence continues at coordinate 56,830,370 of NC_136500.1, forward strand.
CCAAAGATCTTATGAATTCCTCGACTCTAAAAAGTCTCAATATGAAATATGAAATATATAATGTCTATTAATAAATAAATAATGTCTATTTTTCTCTCGTAATGTTAACCTTAAGCAAGATAAATGATTTTGTAAACTAAACCTTATAAATCCATGGCTGCCATTTTTAATCTCTCTCCCTTTCTCTCTCAGATCCTATCCGAAGGTAAGTATTATAACCACACAAAGCGCACACACGCGGGCGCTTTCTTCTTTGATTATAACATTCAACTCTACAGAATTTAGCACAATAGCGAAAATAATTTCTAATTACCTAACTGCTAATATAAAAATCTCGTTTTTTTTTTAGCGTGAAGAATCCCGATGAGAGAAAGTACAAATAAACGCTGGAACTAAAGAGAAAGGCCATCGACTATGTACAGCTGACTTGCTTTTTCACCCAGAAAAGATATGCTAAGAAATGGATAAGATCACTGGCCTTTAACTATTAGTATTAAAATTAACCTTTCGGGAAAAACTCTACTACAACATTACGGTCTTGTAGAGATATGTTATTACACTGATAAATGTGTTGCCTTGAAGAACCTTCGGCGTGATAACGATCAAATAGCAAATACATAATTTCAATAAGTAATAAAGTACAGTAGCGACCATATTATTTCTATTAATTATTTCTATTAACTTAAACTAAACAACAGTACATCCAATATTTCAGCGATGCCACAATTGTTAAATAGATGGCAAAATTGGACTTGGTTTGCGTCTTCTGCTCTTTAGACAAGTTGAAACGTATTCTGCCAATAAGACTACAAGGCTTAGTTCTACTAAATGCAGAAAGATTTATAAAAAAATACCGGGTAAAAACTTAGGTTCAATACATCCGATAAATTCGTCCTTCGCCGTCCTCGCCTGTGAGAAACGGCAAGTTTTAGGCTGAACTGCAGCACTTGTCTCAACTATTTGAAAAATCGCTGTTTGTTCAATGGATGGCTCAAAACATCGCCGTGAATGGATACAATGATTATAAAAAGTGTCTAGTTCTGGCGAGATCCATCATAATAGAGGGCGAAAAACGCCAGGTATCAACCATCGTATCTGCTGGATTACTCGGTTACGGCGCAGAGGCTAAGGTTTATAGGGGAGCAATCACCTGTTAAAGCTGTATGGCCTTATCTATATGGCGAATAATTGTACTCAAAACTTAGAAAAGTCGAGGTGAAAGGCAGTTTTTTGTTTAATGCGATGAAATTTATCATATTCTATCAATGTAAACGGAAACGTCTCGCGTGGGAAAACCTGTGCGCCAATCTTTTACTTAATCAATTTAAAACCGGAATTGGCTTACTTTAAAAGTGTTCGAATACGAATGAGTGTGCACAATCCTGGTGTATTTCCTAATGATTACAGATACTGATGCCATGGCTGTGCGTCGTTGGTTGACACAAATGGAGTTGCAATTATTGACCACAGAAGGGAATACAATGAAATGCCATGGATATAGAAAAATCAAATTCGGTGTCGCCCATCTTTCACCGTAGGTTGTCTAAATGATTCTCATGTTGGTTGAATTCACAATTATGTATTATTCAACTCCTCCTATACCGACCAATTGAATGCATTACATCATTACATTTTTTATGGTTTGACAATAACTATCACGCAGAAAGGTGAATGGTAAAGAGAAAAACAAAAACAGTAGTTTAACATTTTTATTAATACATTTTTTATAACTTATTTCGTACGTTTCTAATGATGATATATTTCCTACGTGTGGCTCTCTTGTGAACTTTAATTATACGTAATAAATTTACTTTGTATATGTTTATATATATATATATATATATATATATATATATATATATATATATATATATATATGTATATATGTCTATATATATGTGTGTATATATATACACATTTATAACCACCTGTGCTAACCAACCAAGAAAAATCTTCCAAAGTTACTATAAAATTTGATTCAATCAGTTCACCGTTAACTACGTCACGGACCGCATTTGATTCTTGGCCGCCATCATTGTTACTAGCAATTACTGCCGCAATCTTTGTTACTGGAAAATACTTCACACTCAGTACGAGACTGCACTCTGTTCAAAATGTCTCAGCACTTAACAGGTTATGCGCCCAGCCATCGTCTTTTCTTTGATGGATAAAAATCAAAAGAATATTTTAAAAAATGGCATCTTTTTGCACACATTATACCAATATATTTAATTTTTTTGAACAATGAGAATAAAAACAAATTTCACCAAAACGAAAACAAAAACATTTTACACACAGCCTTTTTTTGATATATTGGAAGAATCCTTTCGGACTCAATTTTTGTCGACTTAAGAAAAGGAAAGAAAAATAAATAAATAAAAATAAACAAATAAATCAACAAATAAAAATAAATCAATAAAATAATTGATTTGGGGGGATTTGTCTTTATTCTCATTAGTCAAAAATAATTAAATATATTGGTATAATGTGTGTAAAAAGGAAGCCATTTTTTATACATATAAAAATAAAGACTTTTCAAATATGTATATATATATATATATACATATTTATATACATAACTACTTCATTTACTCAAATAAAATTAATATACGAAAGTATAGATTTATGCGTCAACTATAAGTATTTACTTCAAAAGTGCTCAATATGTAGGTAGAGCTAGTTAGTAATTTATGAAATATATATGGCGATTAAGCTACACTGGATATTCGGCGTTTCATCCACTATAGGATTCGTAAGGCTTATGCGCGAATTCTGTGGTTGTTTCTCGTTTTTATATATGTTGAGGATTTTAGTTAGACAAACAGCTTTCCAGTTGTTTGCTATTTCTCGTCTACAGTTTAATAGATTTTGGGTTTTTTTAATGTACAGGATCACAAATGTTTCATAAAGGCATAATTTACATGGGTCGTCTATATGTCTACACGTGGTAGCTTGTCTTATTATTTTCCATTCGACAACCGGCGAATGTCCGCTTTCTTTGAATTCCCAGTATTTATTCGCTAGTGTTGTTTTTATACGGTGTTTTTTATTTTTGAATGTACTTTTGTGGTCATAGTATCGGGTTTTGAAATCTAGGGAAGTCATGCCTACGTAATATTTCTTGTTACTCGGGTTGTCTTTCGCAAATATTGTTGCTTGATAAACTACGCTTTTTGTTAGACATTTATTTTGAACTGGGCAAAGTGTGCGGTGTCTACAGTTGCATTTATCTTGTTCGTTATTAGTACTTTTATTTATGGTATGGTTGTTCTTGTCCGGGGTTGGTTTGTTATTATTTTTATTATTATTATTATTATTATTATTATTATTATTATTATTATTATTTCTGCTAGTGTTGGTTTTATTTTTGTCATGGTGTCTACTTTTTTATTGTTTATTTTGTTGTTGTTTACATTGTTTTTATGTAGTATTTTGTTATTATGTGCTTTAATTATCATCTCTAAATTTTCGCAACAACTGTAAGATAACTTCAAGGTATTTTTATTGAAGATTTTGTGTAAGGGGTTGGTTGCGGGAAAGTGTTTTTTAATAAGATCTAGAAATTTCTCGGCAAGTTTTGTTTTTAACATTTGATTGTATGGGGCCGTATACCAAATTATAGTTCTTTTTCTTCTATTTTCAATTTTATTATAGTTGTTGGTGTTTTGTTGCTTATATTTAATATCGATATTTTTGTATCCACTATTTTTAGGGCTGTTTCGTAGATATTGGTTGACCTGTTAAATGCATTTTCATCGCTTGAGTTATTACTGAGTCTACTTACGATCGAGTTAGGAATGTGTTTTATAATTGATGGTGGGTGGTTGGAGTTAGGGTTTACGTAAATTGGAGTAGCGTTATCTTTTAAGTATGGTTCATATGTGTTTTTATCTAAGTTTTACGTGATGTCCAGGAAGTTTGTTATTTTTATGTTAGCTGATACGTCTGCTTTTAGGCGTATTTTTTTCATTTCCCTGTGTATGATTTTCTTAAAGTTTCTCCCTTGACTTTGTTGGAGTTTTTATTATAGTTAGTCCGTCATCTCTATATAGGCCGATATCCGTAGTATCGAATATGCTTGTGGGGGTATATAGAATGAATAAGTCCACAAGATCTGATGCCTCTGCAGAATCCCTGGCACCCATCGCCAAATCAAACGAATTTTTCATTTTAGTTTTTATCCATTGGTTATTGTTATTTATTAGAACTGATTTTCTACATTTTTTAATAATGTTGATTTCTTCCGAGGATATATCAGTGTATGCCTCGACAAATTCTAGGGCAATGTTAAAAGGTTCTTCGGATATCGAGGGATAAAAGTCTATGATGTCAAACTGTATGAACGTACATTTATCTTTGTTTTCTATATTTTTAAACCAGGTGATTGCTTCGGTAGTATTTGCCCACTGGTTTAGTTCTAGGTCCTGTTTGATTTGTTTGTTTACTCTAGAAAGTATAGTTTTGCTAATTCCACCTATTTCTGGTTTAGTTGGGTTTATCATGCGGGTGCTGGGATTATTATTAAAGTCCCATTTGTGGTCTTTAAGCAGAATGTATGCCTCTCTAGGTTTCAATTTGCCAACTTTATCGCTAATTTTTAGTTTATCGGTAATTTTGGTTACTTTGAGTATTTATTATATCTATGTAGTCGCATTCGTTTGTGTCTAGTTTTTTGTAGTTTTTTGTAATGTTTTCTGTGATTAGTTTGTTATATTCTTGCTTACTTATTTTATAAAAGTTTATGGTTTTATCTGCTTTTACAAAGATTTTATTAGAGTTGTTTATGTTTCTAACGATTTTGTGTAGTTTCCATTGGAAATTGTTAGGTTGATTGTGGAATTCTAGGTTTTTAATTACGTTTAAAAGGTAATTTTCAAAGTTTATCAAAAGGTCTTTTTAATTATATTCTTGCTGATGAAACGCCGAATATTCAGTGTAGCTTAATGGCCATATATATTTCATAAATTACAATATATATATATATAAACATACAAATAGAATCTTATTCAAACACATATAAACATATATGCACAAAAATTCAAATATACATCTTTTTAAACAAAAACTGGAAACACTATGTTAGTTAGTAGTTAGTTTATTTGGTTAGAAAGATAGAAATGGTCGCAGTTTAGCGTAGTGCGCGGGACTATTTACATTGTGTGTGTGTGTGTGTGTGTGTGTGTGTGTGTGTGTGTGTGTGTGTGTGTGTGTGTGTGTGTGTGTGTGTGTGTGTGTGTGTGTGTGTGTGTGTGATTTCGAGTGTTCATTCTTCTCTTTTTGGGGTTTCTAAAAAGAGATTCATTCATAATTAGATTTAAAAAGTTCGTTTATAAAATGTTTTAATTTTATTCTTTTTGTAGGTTTAGTGAAATAACCGGCAATAGTATTCTCAGACGCCACATAAGTAAGAGTAGTAAATTTTTTACTTCGTTCATCCCTTATAAAATCATATCTGATATCAATATGTTTCGACCTTTGATGAATCATAGAATTATTTGCTAATAAGATACTGCTCTGATTGTCACAATGAATTGCTATAGGTTTTTATTTAGATAAGGTTTTATAATAGATTTTAGAAAGGTGTTCAGAAAAATTGCCTCCTGCGCGGAATGTGTGTGGGCCACAAATTCTGCTTCACAAGTAGAAATGGCAACAATTTGTTGCTTTTTAGTTTTCCAAGAGATCATAGGTCCAGTCTTTGACAGTCTAAAACAATACCCAGTTATACTTTCCTCAGAGTTACCCCAATCTGAATCTGAAAACCCTTCTAAATTTAGAGGATACGTAGACTTTTTAAATATTAAAGATTGTTCCTTGGTTCCTTTTAGGTAACGAAGGATTTGTTTTGCACGATTAAGGTCCTTAATTATCGGTCTCGATAAGTTTTGAAATAGCTTTGTTACAGTGTAGCATATGTCAGGCATAGTTGCGGTCATCAAATAGACGAGGCTTCCAACCATTTCTCTATATAATCGATTATCTATGGATTTTGTTTCGATCTCTATGTTTTTATTTATGTCCATTTAGACGGGAGTTTTACGCGGTTTGCAATCTTGCATTCCGAACTCGACCAGAATTTCTTCAATGTATCATGAGTGGTTCATAGTTATAGTTTCATTTTCACATGTATATTTTATACCGAGGAACCATGACAGTCGTCCAAGATCGGTCATTTAAAATTTTTATTAAATTTATTTTTAACATCTTTAAAAGTGTTGTCGCAGCTTGGAGCGAGTAATATATCGTCAGCCCATAAATACAAAATCAACAATTTATTACCTACATTTTTGGTATAATGCACGCGTCTACGGGACATTGATTGAATTTCTGTTCTATCAAATAATTATGGAGTGTTAGATTCCAATTGTGAGCACTTTCTCTTAGTCCATATAACTATTTATTAAGTTTCCACACGCAATTTTTATTTTTCATTTTAAATCCCTCTGGAGAGTAAATATAGTTTTCACAGCCAATCGGAGCATTTAAATAAGCATTTTTTTTACATCCACTTGATGTGATTTAAAATTGTATTGAGCGGTAAGTTGTATTAACATTCTAATTGTCGTTAAATTTGTCGTTGGTAAAAATGTTGCAAAATATTCCACTCCAGAAATTTGTGAAAAACCTTTTGCAACAAATCTGGCTTTAAAAGTTTCACTGCCAGACAAACTCGAAAATTTCAATGAATTTAAAGTGGCATTGCGAAGTTACGAAAGGATTAATCGTATGCTCGTGGACAATAATAACTCCAGAAATATTATGTAGTTCAAAAATGTTTTTCGTAAACAGACACCACCAAATTACGCACCTCACCGCAACGTGTTCCCCAAAAGTAATTTTCCCAAGAAAAAGAATAAAATTATCTGCTATAATTGTGGGCGACCCAACTACAAAAGTTTCCAATGTCGATATAAACGCTCTAAAATGGACTCTGTAAAAAACGTTGTTATATATATTTCTATTCATATGTAACTTTGACAATACCACAAACGATAAACATCTCCTTGTAGAATGTGGTGCTACAGCACTCGTTATTACCAAGGATCCTAATTTTATTAATTTTGATTAAAATTTTAATGCACAAAGTCATTTTGTCGAACTTGCCGACGTTAATCAAATAAATGATATAGTCTTTTGAAAAGAGGCGATGCTAAAATATCGCTAAAAATAATAAAGGCGAAATCTGTAACTGTATTATAAAAAATGCTCTGTTCATTCCTACATTTAGGCAATACATATTTTCCGTGAAGGCTGCAATTAAACAAAGCGCGAATATTAAGTTTGGCCAAAACAAGTCAAAAATAGTATACTCTAATGGAACTGTATTTGACATTAAAGAAAATGGCCGACTATATTATTTAAAAAGTATGGTTCCCTCAAAAACTGCCTGTCACGAGTTGGAAGCCTGGCATAAAATTCTAGGACACTGCAATACAGCTGATATTAAAAAATTACCAAATGTAGTCGAAGGCATGAAAATAATACCTTCAGACAATCTCCCAAACTGTGATGTGTGTGCACAGGGAAAATGACAAAATATATAAGCAGAGCGCCAGACAAAAAGACTACGAAAATTCTCTCACTTGTGCATTGTGACTTAACAGGTTATGCGCCCAGCCATCGTCTTTTCTTTGACGGATCGGAATTTAAATTCGAATTGTGGCAGGTAAAATTTCTGGGGTATCTAAGGATTCGAAAACTACACAAAGGTTATACAATCTCCAACGGAGAATCCTAACTTCCCAGAATTTCTCGAAAAGAACGCGGCTGTTTTTGCAGAACTGATTTAATGCTTAGACGATATAAGTCTGTCTTTGATTATAAGAGACACTTTGAACGACGGACGGAAAGCATTAAACATATTAAGAGAACATTATTTATCAAAAGGGAAACCGAAAATTATATCACTATATACAGAACTAACGTCTCTGAAACGTAACGAGGATGAAACAATTACCGAGTACGTTATAAGAGCAGAAACAACCGCCAATGCCTTAAAACTCTCAGGTGAAATAATAAGCGATGGCTTGTTGATATCAATGACCCTCAAGGGACTTGCAGCCGATTTTAAACCATTTAAAACTGTTATAACGTAAAAAGAAGCGATTTTTTTTCTTTTTGTTTTTTAATTAATATACAGTGGCACCAAAAGAAGTCCGCATTTGTCATTTTTTCAAAATCTGAAAGTTTAAGCTAATTTAATGTAACTGTTTGAACAAACTATACCTTATTTGATTCGCTTTTATTCATCTATTATTGTATCTGTTCATATTTGATTTTTAATAGTAGTATTCTAGAGTTCATGTCAATTAAAAAAAAAAAACTTCAAATCGAGAAGAAAAAAAACTCCGCACAATAGAAAATGGTTATTTAAATGCAAGTTTAACACATTAATGCAACACAACTACAACAGAAACTCAATAAATTAGTTAATATTTAGTAACATAGCTCTTCTGCAATTTGACAGCCTGCAATCTTTTGGACATTCCTTTAATTAATCTGCGGCAATACTTTGGTGAAAAAGCATCTCAATTCTCTTTAGTTTTTGTCCAAAGTTCTTCCAGATTTGAAATTTTATCATTGCGAAGCTGTTGCTTGATGTAATGCCATACTTCTCGACAGGATTGAGGTCTGGACATTGTGTAGGCCAATGCAAATACGAAATATCATGCTTTTCAAGAAACCTCTTGATATTGCCAGCTGTGTGAATGGAAGCATTATTCTTCATGAATATTGAATTATCATTCAAATTCTAATCAAAGTAGGGTGGAAATGGTTCAGCCAACATATTAATGTACTTGGTCGAATTAATTTGCCCTTGCAACCGACATGTAGGCCCTGAACCACTGGCATTAATAATACCCTCCACCACCCTGCAGCGTTGAAACTGTGCACCTGGGATTAAATTCCTCGTCCTTACTTCGGTGGACGTACTGCCTGTCACCACTGCCTAGCCTATTAAACCTACTTTCGTCGTTAAAATCACTTTCAACCAATATGAAGAGTTTATTGCATCTGACGAATCTGGACGGCGCTTTCTGTTCTTTACAGAAATACTTTGGTTGCGTCTTGCTACAAAGGCTCGTATATTATTTTTTTTTTAATCTGTTCTTAACTGTAGAAAGAGAGCGCTGTTTAACAAGATTACACTATTGTTGGATATGGTGAGCCGTTTCAACTCTGTTTCTGAAACTGTAAATTTTGATAGTATTGTCCTCCCTACAGAAAGTAACTCTAGGACGGCAATATTTAGGGACATCACGAACACTGCCGGTGCTCTTTTGGTACTCTTGCACAGTCATGTGTACCGTTTTCTCATAACATTCCAATTAGCGGCCCATTTCTCAATCGGATATACCAGAAAGGTGAAGAGTAATAAGCTCTTGACAGCCACTAAGAGAAAGTCGTGGCATATGGACTAAATGTTAGGTTGTATAACCTGGAACAACAACAATTATGATTAGAGATGGTTTGTTGCCTAAAAGATGGATATTTAAAGCTGGTTTAAATCTCATTTTTTCCCGCGGAGTTTCTTTTTATCTTCTCGATTTGAAGTTACTTTTTTAAATTGACATGAACATTACGGTACTTCAATTAAAATCAGTAAAATAATAGAGAAATAAAGGCGAATAAAATGAGTTATAGTTTATTTAAACAGTTACACTCAATTTAGTTTAAATTTGCTGTTTTTAAAAAATGACATATGCGGACTTTCTTTCTGACACCACTGTATATAGAAATAGAAATAGACCAACAGGCAGACAGAGAGTAAATAATTTTTATATGAGATAAATTTATATTATCCTTATTATTGTTGTTATTATTATTATATTATTATATCGCTTTACTTTTTTAAATTTTAGAATGTACCTCATTATATATTGTTCTTAGAATTATTTAGAATAATTATTATTGTTTAATTTATATATAGTTTTTTTATATGATGATTGTATTTTTCAATGAATGCGTATTATTATTTGTTCCACTTTTAATTGGAATGTTATGAAATTGGCGCTCAACATGTTTAAATTAATACAATTGATTATGTTGAATTCTTTGAATAGAAATGTTGTTATTAATTTATCGATTTAAATTAAATGGTAAATATTGTTTTGCATGAAGCTAAATCCATGTGTGCATTTGTGTATGCGTGTGCATTTGTTTTATTTAGTATTTTACTTTTGGTTGGTTTTAAGAGATCAAGGGGCTCTGATTTCATTGCGATTTGAATTTATATTTGTGTGCTATTTAAGGAATCGACGTTGTTCCTTTTATGGCTGCTGTGTTTCTTTACAGTTCAGTATTTCATGCATTGCTTCTAATTATTTTTTAATATTTTTTCATTAGGACAGTTACTCTTATTACAACTGGTATAACATATATTTCTTTCAGAGATCATATCATTTTAAATCATTATTTAAGTTATGATATTTTGTTATTTTTTTCGCGTTGAGCTCTATTAAGACCACGATCATTTAGGATGGTGACATCAATAATGATCGATGTTCGTTCGGGCTTGTTCCATATTACAATGTTTGATTTAATGGCATTGTATTTTATGTATCTGTCCGCTTACGTCTTTGTCATAGAACACTGTCACTTTTCCGTTGGATGTTATCAGTTCATGTTTCAAGATGCTTAACGATCTGTCAAGTTGCATCTCTCCACAGATCTTCCAATGGAAGCATTTATATACTGTGTTGTGGTTGACGGTGTTAAGACCATCTATTAATAATGTTGGGCATTAGGTTGCTTGGACTATTAATCGCTGAGTGATAAAACCTGCATTTGGGCATTTTCTTGTAGGTCAGCCATTTTTTATCCTCTTGTGAGTAATCCCTGACCTTGACTGGTTACAACCATTCTCTCATCATCAAATGCAAGTCTCCCACTCTTGAGTCATTGGAGTAAAGCATCCCTTTCTATATGCTCCTCATCAAGCTCCTCTATATGTGTGTTTGTGTTTGCTAAATAAAAATCATGTTCAAATACTTTAACATAATTATATCATAAGGCGACGTATAAAACTACTTTTGTTTCAGATGTTTCTGATCATTTTAAAATTCCGTTATAAACTTGACCTCTAACCAATTGATAAATACGTTTGTGCTGATGAGGACATGGTTAAAACATTTCAGAAACATATGTTCACAATAATATTTGATGATATCCAGTTATTGGTTCACGCTTACAAAATGTTTACTATGTCCTAAAGTGTGTATTCTATGTAGCTGTTACACATGCAGAAAAACAGACACAGCCAGACACACACACACGCACACACACACACACACACACACACATATATATATATATATATATATATATATATATATATATATATATATATATATATATATATATAAATGGGGTCCTGAATATGACCTTTAACTATATCCGATAGTTAAGGCCCCAGCTTGCGGGCTTTGGGAGTGTGAAGCCACCCTTTAATTGCCATTGCTCCCAGGTCCACTCTGACCCGGACTGGTAGTACCTGTTAGGGTACCAACTATTGGTTAAATAGAATCTGACTTAAAAAAAAACAAACAATATACTCTATTAAAAAAATTGTTCTTCAAAATCACTGGATTCGGTATTAAATAACATGAAAAGGATTGATATGCCGTAAAAGAAAAACAACTAACCAACCATATAAATGAGAATTTGGAATAAATTATGTATAATTACAACAAAATGCGTTGTTTGACAAAGAAGTACAGATTATTAATAAGGCTATAATAATCATATGTAGTCTGGAATTATCTGGAAAAAAACTTTAATAATTATCTCTATTTGTCAAACAATACATTTTGTTGTAATTATATATATTTTGTATTAAAGGTTTACTTTATATTATTGCGCTAACTCGTTTATTGAGCTTTCTCTATCTGCATGGGATTGTCTTATAAATATTTATAATAAGATTTATTTGGACTTTATATTTAAAGTATTGTGTGTGTATGTGTGCGCGGTCCGCTTTTATGTCGTGATCAATTAAGATAGCTTCGCTTTTATATCATTGATTACACATATCAAGTGACTGCAATTGCTGACATAGTTTCGTATACGACTTTCCAGTCGAGTATCTTTAATTAGATAGTCGATACTTAACGATCAGAAAATTGATTTAGCACTGCATAATTCTCTCGGCATGGCATATCGAACTTCTTGCTTGTGAAACTAACGCGTGGAACAAATAGATAAGATTTAATATTGAATTTATAGCTCTGGTTCTCTTCACGCTGAGTGAGAAAGATTAAATCTTACGTGTTTCATTTATTAATGCCTCGATGAAAATTGCTGTCAAAAGTCTATACAATAAAGAAATGCACAATTAGATTTTAAGATTAAAAAATATATGATATTTATAATTTTTGGTTTGATTTAGCACAGAGGCAAAATGTCAGGTATTTCCTGTCCCAATACTTTCCATGCAATCTATTTTTTATAATAAAAATCGAATACGTACACACACAGTTGGCCAGTTTTGACATTTGTCGTTTGAAGGGTAGAGCTCAAAATGATATCGATCTCGTGAAAATCCATCGCCTCTTTCAAAAGCTTTAGGCAAACATACATACATACATACATTTAAACAGACAGGTGAGATATATATTATAGATTACAATGTACGTTTGATGTATAGAAAATAATGTACTAAAATTCGTAAATAACGTAGAAAAAATGTAACACCATAAAAAAATAATTCTCTCCTTAAAAACTAAGAAGTATTCAAGAAACTTAAAATACTTCATAAGTTTGTAATAGTTCCCATTGATAAAACGGCAAATAATATAACTTTTATATGTTTAAAATATCATGTACAACGCTTATTGTTAGAAGTAGGAATTGTAGGTAAAGTTTCAAATTAAGTAATAAGTTATAATAGTAATTAATTAAATTAAGTAATAAGTAATCATAATATAGAGAGCATTATTCCGAATAATAGCATTATTAGTGATAAAGTTGGACTAAAGTTATAAGAAAACAAAAACACTTCCATGTATGAGCTGATAATTAAATGCACAAGAACCCAGTTAAAGCAAAGTTTATTGTAGGCTCAAAGATATGCATTACCAATCCGTTATGTAAAGCTATATCCAAAGTGTTTAAATAAATTATAAATACAAATGAAAAATTTCCACCAGAAAAAAAAATGCTATAGTAATATAACTCTATTCCGGGTGGTTAATAATTCACATTCAATTAAATGAAAAATTAAATAACATAAATTCCAGAATAAAAGCAAATTCGAGAGCAACTTATGATTTAAGTAGGTTGTATTCTAAAATTTCACACAGAGAACTTATAAAAGAATTAACTAATACTGTAAATCTTGCTTTTACGGCCAGTAAAGTAAAATACATGGACCTTTCAAAATATAAAGGATTCTTGTGTAAAATAAGAAAAATATTAACACTAGGTTTTCCAAAGGTATTTTAAAAATACTTAGAAATAATCTCAATAAAAAATCAAGCAGAAAATAAAATATTTCTTCAAACGATAAATGGTTTTAGATCCTGCACTATTCTATTACATTTTTTAGTTAAAAAGAGCGAATGTATTTTCATTTGGATGTTTTTAAATATTTGAAAGTACCTTACAAATTGAAAATAATTGAAATCTCAAGTCTTTTTTTAGATAACAATTTTACTTGTAAGTCAGTGAATCTCTTGTATTCAGTGTAATAGTTGGAGTCTAATAAGTCACACCAGTCTTATGTATATATATTAAATGAAGTAGTTATGTATATATATATATATATATATATATATATATATATATATAACTACTTCATTTACTCACATAAATTAATATACGAGAGTTCAAATTTATGCGTACAATTTAAGTATTTACTTCAAAAGTGCTCAACACATGAGTAGAGTTAGTCAGTAAGTTATAAAATATATATGGCAATTAAGCTACACTGAATATTCCGCGTTTCATCCACTCAAGGATTCTTCAGGCTTATGCGAAAGTTTCGTGGTTTTCTCGCGTTTTTATATACGCACCTTCTATTGAGTTTTTTGTTAGCCAATCAACTTTCTAGTATCCACCGTACACTTCCTAATCAGCCAATGAGCTGGCACTTACAGGACAAAGGTCCATTTGACCTCCGGTTGACAAATATTGTGTAGATATCTAGTGTCTTCACCTGTTTTAAATATAGTTTATTATATATATATATATATATATATATATATATATATATATATATATATATATTAGTTTATATACAGGATAAAATTTACTCTAGAATAGCGATACAAAATAATTTTTAAACCAACAATAAAAAATAACAGTAGAAAATAAACATAAAATAAATAAATAAACATACATATACGTTAAATATCACACACACACACACATATATATATGTATATATATATGTATATGTATATATATATATATATATATATATATATAAATATAAACTAACATATAAAAAATTAACCTAGATTTAAAACAGGTCCAGACACTAGATATCTACGCTAAATAGCAAACACAAAGGAACGGGTGTCAACCGGAGGTCAAATGGGCCTTTGTCATGTAAGTGCCTGCTCATTGGCTGATTAGGAAGGGTGCGGTGGATACTAGAAAGATGATTGGCTACCAAAAATTCAATAGAAGGTGTGTATAGAAAAACGCAAGAAAACCACGAAACTCTCGCATAGGCCTGAAGAATCTTAGAGTGGATGAAACGCGGAATATTCAGTGTAGCTTAATCGCCATATATATTCTATAACTTACTATATATATATATATATATATATATATATATATATATATATATATATATATATATATATAAAAGTGAACGTGTCTGTCTGTCTGTGTACATTTTCCTACGCAATAACTCTGTAAATTTTTAGTCTATAGACTCGAAATTTGAAATACCGAGTACTGAGATTTGGGAAAATCGATGTGACGGGTGTCAGCCAGAAATTTGGCTGTTAAGGGGTCGAATTTCAACGATTTGACCTTTAAGAACTCTACCAAACTCCTCCGACAATTTTGGGTCTAGACACTTGAAATTTTAGATATAGGTTCCTTGAACCTGGATCTAACTTAATAAAGTGATTTGAGCCCGAAACTATAAATTTTAAGGGGTCATAATAGGGGTCAAATTAAAAAAAAAATTACTCGTTGTTTTTGCTCAGCATACACCTCCAAACACCCGGGCAACACCGGGCTGAAAAGTCTAGTATATATATATATATATATATATATATATATATATATATATATATATATATATATATATATATTATAGGTATTTAATAATTATTATTTTACTTTATATTATAGTAAATAATCATATATGTATATACATATATATGCATATATATGTATGTATATATATATGTATATATATATATATGTGTGTGTGTGTGTGTGTGTGTGTGTGTGTGTGTGTGTGTGTGTGTGTGTGTGTGTGTGTGTGATCATTAATAAAAAATAATATGTCCAGAACATATAATTATCATGGTTGTATGAGATTTATTGACGACCATATATATATATAAACGATAACGAATTTGAAAGAAATAAACTTCTGATATATGTAAAGGAGTTAGAATTAAATTGTGAACATAGAGGAACTGTAAATATATTCATGGATTCAGATACAAAAAAAATTGAGGATGGAATTTTTGTTCATAAAATATTTGATAAAAGACACTCCTTCCCATTTCAAATAGTTCGGATGCCGCACAAAATAGTACCTGCCGTATATACATGTTTTACGGAAGCATTATGCCTGATTACTGTGGATAGCTCGCGTTACCTTAAAATTAATAGATTTTATACCCCCAGTTTCTAGTTTAGTAATAAGGATCATTAAACAAACTTGTCTACTGAAAATTATTGGATAGCTTTGACGAAAGTCACTTCTTAATATTATATAGTATAATATCTTAATATCATCACGTCTTAATATTATGTAGTATAATATTTTAATATTATATATATATATATATATATATATATACTATTAGTTAAAAAAGAACTTTGTCTTCGTGTCTATGTATCTGTGTGTCTGTAATTTTGTTTCCCATGGACTGGGAAAACGCTGGATCGATTTCTGTCGAATTTCACATGTGCATGTGCCTGGCAGTGTTCTTAGATAGTTTTCTGTCGATATATGTAAATAACATCACTAGTGCATTTGAGAAGTTTTATTACAACACAAGCTGAAAGGCCCAACATATAAAATCAACAGTAGTTTCTTGGCACGTTTTAAATAAATGTTTCTGTTTCAAGCAGAATCATACAATGATACTTAACCTATCCATTTTAAATTTAAATGCAATCCATTATATGTAAAAATAATTTTATAAAATCAATAGTAGGTTCTCTACAGTGCATTGTAGACTACAATATGTTGTTAAATTAGTCACTGCGATACGCATGCGGACTTTCCTCCAGGTGCATCGCGATGAGTACCTAATTATAGCAAGCAATGAATGAATCAGTTAGATTGAAACTGGACTATTTCATTGATTTCCCTGAAAATAAGAATTAGGGAGTGTGAAACATTCGTTGATCATAATTCAATCCCGAGCAACGACGGGTAACCTTGCTAGTATATATAGGCTACTTATCAAGCCGTGACGAGTTCGATACTTGTCACCAAAGTTTAGCTATTTGGAAGAGAAATGATACTTCGGAACATGTATGTCTATGGATAACTTAGTTTTATGCCCGTAAGAATATTCAAATAAAATATTAAATAATAACTTGATAATTACAAAAACGTGGAGCGACAAAAATGTAATCAAAGGGCAGATAACTTCTCTCTTAAGAGCCAAAAGAAAAAGAATAAATACCACAGAATCTCTAATCTATATAATTATAAAATCAAATGACCTTGTAACGAGTATTGTAAGCCAACATCCGGTTTACTACTTCCGGTTGCGCATGTGTACATAAGCAAAGAATCGAGGCGACAATAAAACGTATTGTTTTACTGTGTACTTTTTCAGCGTCCAAATTGTTTTTGTTTTCGCGTTTAAATATATCAAAATTTGAATTTAACTTTAAGTATTATGGTATCTTTTCAGTGTACATTTACCTATAATTTCGGCAAACCAGTTTTAATTCAATGACTGTATATTTTTTCAAAAATAAACAATTATAAACAGAACGACTCATAGAAATCTATTTATATTTTTTTTTTTATTATATACTTTCATATAAATGTTTCTGCTATGTCACAAAAATCTGTTTTTCTTTACGTCAAAAGTGTCACGCTCATACATTAATTCCTAAGCTAATATACAATACTGACCCAACGGGTCACGCGTAGTCTAGTAAGACAATAAATATATCAACAATCTCATATATATATATATATATATATATATATATATATATATATATATATATATATATATATATATGGGGGAGAGTGTAATTATTTATAAGATGCCCTATTAAACTAAGTAGCAGATAATAATAAAGTTTGAAACGAAGATTCCGTGAGTAAAATCGAGTAATATGGGTTACATTAAGTTGAATTTAGTTTTATGTAAGTGGATAAAGTGCGTGGAAATAATTTAGAAATTTTCGGGTTATTAATTATTGTTACAATTATAGATCAATTAATAAATATTTTCCAGTTTTCAGTTTCTTTTAGGGAATTTCTAGATCATATTTTATGCCCATCATTCCGTTTTGAATATTTTTTTAATTTTTTATATTTGTATTAAATTTTAGTCATAACTAGTAGACATTGTAATGCGGATTCTAAGAATGAGATATTTTTATTTGATAAATTTTTGTAATCTTTTTATTGTCTAAATAATCTTTTTATTGTCTACATTATGTAGCACCTAATTGTTCTCTTTGGGGCAGTAATTGTACTCGTTCTGGGACGAGTAATATTCTGCAAACACACACACACATATAAACACACACGCATATATATAAATATATATATATGCACACATATATATATACATATATATATGCATGTGTATGTGTGTGTGTGTGTGTGTGTGTGTGAAGACCAGGATCGTTCCATAGGAAAGGTCTCCTATTTTATAAATTAAAAAAAAAACTGAAACGCTAAAGAGCTACGACTTAAAAGTGGTACCAATAAATCGAGCAAACGTTTTGTGTCCTAACATTTATTTTTTCAATATATTTCACGCACATCTTCAATGCGCTTTTGCCAGTCTCTTTTGATGCCCTTTTCATAAAGGACCAGATCGTATTTTGTCACTCACATATATGTCGCCACTCTTAAATCTAGAAACGCACCTCCTTATTTGGCTGACATCAACTGCATCGGCTTTCTAAACTTTGAATAGGCGCTGGTGAATGGTGATCGGTCCAATTTTTTTCTGCATGAAAGCAATTTAATGACGCATGTTTACTTCTGACGCACGTCCATTATAGGGATTGATTTCTTATAGACGCACACCGTCAATATCTACAATAGAGAGATAAATCGTTCAGATAAGAAATGCATATAGTCAATTCTGATAACAATTGCAATCTTGTCTAAGCCATTCTGGCTGAATAAAATATAGGAGACGTAACTTTTGAAACGTCTTTTGAATATACGAGATTTAGATGTCCATACTTTTTTGTATGGGCACTTTTATTGATAGTACACACATGGAACTCAACCTTCGAAGTAATCTCCCCTGAATACAATGCACTTCTACCGTTCCAACAACTGGAAGGTTCTATGAGTATCCTCATATACGATCATCTTCATTGATAGTACATACATGAAACTCTAGTCCTCTTTGAATGAATCTTCGGTTACAATACACGTGTTGTACCGTTCCAGCAACTTAAGCGTGTCAATAACCCTCGTCACAGCCTCTTTCATCTCCTCAATTGTCTGATAACGACCAACCTCTTAAATTTTCCATGTGCATGAGGAATAATCAAAAGTCACAAGGAGCAAGATTTAGAGTATAGGCAGGGTAAGGAACTGCCTATAGTGTCCATCTTGGGCAAATAGTCTGTGATCTTCTCTGAACCCCCTTAGGACAAACCTCGCGCAAATCTTCCGCATCTACACAGACATCAAACTGTGCACTCATTGCTTCTATAGGCACACGACAACCATTATCAATGGCATTCTTTATTTGGCCAATTAACCCTTTTTGCCTGTCTTCCTTACTCCTCCCACACCTCTCATTTTCCCTAACAGCGTCCCTGCCTTCCTTGAATCTTTTATGCTACTCCAAACCTGATGATCGATTCATGAAAGATGGTTCAAAAGTAGTCTGAAGCATTCCATACGTTTCTGTGAGTTTAAAACAAAATTTTCTTGCATATCGTTCTTCTAAAGTGTCATTACGCTCGGATTATTTTTTTTTATTCACCAGCTGTGATAATATGATTTAGTAAGAAGTATTCTAATTATTTTTGTAGCTATTCATTTGAACCTGAAATCATAAAAATTGGTCCGTCATGTTACAAGATGTATAGCAATACAATACTGAATTTTTAAGTGTCTACGACAATTTTTAGTGCCTGTAAAAGAAGTCCGGAAACTTATTGAAGGAACCCCGTATATATATATATATATATATATATATATATATATATATATATATATATATATATATATATATATATATATATATAGTGAGGTTATTGTTTTCCAGAAGTTAAGTAAAAAATGAAGTTTAACGAGGTTAATACAAGAGTGCTCAATACCGATGTAAAGCCGGGTATACTCTTAAATTGTTTGTACAAAGTATATATGTATACATATATATATATATATATATATATATGTATATGTATATCCGTGTGTGTCTGTGTATATATATATATATATATATATATATATATATATATATATTGTCATTCTTATGTCTCGTTCGAATTTGTGTAGGAAGGTGGCGTAGTCATTTTGGTCCGTCTGTTCCCTTTTGTTTACTTTCAACTGATTTTTTTCAGTGGTCTTCACGCAGTTGTTGATAACTGTTTCGTCAAAAATCTGGATGCTGTATATGCTTCAGTTCAAATTATATTTAAATTAGTTGAAATAGTCAAGCGTGTCGTGTGTGAAAATAATGCTTTTATGTGCTAAAAACATAGCTGAAGTAAATGTGCAATGGTTTAAAAGTTTGATTTACAAAATGGTATGGAGTTTACAGTCTTTTATTTTAATTTCAATTATTTAATTTATAAATTTAAATGACAAAATATATATAGATATACATATATATAACTGCATGTGCACACACAGATATACATATATCTATCTATCTATCTATCTATCTCTCTCTTTCTCTCTCTCTCTCTTTCTCTCTCTCTCTCTCTATATATATATATATATAGAGAGAGAGAGAGAGAGTTTTTTTTTTTTTTTTTTTTTTTTACAAAGGCATCACCACATTATCAAGGCCCAGAGGCCACTCAAGGATAAGGGTTAAAGAGTGTACAGTAGAAATTGGTCAATATAGTAATCATTAGTAATGAAAATTTGGTAAATTTAATAACTTATATGGAACGGCTCATCAAGAACTTATTTACTTTAGACTTGAACACAACCATATTGTAGTCAGCCGGAAAGCAGGAAAACGGAAGACAATTCCACAGGCGTGCAGTTCTAAGAAAGAAGCTTTGTTCATGGAATCTACGTTTAGGTTTAGGCACAGATAAAGAGTGGGGGAAATTATTGATAGTGTTTACAGCTAGACGAGTGTTTCTTGTGAAAGTTTTGCGAGGGGGGACCAAAGATTGAAGCTCAGTTGAACACTTTCCATGAAAATAACGATACATCAGAGACAAACTCGCAACATCTCTTCTGTGAGATAGAGGTTGCAAGGAGGAGAAAAGGACATCTCCTACGAGGCTACGAAGTCTATTTTGAACTCTATCAAGGCAGGACAAGTCCTTTCTAGCAGCTCCTGCCCAGATGTGGCAACAGTATTCCATCCTTGGACGTACCTGGCTCTTATATAGGTAGAGAATAGCATCAGTAGTGAGATATCTACTGGATCGATAGAAAGATCCCACCATTTTTCCAGCGGCCTTGGCAACAGATTTGATATACGTGTTCCATTTAAGATCAGGAGTAATGGTCAAGCCCAGAAGCTTGTCAAAACTTGAGGCCTCCTGAAGACGAGAGCCATTCATTTCAATTGATGACAAATGTGGATTAGAATGTTGATGATGTAAAGAGAGAAGCTTGGTTTTAGATGCATTAAAAGTAACCAGCCACTCCTTTCCCCATTGTACTACGTGCTCAAGATCAGAGGAGAGAGAATTGGAGAGAACTTGCTCGTTTACTGTCTTAGATGTGGTACCATAAATGGTAGTGTCGTCAGCATAAATGTCTACAAATGATGTAAGGATATGATTTGGAAGATCATTAATGTAGATCAGGAAAAGAGTTGGGCCCAGGATGGATCCCTGAGGGACACCGGCATTAATACTGTGAGCTTCTGATTTTTGCCCCTCAACTACTACTCTTATGAACCTATCAGAAAGAAATGATTTAATAATTGAGAAGACTTTTCCAGCTATACCATAGCTAGCGATCTTATGAAGTAAACCTTTATGCCATACCCTATCAAAGGCTTTAGATATGTCAAGAGCAATTGCTCTAGAAAGATTGCCACCGTCGAGAGATTTGCTAATCCTTTTAAAAGATAAAATAAGAATTACAGTTAAGTTTACCAAAATGATCCAATATTGCAAAGCTAAAGTAAATTAAAAATATTGAAGAATTAATATTTATAAAGTAATCTCAACCAGATGTAAAAAAAGCTCGATAAAACCAAATAGGAGAAAGAGCTTATATATATATATATATATATATATATATATATATATATATATATATATATATATATGACAAATTATTACAATAAGGTTTTCGATACCTACAGACACTAATGTTTCATCATTTCGGCAGTCATTAGTGCAGGGTTACTCAATTACTACCAGTCAGGAAATTAAAACCTGGCCATGGAGCTATCTCTGACTTCATTAGCAAGGAACAAACCTCACGGCCAATCTCATCCTCGAGAAATATCGTTGAAATTTTAACATTTATTATTTTAATGGCATAACATTCGGCCATATCGATCTAATCATTATAACATCACAATCTATGCATGCGAGTTTAGGCAATCGACTTTCTATTTCAACTTTTAGTGATCAACAATGAGAAACGAGTTTTTTAAATGGGCTAACATAATAATTACAATGATGATTTTAATACCTACAGACATTAGTGCTTCGTCTTTCGAGAATTATCAGTGCAGGGTAACACGATTACTACCGATATACCGATATATATATATATATATATATATATATATATATATATATATATATATATATCCTAATTTAGGAATTCAAAAATTTATTGTATGCAAGACAAAGAATACCATATAGTAATATATATTTTTTCTTAACCCATGAGTTTTCGATTTTTATACATCTCATAGGAGAAAAAAATATTAGCAAATATTGTAAAAGGTTTGCACCTAATTTGCTAAAGGTAATAAACATAGAAAATTAAATAAAATGTTTTTAAAGTTTTTTTAATCATTTTAGCTACATTGAGTAAAGGAAATTCGATATTGATGCAGCATAAAAAAAGGATATTGAACTTCAAATCGAAAGTGCATGCTAAATCCTGTAATGGAAACTCTTGGTATTCGGCAGGTAAAAAGATCTAACGCGTATTGTAATAAATCCAAGGAAGCTAGTAACAATCCAATATATACAGTGTTTCTTTAGTTTTATTGAATATCAGGCACATCTTTGATTATATCAATCCGGTAATTCTTTTTTATATACTAGTTTCAAAATTAAGTCACAGTTTTCAATCAATTTGTGAATAAAGCCCAAAGGATATCCTTAGCAGCCAAATAAAATAAAATTAAAATTAAATTATATATATATATATATATATATATAAAGCTGTGTGTGTGTGTGTGTGTGTGTGTGTGTGGTCACGAATAGGCTCCTATATGGTTGAATATTTTAAAAATCTGATTACATATAATGATAGATGATGTATCGAGATACAGGAATGGGTATGCTTGATCTGGCATAACGGTGGTTCATTAAAATTGTGGGGTCTGTGTTTGCGCCTGGTACACAAAGTATGAAAATAAAAAAATGTAAAATTTAAAAAACATGTTTACAAGTGTTTCTGATATAGATGTACATAATAATACTTTAATAAGTATGTTTTAAATTAAATGGGGATGGTATAATAAAATTGGTGGGTCTCCGTTCGCGCCTGGCCTCCATGG
This sequence comes from Euprymna scolopes, assembly GCF_053919585.1. Classification (NCBI taxonomy): domain Eukaryota; kingdom Metazoa; phylum Mollusca; class Cephalopoda; order Sepiida; family Sepiolidae; genus Euprymna; species Euprymna scolopes. The sequence continues at coordinate 56,853,619 of NC_136500.1, forward strand.
AATGGAAATAGGCATAAACTTAATAAAGACTTTTCATTTCTATCTGCTTAAGTATACTTTGATAATTATGTTTCAGTTTGAAGAAATACGGTATAATAAAATTATGGGATGTTCGTTCGCGCCTGACCTTCATAGAATGGAAATACGTCACAAAGTTTAACAAGGTTTTTTTAATATAGATACACATAATATTGTGATAAGTGTTTTAGTGTGAACAGGTATGGTATAAATGATGGGGTTTATCTATTTTATTTTTACTTTCATCATATTTTGCTTTGGTTTTCGAATTCCAAATTCGAAGCTATCTCTTTACAACCCTTCCTTTTCATAACCTATCATACTTTAATAAATAAGAGTCCATTTTCTGTAGACTGTTTTTGAACCCAGTTAACGACGGGTACTTTTACTAGTGTATATATATATATATATATATATATATATATATATATATATATATATATATATATATATATATGAAACGGATTTTTAATTTAATTATAATTTGATTTTTAAAGTATCAATCACATTACTAAATATTAAATTACCTCTAGGATATTTACCTATCGAGCTTATTATATATCTAAATTACAACGAGCACTTTTTCTTTCCCTGGATTTTAATTAAACTAGTAATTTTACTATTACATTAAAATACACTTTGCTCTTTAGACTATTGTTCTAATCTCCTTTAATATATATATATATGTATATATATATATATATGTATATCCTACGTATAAAATTATTAACGAGTTTACATTTTTTTAATTATTTAAGGAACTAGTCAATAAAAATCCATGAAAATTTGAGAAAGTGCTTACAATACTATTCAGTATTTAAAACAGGATTAGAGAAACTGTGGCAGAAGATAGGAATATCTGTTGATTTAAATTTGTCTAGTTATTAACGAGGTTGAAAAAAAAACACAATATACCCATAACTTGTTCATTGAAATAATTTTCAAACATTAAATGAACTAGGAAAAATGCTTAGAACACAATAACTACATTGCAAATTCTACGTTGGCATAATTAGTAGGGGATACGCGATCCTTTTTATGAATGACTTGTAAAAGCTGTTGGTTCACAGAATTAGTCAATTTTTTTATTTTGTCAACATTTATTTCTCGCGATATCTCTTGGAGAGCATCCCACAACACATGTTTGCTTTAAATTGGCGTTCACTTGCATAGAGGCGTCGCTTCATGATACTCCGAAGGTTTCCAGTTGGGTTCAAATCTGGTGAATTCGCAGGCCACTCCATCTTCCGTAGTCCAGAGTACCCCAGTTGTTGCAAATACTATTTGCTTTTGTTTGCTGTATGCAAGGGAGCATTATCCCGCATAAAAATAATGGTTCTTCTGAACGTCAACTCTTGTTTCTTCAGCCATGGTTCAAAGTGCTGCTTCAGAAAAGCTATGTAAGCATTTGACGTCATTTTTACGCCTTCTGGGACTCTCCATGGGTCAACTAAAGTACGTCCGATAATCCCATCCCGCATCATTATCCCACCACCAGCTTGTTGGCGCCTTAAACGCTGATGACAATGAAGTCCATCTAGGACCCACCCCTTGCTCCACCGATCTGGGCCATCAAGAGTGACACGCACTTCATCCGTGAATAAAACATTGGAAAAATCCGCTTTCATGTTGTCCTCTTCCCATTTCAATCGGTGTTGTATGTGGTATTGCTTTAAGGGAGGCTTTGTCACAAGTTAAACAGGCTTTACCACTTCTTTTAGAAGGCGACATCGAATCCTTTTTGAGACATTCTTCAATCCGGCTTGATCAAAGACTTCTCGACTTGTCTGCCTAGTCTTCTTATCAACTTCACGTTTAATTTGGAGTAAAGACTAGATTTACCTTTATCAGCTCTCTTACGTACATTTGTAGGGTCCTAGACAAAGTTCTTCACAGTTTGATGGTACCTTCCTATCAGTTTCAATATTTCAAGAGTATTTTTACCTTTTGCTAGCTTTTCTGTAATAATACTCTTTTCAGAGCTACTCAAACCACCTTTACGACCCATTTTATTGACGAAACAAACTGCCTTGTTAATAATTTGATACACCTCAAATACCGTGGATTCAGCAATTTCGATGGCAAGTTGTTTACATTGCACGGAACAGTACGAAAATTGCACAGTATACGCAGCTCATCATTGCCAACGTTTCCGAAACTACCGGTAAGTTTCTGAAACTGATAAAAAGTATCATCTCGTTAATAATTTTACACGCAGTGTATAGCTGAAGAGAACTTTATATGGGAATCTAGAACAGTCCTAATTATCGAATTTGAAACTGACGGTACCAATGACTTATCTCATCTAAAAAAAATCTGTAAGCAAAATATAATTACACTCTTATTTTTGTTTTTTCCTTATAATTGAGAACGCTGCTGGATTTCTTTTTCCAAAAAGAAAGAAAAAATATAATTATATATATATATATATATATATATATATATATAAGACGGAACAGACAAAAGAAATAGCAACTAGTTCATGCTTAATATAAGAGCCCTTATTTATGTTGATATAGAGTTTTTTCTATATTTATTTGGTTTAGTAATTCAAAGAATCTCTAACCGTCTGGAAGTTGATATTAATTATATGCAGTGTTGTTAATGTGTTAAATGACTACTGTTTCTTTGTGTTGTTCCTGCGTGTGTATATGTCCAATGTATTTGAAAATAATGCGTCATTAATGAATAAGCCATTAAGTAAATAAGATGATTGGACTACGTGTTATTTTATCTGATAATATATCTAATTTGCGATGTAATTATGCGACTTCAGCAATGATTGTTTTTTTAAAGGAATTATTGATCAATGGATATCGAATCTTTCGGTAAAGATTTTATATTGGAAAATTATCGATGATATTATTTCAATAGCAATAATCAATATCGTGTTCTGTGGAACACTTTTTTAAATAATTTCTGTTGAGTTCGAGTTTCATTAGAATTTCAATATAAAATCTGTCGGCTCATTTCGTCTATGACAGAAACTATATCTAAAACATATTTGAATTGTGTTATTTGTTCGTGGGTTATTGGAGTAATATGGCGATGACCTTCCTCACTTTACCATCGATGGTTAATAATACATAATTTATGTTAAGATAAGCAATAGTGTTATTTTGTTAAGAAATAAGTCTAAGTAACATTTACTGTCCGATTTATTTTCTCTCAGTTAGATAATTGAATGATTTTTTATTGGTCCCCCGACAAAAGGAGAATGGACCTGCAAATCCACCCTTGTTTGTTCGTCCGTTTGTCTGTCCGCACTTTTCTCAATAACTGGCCTTTGGATTTTTTTGAAATTTTTCACAAATATTTAACATGTTATGAGTAAAAAAGCAACAGAACGGATTTCCCGAGAAAACTCCAGTTGTCCCCTTCTCTAGCGGGGCCATTCAGCTTAAAATAGTTAAAATGGCTAAAAGTGACACTTTTGTACTTATAAAAAAGATTGATGCCTTGGATTTTTATAACACTTTCGGAAAAATTGTAACTAACTGATTTCTATAGAATTTTGTTTGTCTATAGTTCGCGATAACTCTAGGGTGTGCCTTAGGGGCTATTTTAGGGCTAATAAAAACACTTCATTTTGGGGACTATTTAACTATATTCGTCCAATATTTTCTGTGTATGTCTATTTAGCAGTTTTGCATGGCGTTGAACTCAAATTTAAATATGTTAAGGCCTTGGGACGTTTGATGCTAAATGGGGGGGGTGCAAATGACAGACTTGGTATTTTCTTTTTTTCATGGTGCAGAACTCAAATTTACATATGTTAAAGCCTAAAACTGCACCGTTTATTAATTTTCATCAGGATTTGATTCCCTATGGCTAAATAGGGGGGCCGTGCATGCTTCACTTGTTTTTTACAGTTCACAATCAGTATCTTTAAATGCCTCATTCATGTATATACATATCATTATCAACAATAAGAGAACTAAAAGAAAACAATGTTTTTGATTCAAACATTGAATAATGGCATAATAATGGCATTCCAAGGTGAAAGTTGATCCATATAACGAGAGCTAAAACAATTCTAATTAAAATGTTTGGAGTTCGATGTCTGACAGAAAATTAAAGCCCTGTTTTAAATCTCAGCATATATATATAAAGTATTCCCATTATTGAAAATAAAATGAGAAATATAAAGAAAATGAACAAACAAATGCAAAATACGTAATAGAATTTGACTGAAACAATGTTGACTAATTTTTATATGCTTATTTATCTTGATTCTGTGTGTGTTTGTCGGATCGGATAATAAGACAAACGATATAAAAAGAACGTTAAATGTAAAATGACGGAATACTTGTATCTGGTGCCAACTGTACACACATTAAATTTAGAATAATGCTTTTTTTAACAGCCGAAATAACAAATGACATCTATAAGAACATCGGATCTAAATTTACGTTTAGTTTAGCTCTGAAATATTAATCTGTGATATCAGGACATCTTTAAAATACAATTGCTGCACACACATATATATATATATATATATATATATATATATATATATATGATTAGTTTTGTTTTTTTTAAGAAATCCAGTAGAGTGCTCAATTAAAAGGAAAACCCGAAAAATAGCGTATTTATATGTGGTATTTTGTGTACAGAAAGTTGTTAGATGGGGATTGGCTGAAAAGAGCCTGATATGGATATCTAAAATGGTCATAATTATTGGGTTTGAAACCGACGGTACCAATGACTTGTCTCATGTAACAACTTTCCGTATACAAAATACAATATATATATGCATATATGTATATATATATATATTCATACATTAATATATATATATATATATATACATATATATATACATATATATATATAGAGAGAGAAGGAGGATAGAAACATATATACATGTGTGTATATATATATATATATATATATATATATATATACATAGAGAGAGAGAGAGAGAGAGAGAGAGAACGAAAGATGCTGTACATTTTCCTTGCAGTTACCACAACACGTTAACTCACAATTATTATTGTATAATATTTAGGCGAAGTTTTATTTTGACTTTTTCCATAACCATCTTACACGTGTTCCATTAGCGATATATTTAAAGTTGCCATCACACAAATCATCAGAGATAAGAATATATTATAAACAGCAAAATATAAGGAATGGAATCAAAGAAATTTTAAACCGAAAACAGTGTTTCAAGGAAGGAAAAAAACATAAAATACAGGAAATTCAGAAACACTTTATAAGATATGATATCCGAAGTAATATATTCCCACAATAAAGATAACTTCTAAACTGCATGCAGAAAGCTATTGCACCATTTTGAAATTAATTCAACGCAACTAACATATATCAGGGGGTTTTATATGCAACTCTACAAAATTCTATTTCCAAGATATTTTAATAAAATATTTAGAGATAATTAATTAAAGCATTTTATATGGTCATAGTATAATTTAAAATGTTAAATACAACGCGTATAATCTAGAACTTTCATCTAATACTCAATTAATGTAAACCAAAATTTCTAACTAACTACAAGAAACGCTAAGTTAAACCTCTTTATTTTCTCTCTCTTTTCTCTGGAATATATATATATATATATATATATATATATATATATAGTGGAAATGGTAATTAATCAAACCTGAAGAAAGTGCTCAATACCGTTGTAGAGCAGATATGCGTTTTATTTTTTATTACCGTATCTTTCTGTTAAGTTACATTATTGTTTCAGCTAAATAGCGAACATTTCTGTAAAAGTCTGAAGATGCTACAGACGGCCAAAAAAACGGCCAAGTAGCTGAAACAATAATGTAACTTTACAGAAAGATACGGCAATAAAAAATAAAACGTATATATATATATGTACATATATATATATATATATATATATATATATATATATTAACTTTAACGAAAGTTGAATGCTGAATGTCTCAAAGCATGCAAACTCTTGTTTCAGATATTTTCATAGTCGCACGTTTCGAGTGGATTGAAATATTCTAGACCTGATATTTGACATTTTCGAAACAGGATCTTGGAGATGTATAAACACACCACCGCTTATTTCCTGATGTTTTATGTCCATCGGATTTGAAACATAAATAGCAAATAAGAAAATGATATAAAATCTAACGTATTCTAATAAGCATATTTCATTAATTCTAAGATCAACCAATAAGAACTCTATCAAATTAAAACTTCTTAACATCCAGATGCATATCTTTATTCTCGTGCATATTTTTAAAGCTATCTGATTGGTTATTTTCAAAAATTCTCTGCTCTACCTCGAGACCCTTCCTTTGTTTTTGAAGTGTTTCTCATCATTATGAATCTAACGAAAGACAGGTATCGGTATCAAAGCTAGGTTTTTTTCGTTATCGTGTCATTTTCTAGTGCTTGGGTTAGTTTGTGATTTTCATCTTTTCTTGTTTAATTTGAAGTATATCAAATATAACAATCTTCCCTTACCTTGAAGATAGGGGAGTGAAGAGGACGGAAAAAGATGGAAAGGGGGCTAACGTAACCACTTGCAGGCATCTCGCCATCCCTGTAATAACCCGGAAAACATGTGTCACATAAACAATTAAGTCATTTGTACAGATTACCAGCTCTGTATTGTATTTTAAAGCTTATTTCTCGTATATAAAAATGTTTTACTGACGCATATTTGAAAGTTGAGAAAACGTTTAATTATTCTATAAGGGATCGTTTTCTGTTGATTGGCGATTTAACTGGCTCTTGACAGCAACCGGATTACTTACGTAATGATTATAAAATAAGAAACTGTGTTAGATGCAAAAATGTCTGTAGAAATTGAGCCTGAACAATTTTGTCTTATCTCTCTAAAAGAAACTAAACGATATTTGTGTCCTGATTGGAGTACGTAGTCTGTAAGACTGTCGTATGGGTATGTGTTGTTGTCGGTTTCTATGTCGGTAGTCGAAGCGATCCATAACAGCAGCCATTTTGGATTTTGATGAAGGCATTATGAAATTGTTCAGAAATTCAATCCGTTCAGTAGGAAAAGAATTGTAAGTATCGAATCAAAAGGAACGAAAGAAAAATCATTATTACCAAACAGCATAGTTATATGACTAGTAACGAAGCGTAATGGAAAAATGAAATACTTTAGAATATTTGGCAGCGGTGTTAATAAGTATGGGAGGAGGACATAACGTAGTAAGATAAGATAATAACCGGAAAAATAACAGGAAAACATGCAACAGGTAGAAGCAGATAGTGTGGCCACTTTTTATTAATATGCGCCATTAATTCTTATCCTATACTGTAATTCTCCACTTTTTTAATTATATATGAAGACGTCTTACACGTTCCATTGGTAATACCCTCTGAAAATAGCCGCCTAGTCTTTTGACTTAGTTTTACTTATGCACAACCAGTCAAATACATGTTTCAGCATATACTATTTATTAAGATGTGAATATTTTATTTTGTGAGATTTTGGAGACAAACGTGCATTCAAATTTTTATGAGAGTAATACCATATTTTCTACGGCGGAAAACTTTTTTTTATTCGAAACTTTTTTGTATTTTCTGACATATTATTAGTGGATGTTGTTTTTGTGGGCGTTGTTTTGTGTGAGGTTGGTGTTTGCTTCAGCCTGAATAAGACAACCATTATTAAGAGAAACGAGAGCACTAGTTTTTAATAATAGCGGTATTTGTCATGCGAATGTTTCATATACTAATTCACATGATTATTTTCATGCTGCTGTTGTTGTTGCCATTGCTGATGATGATGGTGATGGTGGGAGAAGGTGAAGGTAAGGCGATAAGCGAAAAAACACTGATAATTAAAATCGATTTGCAATACGCAAAGATTTTCATAACTTGCAAATGTGTTTGCCTCTTAATTCGATTCAACTTTCTTCCTCGTACAGATTTTGAATGAATACAATCGATTATTTTAGTTTTCGGTTTCGACAGTGATTGCATTTTTGTTACAGAAAGAAAAGTAAAAATGATTTTTACCTGCCATTTGCTGCTTCCTACGTCACTTATTAGTCCATACGATTTTTACAGTAACTGACACATGTGTGCAAATGTGTATATATATGTAGATAGATAAACATGCATATTTATATGCATACACATATATAGATTTCAAAATACACGGCCTTGCACACACACACGTATACATATATATAACAGTGAAATTTTGTGTCTGTCTGTGTGTGTACATTAGGGTAGGTCGATTTTCAACTTTTTTTGGAAAATGTAAAAGGTTGAAGCAGAGAAAGTTGCACAAACCTATGGGGAGTACAAATATAAAAAAACTAGGTTTCTAACATCAGGCATCGGATGCTAATTTGATTTTAAAGATCGTCTACTTTGAGATACGGAAAAAATCCTTATCTGTGAAAGATTTGTGAGAAATTATTTAGTATTTTGCAGTTTCAATCATTACAAGTTGTTTTTATATATTTAAATAAACGATATAATGACTGATATGCTAAATATTAAACAAAATTATAATTGCCCCCCCCCATACTGAGATGGCGGCAATTACAAAATTCTATAAATGCTGCATTTTACTTTGTTTTATAACTGCAAAATTCAATTCTTTTCTTTACTATCAATGAAAAAAAGAAGTTTTTATTCCGTTTGGAAAAAAGTCTTAATAAAACCTAAAACAAATTATTTACCTATCTCTATGCTTGTATAAAAAACACAAAACAATTGGCAAGTAAAAAAGCTATTTATTTTACCATAATATCAAAATTCTCCCTATAGGATCCTTTTGAAGCAAAAAATGGCCTCATTTCATGGCATAAAATCTTAGCAATGATATGTCATGTCTTACTTCAAGTCCATAGACTGATTGGCAGGCTTCTGATGTCACTTTTACAGCACTTTCCACACTTTGTGAATGTGCAGGCAAATCAGGTAACTCTGGCTTTCTGCCGCTCATAAATAATTACTAAAGTTCATGATATGATAATTCTTCAGTTAGTGCTGGCTCTGAACCTCCACTTTGATAAATATAAAGCGTCAAAATTTATTGTTGATATTTTTTAAACGCTTTCTCACTGGTTCCCCACTACTGAAAAAGAAAAGAGAAGTCAAATAATTTTATTAACTTGAACAAATGAACACAATTTTATTTTAATTAATTTTTTAATTTAATAATTGAAAATGAATGTATAAATCGAAATAAACAATTTGATCAGTTTTATATGAATGTTTACGTACCTAATGGTTAAAATTCTTCTTATAGCTTCTTCCCTCACTTCCATTTCATCTGATTTTAACAAAGAGAACAGAATATTCTCTGGCAAAAGGGCAAAAGCATTAAACTGAAGATTGCTTAAAGCAATTTCCTGAATTTCTGGAGGCTGCTTTTTTATTTGCCCAATCATTTTAAAAATATACATTTTCTGGGTATGAAATTTATTATCCAGTTTAATTTCAAACCAGCTAACTGTATACACTTCTACAATAAAACTAATCAGCTGGTGCATTTTTCTGGTCAATTCAGATGGATAAATTTTATGGGTCCACAAACACATTAATCGGATTGCCAGAGTAAGCCATTTTGCCTGATTTAAAGGTCAGATCCTTCATGCTGTATACTGAGGGTCTACTTTACCCCTTGAAATACCAACAGCATACTCTAAAAGTAGTCTTTGGTCACCAGTGAGATCATTTTCTGTTAGTTCAGAATACCTGCCCTCCAGAGGACTACTCACTGGTAAAACGTCAACTTTGGGTAAATGATGGTAATTGTTGGCACATCATTTTCCGAGTTGACCCGTAAATGATGTTGGGCTTCGTGCACTTCCATCAAGGAATTGAAATAATGCCCTAAAAGGAAGCTCATTCTGGTGTAGAGAACAACCAATAGTGTATATTTTTCTATACAGCTTGTTTTCTAGTGAGGAAACCAGTCTTGGTGCTTGTGGTGTCTAGAAGGACAGCCTTTAAAGTATTGACACTCTCATACTCTTCTAGAACTTTGTGAACTTCATCTGTCAGAACAGCACCAGTTGCTCTAACAGTAGGAATCACTCTATGCCTTAGATACACCCTCTTACTTCCACAACCCATCTCTTTCGTAAATGTCAAGTGATGCTCTTGTCCTTTAGCTTTTCTTCGATTTTTGTTTCCTTTTTCATCGACAATTTCAATGTAAAATAAAGTGTCTTTATCGTGTTTCCCATCATCACCAATGCAGACAAGATTTCTAACTTTTTGATTATGTTTTTGATAGGCATTATTTTTTTTATCTTTCTTTTTCTCTGTCAATTTTGGATTTATCAAGAAAACAAATTTCCTTAAATCAATATTTGATTTTAGAAGGCCCGCAGCCTGTAGATCCAAAAGAAAAGCATTTGCAAGACTTGCACCTAGGTTTGATGAGACATCACCTCTGATGAGTTCAATGGCATAACGAGGAATTTTTATCAGGCTGTAAATATTCTTACATTCTTCCTCTGGTTCAAAACTTTCATCTGTTCCATCACTATTTTCTGATGTCAGAATGATATTCTTGTCATGGGATGTTGAAGCAATAGGCGGGGGGGTGAATCAACTTGCTTTTCTCCTAACGTTAACTTTTTAGATTTTGCGACTGCAGCTTTATCAACAGGTCTCAATTGAAAATTGCCTTCGAGTTCTATTTTATTTCTTTGGTCCTTCAAATACTCTCTCCCCCACAGGAACCTGAATTAGAAAATTCGACAAATGTTTATTCTAATCTACGCTAATCTTAGAAATAAATTCTATTTCACGTAAAAAAATTTTAATTTCTTTTCTCACTGGTTTACAAGTATGGAAATTAATTTAATTTAAGATGTCTATAATTTTCATTAAAAAGTTTTTTTCAAACAAACAAGAGAAATTTAAAAAAATAGAATAAACTAACCTTTTTTTCATAGGACAGGTACAGACAATATGCTTTGACTGACAATTTTCTTTTTTGCATTTAATATTTTTGGCATGACAACTTACAATTGGCAGGTCACACAAACAAGATGAAATATCAAATAATTTGTCAATTTGTAATTGACCAGAAGACTTTTGGCATATGCGGATAAAACGTTTCTATTTATTTGCATAATTTTTTTAAAGCAGGTGTCCTGCAATTTGTGTACAATCCATTTATGAGTTAATAGGGGCAAACTGGAATTTACTGCCTTCCAAATATCTTTAACATCATTTGCCATTAATTTTGAAAGGGCAAATTTATTTAACTTTGGGCGAAAATTCTCCATGTAATAACCATATTGAATAATCTGATGGAAAGTAGGGATTCTGTTGTATTTAATGGAAAAGGTGTGCCCACAAATTGTGTAGAAATAGTTCGTTTCTGACTCATGGTTAGAAAAATATCTGCAAAATACATATTTTATGATATGGTAAGAAATTAAACAAAGGAACTTATGAATTAAATTTAAAATTTGGAAAAATTGGTAAATATCAAAAAAGAAATAATAAAAGTTTGCTAAGATATAAAATGCAAAATGTAATAATTTCTATATTTGAATTAAGCTCCGGTTAACAAAGTAAACACACGTGTGAACACGAAAATGAAGCCGATTACTTGGCAGTGTAGACAGAAATATTAACCGGATAAAATAAAGCCCTGGTTTATTAGTTGTTTAATTCATTTTAAATGAAATATTTTGCAGGGTGTCTTTTTTTATCGACATTCAATTAGTTTTCTAAAAATAAAATAGATATTACAAACAAAAGAAAAAACGTATTGTTTATACTCCCTTCATATGTTTTCTTCAAAACCGGCATGAATATGACATGCTTATTCTTTGATTTAACACCGGCGCCCTGCGACATAGACGCAGCTTATTGAGTTTTTCAATGTTTAAATTCATTTTAGCAAAAAACGATGGAGTTTTAGAAAAAAAGTATTTTGTGTTGTTATTCTGAATGCTATTTAACAACTTTCTCTGCATAGACCTAGTCATAATGCCAAAATCGACCTACCCTAGTGTACATTTCCCTGTCAAACTACTGTCAATTTTTAATCTACAGACTCGAGATTTGACATAATGGGTATTGACATTAGGAAAAACCTTTTTATTTTAGGTCAGAAATGTGGCTTTCAATGAGTCAAAGTGCAACTATTTGACCTCAGAAAACTCCTTCGCTAATTTTGGGTCTAAACACTTGAAATTTTAGATGTAGGTTACTTTGACATAGATCAAACTTTTCAATTTGATTTGAGCTCATAAAATAAATGTTAAGTTGTCAAAATTCGGGCCAATGTTTAAAGAAAAGTGATGTCTGCTGTCTCTACCAAATTACTCAGCCATTTTTTTGTCTAAGCATTTAACATTTTACAAAAATGTGTATTTTTTAATCGGGTTGTAGCCAAAAACCTGGCTGTCAAGGGTCAAAGTTCAAAAGATTGGACTTTTATGGTCTCTAGCAAAATATTAAGCCAATTTTGGGTCTTAACATTTGAAATTTTACATAAAGGTTATTCATACATGCAGCAATTTATGCAGTTTTGGGGCGAAAATTTTGCTGCCAACCGGTAAATGTTGAAAGAGTTGTCCATTGCAGAATCTTCAAAACTTTTTCGGGAATTTGGAGTCTAAACACTTGAAATTTTAGATGTGGATTACCTGGACATGACTTAAACTTTTTAATATATATGTACATATGCACATAAAGTTACGAACAGTATATAGGACACGAGCAAAGCCGGGCTGAACTGCTAGTATATTCTTTAAGTTAGGAGAAATCGCTATAAAAATACATCATTAATACATAACAATTACATTAGATTCATTATTTAATATAAAAATTTTAAACCCAAAACTTTGTTATTAAAAACAATCCCTCCCCTTCGCTTAAACCACTAGAACTGATCAACGTCATGTTCAAATGCCCCTTGGGAGAATGTGACACCTATAACAACAATGTAGCTAATAGTTACGTTGGACATACGACCACAACATTATCACGCCGCCTCACCTGCCATAATGTCGAATCGAGTGCCATCTTACGACGTTTATATAAAAACATCACTGCCCCCTCCTTAAATTTCAGAGAAATTTTAGTTAACAACACCAAAATACAACACCACGAAACGAATGTAAAACAAGCTTAAAATCCTTGAGGCTATTTATATGAAAACAAATACACCTAGTCACATTTCAGAATAGTACCAGTACGCCCAAATGCCTCGTAAAACTTCTTCCCCTTTCTTTCCAAGCCCACTCGTTCCTGCTAGTCACCCTAGAACAGGCATGCTCTCCACACTTTCCCCTACCACACCAAGGCCCTCACCGCTGTCAGCAGTCATAATGAATATGTTCGATGTATATCCAAAAAGATAATACGAATATTTAAAAATATTAAAAAATATTACAAAATAGAAGCTTTCTGTTCTTTATAACAATGTCTGCCTGAATATATATATATATATATATATATATATATATATATAAGACACAGATAAAAGCCCGATGAAAAATCCTTATACATATTAGTAGATGTAATACTTTCAGGGTGATCAAAAAGTTTATCCCACACCTATAGTTGAAACTCCAACAGTTTAAGCACCATTAATGCAAATGAAAAAAATCCCACACGTATATCGGCGCAACGGCAAATCTAATTAAACTGAGTATCTACAACCATGTAAGCTCCTTTAATAATGAAAATCCAAATAGCAATAAAGGCACCTCCCTAACAACTCTGATCAAAAACCTCCAACGTAGGAATATCCCGTACTCGCTAAAATGGGATGTACTGAAAAGATTAAGTTCATACACCCCTAAATACAAATTCTGCAACCTTTGCACTTCAGAAGCTGTTGCAATAATAACATACCCTAAACCACAATAAACGCCAAAAATGAGCTTATTTTTTATGCAAGCACAGGAAAAAATTCAAGTATAGCCAGCTCAAAACCACTTAAGCCACCATACCTGAACTAGCTATAGCAATATGCTCTTATATGTATGTACATGGGTTTACATATGTATGAGTGTGTATTTATGCATGCATGGGTGGCTCGATGATGTTTGTGTACACGTATATTTGTTTCTGTGTTAATGTATACGTATGTGTACATGTGTACTTATGTATGTGTGAGTTTGTGTACGTATATGTCTTTATATGTATATATATATATGAATTTGCTTCCATTAATTTCATTTCCTTATGTATGTGTGTGTGTGTGTGTACATATGTGTGCACGCATATGAGTATGCGTTCTGTGTGTGTATATATATGAGTATGCACTGGAGTATGTATGCATGTGTATGTACATGTATGTATATGTATATGTATATGTGTGTGTATGTACATGAAGATGGACAATTTACGGAGTTACAAAAGTTATTAAACCCGATAAATTGTTGATGCATGTATATGTTTAATTGAGGTGCAAGCTCGTTTTAATTATATACATTGATATGACCGCCTTTATCTCCCTATGGAAATATCACTTATAGGGGCATGCTTATTTGTTGTATGTATACGCTTCTATGCATGTGCGAGTTTTACGTGCATGTATACACATGTTTACGAGGATGTTCGATCGTATATATGGGCTGCTGTACACTTGGGAACGCGCGCACGTTGGCGCGTTTCGATGTATTTGTAGTTTCCGATGTGTGTGCATTTATTCACATGTGTTTTGTGATATGTATACATGTAATTGTGTATATATGTGCAAGAGTATATGGATACGTGTGTATATAAATGTATATGTGGGTATGAATGGTATAGATCGATGTATATGTGTATGTGAATGCTATATATATATGCATATATATATAGATAAATATATATATATATATATACGTATATATGTGTATGTGTGAGTGTCTTCATGCTTGTATCTGCGCTTAGGTGTATGTTTGGCAGATATATATATATACAGTTTATTATATAAATAGTTAGATTCAACCACGTTTTGGCAACCTCACATTCAGACAAGCATATGCATCAAGTCCCTCGAATATAAGAATAGCTAATTAACCACAGTATATTAAGCATCCACTCAAACATTGATTCCAACCCAACGAACAGCGAAACCTATTTGTCCATAGATCGCTTTCAAACAGAAATATATACGTTTTAAATAAATTTAATTAAACCAGATCACACTACGATAAATAGTGTAATGAAATAACTGTATCTCAGTAAATTAAGTTACTTTTAAATATACCCCCTTAATTAAAAACACACAATCTTTAATTCACTTAAATAAGTAACTCCCCCCAAGCATTTTAAAACTTTAGACCATGACTCGGCTCCATTTCCACCTCACCAACTCACCCACCTACACAGCAAAAACAGCACATCCATCCCATCTCATACACATTCCCATAAAAATATCACAAGAATGTACATTTCCCATTTGAACCTAAAATTAAGAGGTCAACACATTTTACCGAATACTAACATACAATTCCTCCCCCCCTGAAGAAATTCCATTAAGCACATGCCACCTCGCCCAAATCAACCCTCCACCTTCTCTCCTTACGCTCTCAACCTCACCCCCATCCTCCTCGTTCCCTCATCTAAAGGCTTCCCTCACCTTTTCTCAACAAGAAAGCTGACCGGCAGTTCACCAAGTATCAATCTCATATAAGAAGCTATTTGTCCAACACATCGCTTCTAAAAATCATCTCTCGGAATATTTTGCTACCCAGACCATTGAATTTCGAGGTCCATTGCACCATAGACATGCATATATAATGCAATCATCCATGGGAATATATGCAATGGATTGGTATATCCATCCAATATCTGATATACTGTGCCAACACCAAAAAAGAATTTGGATTACATATACCAAAACGCATTCAACACACCAACGAATACGGCCGCCCCGTATACCGTTCGGAAAATCAATAATGAGCAACCACGCATTTTTGTTATATGGGATTACTACCTTCTCCTCTCGTCCAATATTCTGCCTACTTGGAAATAAACCCCGGAGGACACTATACTCCCTCCGATAATGGACTGCCAGGTTGTATGAAATTCCCCCTGGTAATAATTATTTTCATATAACTATCATTCACCACCCAAAAACTATTTTCAATATTTGTGCTGAAAAGCAAAATACGTGCCTTTTCACACCTGAACATTTTGCTAACCGCATTTCATTTCCTCTGATGAAATGAGCCATCATTGAAAATCCATGGATTAAGGAAATTATATAATTCCTTCTATATATTCCTATTTTCAAATAATAAATTCTTAACTCGAATATATGTGTCTATATTTTGATTTTCTGAATTTAAATTTAACCACTAAACGTATATATATATATATATATATATATATATATATATATATATATATATATATATATATATATATATATGTATATATATACGTATACATCAGGGGCGGAGATGGGACTAGTGCCACTCGTGCCCGGCCCGACCAATAATTCGGTTAATGTTATTCAAAATGGATTAAAAAGTCATCCATTAATTTCAAGTAAACATACTTAGTCTGATCTCAATTAAATTACATATCTATTCAAGTTTCGATAACTAAGTAGCAAAAAATTCATAAATATATCTGGGAATAATACAAGGATGCTGTTTTGAACGGGTTGTCTTTGTCCGGCCACCACCAGATTCATTGAAAACTCCATACCAACGGCTATGACGTTGAACGTCCGTAATTCGTTCCAAGCCAAACCTTTACTCGTAATAATCATAATGTTAGAGAAATCCAGATTTTTCTGTAATCACCCGCAAAGTGAAGCCCACTTATAGTGCCTAAAATATTTAGCACGATCGAGCCTGCTGATGTCTGTTTTAGGAAGAGGATGAGGGACCGAGAGAGAGAGAGGGGGTAGAGAGATCTGTAGACACATACATATGCATAAACACATGAAGAACGATTACTACCACTGTTGCAATATGTAGTAGCACGAATAGTTCTGTGTAAACATAACCACGCGTGTATATCAGATTGTAAATAAATATCAGTGATGAAGTTATTGTTTCATTAATTAATAAAAAACAGGTTTTGAATAAGAGTGAATTTGTTTTTTTGAGGAATTTTTTTTCGTGAATTTTGAATCATAGAAATCTACGAAAAATACGGGTTTTAAGTCATTTTATATTAATACTAAGAAACCCGTCAATCCAATAAACCTTCGTAGAATTCCGTAGTGATACGTAAATACTTTGTAATTTTTTTGCATAAAAACCCTGTATGTAACTTTTCTTGCTGCATCCATCATTTCACAGCTATTTAAACCCAACTTTATTCATCAATGTTACCTTTTATTCTATGGGAAAATTTAATCGCCGTTTTTGGAGAACATTACTTCAGTTGCCGAAATATTTTAGTCGCTTCACTTCACTACATTCAATTTTATCACGGACTTTATTTATGAATTCTTTGTATCTATTGCTAACCTGGTTAGTTGTCATTGTCATCAATTTCTTTATTCTAATAAACATATTTTTCTACTCATAGTAATGAATATCTCTTTTCTTCTATACTTTTGAAAGGGAAAAAATATCTTATCTACTGTATCAACAAGACCACAAATTATATAGTATCTTGGTTGTTCACAAAAAAACAAAAACAAACACCATGCAAAGTACGTTAGTCAATCTGTGCTAGGCAATGGAGAATCACGCAATAGCAACTATGATTACTTATTTGGGTCCACGGACTACGGATTGGGAACTAAAGTTGACAAAGGGTAGGGGGCGGCACGACAAGCAATAATAGGCTAGAGTCGCCACTGATATATATAAATAAATATATATATATATATATATATATATATATATATATATGAAAATAATGGAAATAGTATTCCGACAAAACAGAGAAATAAATAGAAACAAACTCAATTATGTGTTCATCAACGTTTCGTCTTTATTCCATTCAGAGGAAGTCTCGAAATAAAGACGAAACGTTGATAAACACATAATTTGGTTTGTTCCTTTTTATTTCTTTCTATGTATATGCATATGTATATGTATAGCCTAGAAAGATTTTTACAACTTTTAAAACTATATAAAAAAACTTTCAGTCCTCTATTTAAAAATTCCTTTGTTTGTAAGTCAATAAATCTCTTGTAATCACTTTTATTTAGCCCTCTAGAAATTAAGCAAGTCTTTATATTTTCATAGGTTGTTTAGCATGCACACACACACATTATTGAGGCTCACACATAGGCACCAATACTTAGAAAATATATTGCTTTATACAACTAAAAATAATGTATATCAAATATCTTCTATGTTAAGATATTTGTAGTAAACCTATTTAAAGTTTGCGGATGCGTGGTTGGGTTTGTCTACCTCCTTTCTTTACATTTTCACCCCAAACAAGGCATATTGACACTATGATGTAGGAGGCTACTATCAGGGACATAAGCTACAGGGATAATATGTAGGGAGTTCGGCAGCAAGATGTTTGTTTAAATTACATTTGAACTTCTGCATTTCAGTACAGTTGGGAAGCAGAATCCCAGAAGTGAGTTCAAAGCTAGCAGTTCTGGGGAATAATGTACTGGAGTAGAAAGCTTTCTTACATCAAGGGATCTCTACTGTGAAGGGGTGGGATTTCGCTGCTAGTCGGGTTTGTCGGGGGTATTTACTTCAGGGGGTACAAGTGCTTGCACTTCGTCAGAGCATTCACCATTAAAATACTTGTAGAACAGGCAGAGAGATGCAACATTTCGTCGATGGGACAGAGGCTAAAGCCTAGAAGAGAGTTCATGACCTATGCTTTTTTTAACCTTGTGTAGTAGTGTGAGACTAGTAGCAGATGAACAAGTGTGACAATACTCCATACGGGGGTTAATAGTGACCTTTTAAAGGTACAAGATACTTTTAGGCGTTAGTAGTCTTCTAGCATGGTAGAGAGAGCCTACCTTCTTCGCAGCGGTCCCGGTAATGCTCTGAATGTAAAGGTTATAACTCCTGTTCCCTTTGAACGTTAGGCCGAGGAGTTTAACAGAAGCATTTTCAAGTAATGTATCTTTGACCATTTCTAATTGCGGTAAAGAAGGTTTCTTGTAATTATTGAAAAACAAACAAGCTTAGTCTTGGCAACATTGAATGTGACTATCCATTTATGTCTCCATTCCACTAACACACACACACACACACACACACACACACACACATATATATATATATATATGCATACGTATATGCACCCTTATATTTAATGTTTACTGTGTTGCTCTAGAATATATATTCCAAAATAGATAATGAACTGTTCACATATTAGATCACTATATATATATATATATATATATATATATATATATATATATATATATATATATATATATATATATATATAATAATTTTATATTTTTACAAATAATTGTCGTCACCTCGCCACGGTAATACACACACTACCAATACACCCAAAGCTGGTCAGAGGATTGATTGGCCAAACCGTGGTGAGATGATAACAACTATTGAAAGCAGTAATTGCTGTGGATGTAGTTGGAGGATTCGACATTCCCATCCCGTCGCGGTTAACCTGACAAAAGGCAGATGAATAATTGGTCGCAACGTCATGAAAAACAAGAAATAGAAGTTGAGGATATTAGTCTTAATTAATTAAATAAAATAAATTATACAAACTACTCATCTCCAAAATAATTCCAAATTAATTCTATAAATAATTTTTAATTTTCCTTGCGCAATCTTCAGTGAAGTAGATGATTATTAATTTGCCCCTTCAGTCCGGTATTTACAACTGTCAGCGGACAAAAATAGTAAGTTAATCGCATAGTATTCTATATTCGGAGGTCAGAAGTTTTATGATGCCTTAATTAATAGCTTATTATAATTTTAAGATCTTCTTAAAGGGCTTCGTTCATCGAGAGCTAAAAATATTCTTTAGAAATATATATATAAATATATATATATATATATATGGTTGATATGTAGTTTGCTTGAAGCATTGTGTGTTATAGTTGTGTAAAAGAGATTTAGAAGGCTGTCACAATGCGAGGAATGAATTATAGTCGCTGTTGGTAAGAGGAGACGAGAACAAGTGGTGATTTACAAATCAATAAGTACATACATGTATATATATATATATTTATATATTAATATATATATTTATTCAGTTGTATGGTAAAATGTCTTACTTGTAATTTTATGCAACGTATTCCATTATAAATTCCGGTCCTTCATCCAGCATGCTTTGAATCGACCTGTTACGCACACCATTTGAAAAGGGAAAATTTTTCCGAAATTAATAATGGAATACGTCGCATAAAATTACAAGTAAGACATTTTACCATACAACTGAATAAATATATATATATATATATATATATATATATATATATATATATATATATATATATATAAAATATATATATATGTACTTATTGATTTGTAAATCGCCACTTGTTCTCGTCTCCTCTTACCAACAGCGACTATAATTCATTCCTCGCATTGTGACAGCCTTCTAAATCTCTTTTACACACACACACACACACACACACACACACACACATATATATATATATATATATATTATGTTCACACATATCTGTTTTATGCTTACTTAATTTTGAGTTCAGCAGATGATAAGTACTACCAATTAAAGTATTCAAACTCAATCACAAAATCACCTGTGATCATGCAGATTATTTTCCAACCTCTGCGCTATAATCAGTTCCTATGGGTTTATTTATAATGTCGAGTCAGTTAATAATCATAGTACTCTAATTATAATATTATATAACTATATAGACATAAATATTTTTACTAACATATACTTTTTCATGTTTTACGAGTCATTTGTGTGGCTAGAAGTAGGGAAATTTGAAACCAGAAGTCTAGATAATTGCCAAGATCATTATCAAACATCGGGAATAAATCCGTAATTCACTAATTAATTAAAAGATATTTCTTGTTGTTCAATCCTCATCCAAAACTTTTTATTCTCTCGTTATGAGTAACTGAAATGTAAATGTTAAATGTTATAAATTAAAAAAAAAATTGTTAACTTTTCGCAATATTACTGTGGACTTAGTAACGAAATCATAAGTGTCTAGAACAATATGAACGTCGTTTTACCCAATAATTCGTCTTTATCCGTTCTCCCAGGTAGACCACCGAAAGTTATAGTTGTATAACTACAAACAACAATTTATATGTGTCCGAATACTTTCTGTGTGTGTGTGTGTTTTTTTTTACCGAATTCTGAGCAAACGCTGGCTCGCTCAATGTGGAAATAGAGGAAGGGTTTGTTTTGCATATCGCACGTGACATCACAGCAGCAGTGCATCTAATATCAACCGACAACATGTTTAACATTGCAATACCATTAATGCGTTATTTCTACTACCGTAGACATCAGAAGTGTGCACAAGGATAAAAAGGGTAGACACATAATCAATATTTGATCATCTTGACTTTTAAGTTGAATCGATTTATTATAAATATCCAGATCTCTGGTTATTAGGGAATACAATGTACTAGAAAACGCATGCAGTTACAGGATGCAACTATTTAATGTCCTATGGAAGACATATTTTCTAAAGGCATATGTTTCTAACACTGAAAAATGACATGGATTTATTTATAAACTAGCTGGCCCCATTAACATTCGACAAGGTTTTCTACATAACGCTGTAAAATTTGCTGCTAATGATAATATCCTTATTTACATCATAAATATCTGTAACTGTCTGTACTATAACTAAATTTTACCCTATTCTCTTTCAGCGAAATTATTGCCAATATTCTTTTAATAAAATGAAATTTATATTTTTATTAGATATTTAGAAGTAAATATTTATTTTTATATCGGACAAATAATTTACGGCTAAATATTCTATAAATTAAGAAAGCAGATGGCTCTCTTTGAAATGTTTTCTTTTTTAAAAATGTCATTTTTTTTAGTAGAGGGAAAATTAGAATTCCATTTTGAAACAAATAATTTTAATTTAGTGAGATGAAATTTAGGTACACTTACCGTTTTGCTGATCGGACGATCGCATTCAAATGTGATAACGTATGTACAAATATGGAATACCTTACTTGTATTATTAAAGGTATCACCGTGTGTTATTGTAAAATTAATTGTGGATACATAAAATCGCAAGTAATTTAAATTAATAACAATTTCATTTAAAAGAAAACTGCTTTGAATATATTGTGTATTTTAATAGAAAAATGTTCTCAGCTTTCCTTATGCACGAAACTATAGCAAGCAATAACGCAAGCGTAGTGATAGTCCATGAAAACGCTTGAATTTATTGTTCACTTTATTATAATAAGCTTACAAGGAGCTTTCACAAAGGTTATCAAAGATCTCATTGAATACAGCCTGTGATGTTTCCTGGAAGCTGAGTGACAACAAGTCTCCTCAGATTTTCAAGTACTCTCCACCTCTTTCGATACCATTTGCAAATAATTTGCATTATCGCAACAGCTGCTTGCAATTGATTTCTCCTTGGCGTTGGCTATTGATCTTTACAGGAAGTTGAGTGGCTATATGCTTCCCCAAAGTCCCAGTTCTCTTCGCACTTATACAGTGGAGGTCTGGTCAGTGCTTATTCCTCGATCTTATCTTCCTCCTTGACTACTTGGCTATTTGGTTTTACTCTTTTTGGAGGGAGGATGGTTGATTGTTTTTGTTTTACGGCACATCAACCTTTTTCAGGTTATTTAATGCCGAATCTAGTTATTTTGAGGAAGGATTTTTTAATGGAGTATATTTGTTTTTTGTTTTTTTTTAAGTAGGATTCTATTTAACGCATAGTTGGGACCCTAACAGGTACTACCACTCCGGGTCAGAGTGGACCTGGGAGCAATGGTAATTAAAGGGTCGCTCCACACTCCCCAAGGCCCGCAAGTTGGGGCCTCACCATCGGATATAGTTTTAGATCATATTCAGGACCTTGGAGGGAGGGGGACAGTGATGTGGTAATGAAGGCATGAGGTGGGGTTAGAGAACTTATAGGTATGCAGCTTCTATGTTCTTGGTTCCATGTAGCGCTTCATGTTTTGTCTCTGTAGCAGTTTGTTTGGTCTACGTTTTTGGTTCGTCTGTGTTAGTCTCAACATTTAAGGGTTTTCCTTAATATTTCAGCTGTTTTTATTATTGTTGTTCGGGTATTTTTTCAGTAATTCCTCTGATACCAATTTTTCCCGTTCTTTTTTCAATGTTTTTAGGGATTGTTCCTAATGCTCCTACTATTATAAGTATTATTTTGATTTTCTTTATCTTCCATATCCCTTTCAGCTCTCTGACTAGCTCTGTGTATTTGCTCCGTTTCTCATTTTCTTTGATATTCACCATGTGGTCAGCTGGAACAGCAAAGTCTACGATTTGACAGGATTTTTCTTTCTTGTTTATTATTATTATATCTGCTCTTCTTGCTTGGATGAGTTTGTCAGTTTTTATGTCAATGTCCTATAGGATTTTGTGATTCTCGTTTTCAAGTACTGTTGCTAGCTTATGCTTGTACCACTTGTCTGTAGCTGTTTCCTTAATTCCCAGTGTACTCCCCTTCCAACTTGGTCGTGTCTGTTCTTGTATTCCTTTTGGGCCAGTTTGCTGCATTCACTTAATATATGGTTTTCTTCTTCTTCTTCTTCTTCTTCTTCTTATTATTATTATTATTATTATTATTATTATAACATCGAACGTAATTTTAATGATTGCCAAACAAACGCACCAAAAGTAAATATTTCTTTCTCATCATATATCTTGTCTTGTCAGTCTGCTTAATCGAAAGCTTCTTTATAGATCGAAGTTTAGACAGTGAAATATCATTTCAGAATTCAGCTAATGTATCTTCGTATTGACATATTGATTTTCCTTCGTCTTACTCATAGCGCTATTTTAATATATATATATATATATATATATATTTATATATATATATTGTGTGTATATACATCTGTATATTGTAAAAATTACATATATATATCATATTATATATAGATGTTTTCGAACTGTGCCATTACTTGATGTAGAAAAAAAAACATATACAGAAACACGAAAACATTCAGTGATGGGCCGCACGAAGGTGGCTTTTAAGCCCTGCCAAACGCTGGTATTCCTTGGCACACATTGTGCAGACATGTGCGCCACCAGCAGCACGTTCTTGATGTTTTCTTCTATGTATGATCAGATGCTCTTCAAACCACCTGCTGTTTTGTACGTCCGCCCGCAGTTGACATGTTAGTTCTGGCAACACAAGGTTGTTTTGTGGCCCACTGCGCCGATGAGTAGTCTGGTTACTCATCAGCCCAGCTCTGCTCAGACATAATCTTCCGCATACCTCACACTCCAGACAAATTTGGCGCTCCCGCCCATCCACGGCTCCTTTCACCCTCCCTTTACGCATATCACCCGCTCTACTACTCCAGAAAATGGAGTAGGCCCTAACCAACTAAGAAAACTGTCCCTCATCAGCCAGCCTGGTCTCAAATAGAACAACTATGTTCATGTCATAACGTTGAAGTTCCTTAGATACAAGAGCAGATCTACGCTCTGGACGCGCTATTGCTGACGGCGAGTCAATCAACGTCCGCACATTCCAACAGCCGATGGTCATTGTCATATATTTCCTCTCGGTAGCATGATGACGACCGGGCCCAGGCTGAGGAGCTCTGAAAAACCTGCCGGGCCAGGCCAGGCCCTGGAAATTCCAGTTCCCTTATTGCCATTTACGTTCATAACCATATTTGCCAACTTCATTGGATGTTTTGCCGTTTTGGGCAACAGCCAGCCTTAATGCAATCAAGATACACGAGATGGTAAAAAGTGTATCTAATTTATATCGAGCAATGCCTGTGCATGAGACTTTTTATGGTAAGGAAAGACTTGGCACCGAGACAACCCCACTCTCTAAACAACTGCCACATTGCTCCAACAAGAAGAGCAGGTCAACATCATTGGATGCAGCAGTCACCGCACGTTTTATATCAGAGTTTTCCTTCACCACAGCTTAAAGAGCCCTCCCCACCCACCATGCCATTTGATCCAGGACTGGAACTTAGGTTGCTGGGCACCAGAGCATATTCCACACGCCGGCGGGTCATATATGCCGCAGTTTACAGGGTCTAAGCTCTTCTGGGGGTTTCTGTCAAGGTTAACTCACCTTTAGCCTTTGGTTAAATAACCTTGGCCCACAAGGCAGTGGAAGTCCAGTTATACGGCGCAGAATACTCTCTGTTCATCAGAGCCCCGTCTGCGTGGCAGTGGTCTCGGCGTGAACGTGGGGTTGATTTGTCTGTGAGAAGCACAGAAAGACGCCAAGACATCTGTGTGCTTTTAACAAACGGCCACACCAGACCTTGATCACCCATATATATATATAGGCATGTATATATACATGTATATATTGTGGAAATTACATATATGTATATCATATTATATATATATATATATATATATATATATATATATATATATATATATATATATATCGGCTAAATCGAGGAAAATACGATTAAAACAAACAAAAAAACTAATGAATATGGCGGGGGTAGGAAAAACGAAATAAATGGGGGGGTTACATAGAGACTAAATTAAGTCCAAGAAGATGCCCTTTTTGCTTGCAAAGAGAAGGTCTCAAAGACTTAATAAAAAGAGTCTCTAAAATTTTTAAATGATAGGGACAGTGCGACTTACTAAGGATCGTAAACATGTCGGCACTGAAATTCTTGGCACACGCATGTTTATTTATAAGATGGTCGCAAATCGCAGAACCATACGTATTACTCAGAACATCCGATGGTGAAAAATTTGCATAACGAATCTTTGAAGGCACATGCTGTTTCAAACGAAAATCTTATCTTTGCGATGTTCGCTCAACATAGTGCGCACTGCAACTACACTTAAATAAATAAATAATAGAATTATTATGGTGGGGGAAGAACATGTTTGCGAATAGACGGCAACATAGGCCTAGTTGAAAAAATAACACGTTGATTCGATGCAAAATAACACCGTTGCACAGACAAAGAAATTTGCTAAGCAAATCGGTCATTGATGTTACCCAGCCAAGATAGACGTAGATACACAGGACATCTATTAGCTATAATTTCTTTGGATTTATGAAAATTGGAAACTTTCTTATTGATAGTATTTGCAACAATATCCAAGGGGTAACCATTATTACAAAGGGTCTTAATGATAAATTAGAGTTCGTCATCCAAATTAACTTCAGAACAAATCATCAAGGCCCTATGTGCTAAAGTTTTGATTAAATTATATTTTTGGTTTATAGGGCAAAAAGAGTCCCAACGCGTATAGAGACCCGTAAATGTTGGTTTACGATAAGTAAGAAACACGAGGATGTCTTGGACACAAAAACATCCAAAAACTGAATAGTAGAATTCGTTTTCTTGTCTACCGTAAACTTAAGGATGAACGTTATTAAGGGACACAAAAAAGCATCCGCATTCGTCTCGTTGTCAAATAAGCAGAAAGTGTCGTCACCGTAACGAAAATAAATGTCTAATTTGCATAAACCAGACAATAGATCCTCTTCATGAAAATCCACAAACATATTAGCCAACGCTAGTCCCAATGAAGAACCCATGACCACATCATTCGTCTGTCTGTACATAATATCGTTGAAACTGACTTCTACCGACATGGTGACGAATTTCATCAATTCTACAAAAATATTTTCTGGTATTGGGGGAGTCGGAAGTTTACTCCAATATAAAGCGTCATCACAAATATTAATATTCTCTAACAATGGGATGCAAGTAAAAAGACTGGAAATATCGAAGAAACACATAAATTTGTCTGAATGAGTATAATTTTGTATAAAGTTATCAAAGCTAAAAGAATCTTTAATACAATATGAACTATAACGTTCCAAAACAGGTTCTAAAATAATTGTCAACCATTTTGCTCGCTTATGTTTACAAGACCCTATCATAGATAATATGGGTCTCAACGATATCCCCCTCTTTATGCATCTTAGGCAAACCATACAAACGAGGGTGAATAGAACCAGTAGGACGAATTAAATCGGAAAGGAAATTGGGAAGAACACCACTTTTGACCAATTTAACAAGTTGTTTGTGGAGCTTGGTCTCGATAGAAACAGTAGAATCATGAGTATCTACCTGACCCAATCTAACACATTTAGAAGTGTCCCCCAAAATAGTCAACATTTTATTGACATAATCCTGGTGATCCATAATGACAACACCAGAACCTTTATCGGGTTTTGTGATGACTAAAGATTTATTATGACGAAGTGCTTTGATTATACGATAATGTTCACTTCGCCATTTTGCTTCACAAAACGAAATGGGTGTGCCCGCATAAGAATGTGCGACGTCATTAAGTTTCGCCTTAATATCACTGACCATAGAGTCGGAAGCAGGAGAAAGTCTTTTTGATTGAGCAAAAAAAAAACTTCAAATTCAGCATATATCTCTTCGCGCTTTGGGGGTATAGGAGGAAGCCATGTGAAAGAATATTAAGTTCAAGCTCAGACAACTGCGAAGAAGAGAGATTTAAGACGTTCTCTCTAACAATAGGGTTCGTCGAGCAACCATATTTTTTGAAGATCAACTGTTGCAAATTATTTTGATTTTTTAACGATAACCTAGAAAGAGTATGTTATTGCAACATATCTAGAAAATCTAATTGTGTCAAAAAACGACAAACTGCCAACCGAATCTTTCCAAATTTCATGATATTTCTTGTTTAAACGTGCCAGATTACAGGAAAGCTTAGACAAAAAATTAGAGATCAAATCACTTTCAATTTTTGTCCAGGATGTAACTTAGCTCGCTCTATTTTAAAGCAAATAAAAGCGGGAAAAACTTTGTTGCTCAAGTACGAATTTAAGAAGGTCTGATTTGCCTGGGTAGTCCTGATTTTCCTTTTAATTTTTATTAATGCATTATAATCTATTTATTAATCAGTTGCGTACCTGGTCTTAAAATATTTAAAAAATTTTACCCCGTTTATTCCGGGTTTTTTTTCCTACCCCCGCCATATTCATGACTGTTTTGTTTGTTTGTTTTAATCGTATTTTCCTCGATTTAGCTTTGATAAGTAAGGAACGAAACCTGGTTAGCTAACCTTTATTTTCATTTTTTATTTTTTAAATTCATTATGCTTTTTGGTCTCTATTTAGCCGTTATAAAATTCTGTACCCCCAGAAAATTTTCAAATATATATATATATATATATTATTATTATTATTATTATTATTATTATTATTATTAAATTATCTTGTTAATATTATTAAATTATCTTGATTTTCCCCCTGATTCTTCCATAGGAATTTAACCCAACAGTGTCTAAAATAAATTTTTCATGTTCACAATATAAAGTACATTTAAAGCTCTTTGGGGGGAAAACTATATGTATTACATTCATTCCACACCAAATGCCTCTCTCAAATGCGTATTGTGAATGTGGTTAACAGTTTCATTAAATATGCATTAAGTTCTCTTTATCTCGATACGTCACCAAATTACTTTGGTTAATTATACTTATTATTAAACAGTCTCTTGTTATTCTGTTTCTAACGGCATGCAAATTCCAATAGTTCTTTACATTTTGAACATGAATAATAACCACTCACTCAATGCTATTACATTCTACCTAGTGTCCTAATTGTATTCGAAGAATTATGAAATATCATAAAGTTTACTTTCAAAGTAATAATAATTTTAATCATTCTTCAGAACACTGACATAAATTACTGAACATTGTAGACCTTGTTGAACATGGATATCTATAGTGTCTGAAACGCATTACTTTTTGAAGAAGTAGTTACATGAAAATAACAAACCGTAGATATTACCTAATACAATATTTCTTTTAATATTGCTTAGATATTACTAATATCTACGATTAAAAAAAAGAAGAAGAAAAAAAGAAAAATGACTGCTTACATTTTCAAAACAAGCGGATTATAACAAAACAAAAATTTACCCTGAGACCATATGGTCCATACTAAAAATTACATTGCGAAAATCTGCGCATTTCGGAGTAAAAATTGTCCAAATTTTGGCAATCTTGGAATAGTAAGAATATCGATTAAAATAATAAAAATACAGTTAGACATTGGGTTGGATCTAGCATACATGGACAAAACACAATAAATTGATTTTGTAGAAAACACTAAGGTCATTCCGAACGGTGATGTGTAATAAAGTTAATTTTATTAGCGAATTATATTTAACAATTAATTTGAGTTTTTTGTTTTTGACGTACGTTATTAGTTTTCACATACATTTCTGATCGTACGTACGTTATCACCTATCACACATATTATCGCGTTTCACACACATATTATATTTCTTGGTACATTATCACGTTTCACACATATTTATTTATGGACGTACGTTATCACTTATCACACACATATTATGTTTGAACCTACGTTATTACCTTTCCAATACAGTTATGTTTATATTACGTTCACAAACACTTATCGTACATAGGTAGTTACCTTTTACATAGTTAGGTTCGAACGTAAGTTATCGCTTTTCACACACATTTATGTTTGTACGTATGTTACCACGTTTTATTTGGATTCATCAGTCTGCAGTTCTGATATCCTAAGATATTCGCAATTGTACTTTTTCGATCGCCCACACTGAGGTTTAAACTTTCAACATTCAGGAGTATATCACTTTTTACAATTGATGTTTCTAAGTACTCTTACCACTGCGCCATGGTTGACGGAACAAGAACGCACTACCCCCGTGAAGCAAATAAAAGGCTCCGCTCGAAATTGCGTCTAAATTCCCAAGTTGGACAGAAACATTCCCGATTTCGACAAGGTAGACCTGAAGAAGGTTGAAGGTAATATTCACCGAATCGTTATGAAAATCGTTGTGAAAATGAGAGTCAAGATGAGAACAGTAGTCCGATAAATCCAAATGATACGAATAATCCTCATCCTAAGAATTCAGAAACGTACGTAACCATCTTTGACACTGAATCGTTGTTTTTGTTTTTGTTTTTTGTTTTTTTAATGTTTTGGTCCTAGATATGACCTTAAACTATATCCAGTGGTGAGGCCCCAGCTTGCGGGCTTTGGGGAATGTGGAGCCACCCTTTAATTGCTATTGTTCCCAGGTCCACTCTGACCCGGAGTGGTAGTACCTGTTAGGGTCCGAACTATGGGTTAAATAGAAACCGACTTGAAAACAACAAATATATTCTATTAACATGTTTTTCCCAAATCTTTGGATTCGGCTTTAAATAACCTGAAAAGGGTTGATATGTCGTAAAACAAAAACAACTAACCAATCGTTTTATTTTTCTTCTTCTTTTTACATTTTCACCCCAAACACCGCACAGTGCCACTTTGATGCAGGGGGCTACTATCTGGGATATAAGTTGCACATAGGGAACTGAGCAGAAAGATGGCTGTTTACATTGCACTTGAACTTCTGAATGTCAGTACAGTTGGGGAAACAGGAACCCGGAACGGAGTTCCAAAGTCTCGCAGTTCTGGAGAAGAAACTATTAGAGTAGAAGGCTTTCTGATATCTGGGGATTTCTACTGTGTAAGGGTGGGATTTTGCTGCTTGTCGGGTTTTTCAGGGGTATTTACGTCGAGGGGGTACAAGGGCTTGTAATTTGTTGGAAAATCTACTTTTGAAATACTTGTAAAACGGACAGAGGGATGCAACATTTCGTCGATGGGACAGAGGTTGAAGCTGAGATTACCGTTTGGGAGCTATTAAGTTTGCAAGATACTTGTGCACCCTGTCCAGGAATGAAAGACTATTAGCAGATTGACCAGATCAAATGTAACAACAATACTCCATACATGGGCGAATGGGGCCTATGTAGAATACAGAATATTTTCAGGCGTAAGTTACTTTCTAGCACATTAGAGAGAGGCCATCTCTCTCACAGCAGACGCGGCAATGTTTCAATGTATCTGTTCTAACTCGTGTTTCCTGTGAATGTTAACCTGTGGGGTTTGAACGAAGTACTTTCAGGTAATCTATCTTTAGCCATAGCTATTGGTGGATGAGAAAGTTTATTGTAATTATTGAAAATAAGCTTCGTCTTGACAGAATTGAACGCTTCCATCCGTGTTTTTTCCATTACGGACTGGGGGTCTTCTTTTATGGTTTCCACCATGTCCTTGGGTATATGTTTATTCGTTTCCTCCTTGTGGCTGTTATAGAGCGTGGTGTCGTCAGCAAATATGCCCATCTCAGAGGCAATTTTATCAGCGAGGTCATTTATGAATATCAGGAATAATAATGGCCCGGCGATCCACCCTTGAGATATATCCGCATTTATATGATATTGTTTTGACGTACGGCCATTGAGGACAACCTGGACTCTTCTCTTTTTTAAGAAGTATTTAGTTGTATTAAATATTCGTCCAGTCATACCATAGGATCTAATTTTCATGAGAAGACCATCGTGCTTTACCCTGTCAAGGGCCTTAGATATATTTAAGGCTACTGCCCTCTCCTCCCCTGTCTTATCCGGTACATAATATTAATATATACGTTCAGAAATTGCAGTTGAGATATCTGAAATATAACGGGCCTGCCTAAATCCATGTTGATGGTCGGGCTAATGTTTAGCAACTGTAAGATGATGGACTAACTAAAAAAGTGAGGATATTATAATTTAATGGATCAGTTTTAACGCCAGAATTTATATAAACTGGTACCCCAGAAGCGGTTTTCCAACACTCAGGAAAGCAAGATTCCTTAAGGCATTTGTGTAAAAGTTTCGAGAGAACTGGAGCAACCTAAGCGGAGCATTTTTTTGAATAGTACAACCGGGATTAGATCAGGTCCCATGCTTTTCAGGTTCCTAAGGCTTTTTTATGAGTACAGCACTGAATCGAGGGAGAGCGATACAGAAAATATAAGTAGCAAACGCTATGTTATAAAGTTAGTTTAAAGCTCATGAATGTTTGGTCATCTGATTCTAGGTCAGATTTCCTAGTCTTGGGAAGGGTGTTAAGAATATAAACTCTAAGTCCGTGCATGTGTCTTTCAGAGTCCTTACAACAAAGTAGAAGATAACCAGACATGTTAAATAGAGAAGGCGAATCGTTGTCTGTATTGATTGTTATTTTGGATTGAGCTGTCATTTTATTTTATTTCGTATTTTCAGTTTAGGGAGAGAGGTGCTAGACAACGCGGGTGTGCATAACCATCATCGTGCAACACACCCGTTTCTTCACCTACAGAAGTGTGGCCTCGGGAATGTCAACCACGGAGTGCAGGGTTCTTTCCCATGCGCGACATAGCACTACAAAAATCCCGATATTATATAACTGAAGATAGAGCAGCTACTCTAAGCGACACCAAAGAGTAAGGGCATATGTACTGTCAATCGGAATACAGCAGTCAGACAAACAGTAAAACCGGTACCTCAAACCTGTTAGACAAGAGTGGCCAAATCCTATCATGTTACCAGGTTTAAGGGAAGAGAATGATTCGGATGTGGGGAACGGCATTTATTGCCCAAGTCAGGAGACAAGGCTAAGCACTGAGTGTCTCTAATGAGTCCCTGTGATCGCACCTTTGGTTCTCGCTAATAGGCAACGAAGGAGTATGGAAGCCTGGCGATAGAAAGAGTCTATCTACTCCGTAAGCAGTTTAGGTTTGCAAATCGGTAATTTGATCGAGTCACCAGCTCTAGGGAGATTGTTGACCAGGACTGAGAAGATTTCCTTTCGCCGTTTAGTTGCCCGTGGTTCTGAAACGCAAACAACGCCCCAGAAAACATTCCCTAAAGGCATAGGAAAGTATAGTTGCAAAATAAATAGAAAAAAGTCTAGGTGCTGGGATATCACGCTGCTTCACACCATTGTCAACTGAGATGGGTTCTGACAGGCATCCATTGAAGTTCAGGCGAGCCTTCATATTAGTGTGGAGCTCCCTAAGTAATCGTAGAAATTGAGATGGGCATCCCAACTTCCCCATAATTATCGATAAGGCATTTCTGTTCACCGTATCGAAAGCCTTGGTCAAATCAACAAAAACCTGATAAAGCGGAGCACGGTGTTCAATACATTTCTCCTGCAACTGCCGAGCAGAGAAGATCATATCCGTGGTTCCTCTGCCCGGACTAAAGCGACTTTGACTTTCTGGAATGACGGATTTACAAATATACTTTAATAATCTATTGAGTAGAACTCTGGAAAATACT
Source organism: Euprymna scolopes (assembly GCF_053919585.1). Lineage (NCBI taxonomy): Eukaryota > Metazoa > Mollusca > Cephalopoda > Sepiida > Sepiolidae > Euprymna > Euprymna scolopes. Next base: position 56,886,727 of record NC_136500.1, read on the forward strand.
TTTCCAACTACCTCCAATAAACTTATCCTACGATAACTTCCACAGTCGGTCCTGGACCCCTTTCCCTTGTATAGTGATATAAGAATTGCATCAACCCAATCCTGATGAACGGAAACACCCCTCCAGATATCAGTGATAAGATGAAGAATTATATGAACAAACTTATCACCCCCATGCAAGAGGACTTCCACAGAAATTCCATCAAGCCCTGGAGCCCTCCCAACGTTCATTCCTTGATTGCATCTCTAATTTCATTCTCAGATCGGAACTCAGACATTTCATTGATAAGCTTCTGTTGTGATAAAAATTCATTGATGACGTCCTCATCAACATTAGAGGGGTTGTCAAAGAGATCAGAATAATACTCAGTCCAACGAAGGAGAATCTTGTTAGGATTCTTTATAAGGGCAATTCCATCACTTGAGAGTAGGGGAGATGTAGATAGTGTTTGAGGAACAAAAGCTTTTTAAGCAAATTGTACATGCTTTTGAAGTCTTTACGATCAAAAGCCATCTAGGTTTGGTTGGCGAGTTTAGCTCACCACTGATTCTTCATTTGGCGGAGTCGCATTTGGAGAAGACCCTTGCTTGCTTTAAGTGACTGTTGGAAGGACTTTCGACCTTCATGAGAGGCAGATAACATTTTATGATGCAACTCATTTTTAGCACTTAAGAGTTGAGTAATTTCAGAATTATTATCATCAAACCAATCCTGATGTTTAGATTTGCGGAAACCAAGAACATCTACTTATTTTATAGACTCTATTTTTAAAATGAGCCCATGACCCATCATATCAGTAGAATTAACTACGGATCGAAGCTTTTCACGTAAACTTGGATCATCCAGCGTGGACTCATCAACCTGCCTGGGAATCTTAACACCACCCGACCTACATTTCCTCCTTTTCAACTTCCCACGTACCAAAAAGTGATCTGTGTCGCATTCAGCTCCACGCATAACACGCACACTACAGACGTCCTGCAGATCTGCCTTCCTGTATATAATGTAATCAATCAAGTGATCTTGTTTTGAACGAGGATGGGTCCAAGTAAACCCATGGACCTCCTTGTGGCTGAAGAAAGTGTTACAGATAGCAAGGTCAAACTGAGTGCATAGATGAAGAAGATTCAGACATTTACTGTTGACTTTACCTACACCAAACCGGCCGGGTGAGTCCCAGGTGTGAAGATCCTTGCCAATCCTTGCATTTAAATCACCCATGAATAAGATCTCTGATAACAGAATAGAGGAAATGGTACGACTGAGATCTCGGCAAAACGCTGTGATGGTATCTTCATCATGACCCAAGGCATACATAGATAAAATTGTCATATACCTACCGTGTGCAAGAGGAAAGCGCATCGTCATAATTCTGTCACTTACACAGATTGGCTATTCAATTCTCTTCACCAAATCAGAACGCACTGCAAAGCCAATTCCACCTTCTCATCTTAGACCCGATGGTTTTCCTTTCCTAAAAAGGTGTATCCCGAGCCTACTTCCACCAATTAATCCTCACCACTCAATCGTGTTTCAGACAATGCCACAATGTCTATTCTGTACCTAGCGAGCTATCTTGCAACAATAGCTATCATACGCTAATGTCTTTCACCATCCAGGACATCTAGCAAAGTTCTCACATTCCAAGTAGCAACAGTTAGGTTATTCCTCTCCTGATAAAATTTTGATTTTCCTTGTTTATTATTTTTCTTCAACTTTATGTTGTTTCTCCTGCATATATAAAGCAGCCGACCAGCTAATAAAAGGGTAGACAATCTATAGGTCACCTTTTCTAGACCCTTCCCAATTTCATGGGTGAGCAGTGTATCCCTAAAAAAAGGCTACTCAGCTGCCAGATTATCCACCGAAGTTGCTTCCACCCTTTAAGCGATTTAGTCGACGATGTTAGATAAATCACTGGCCGCCTATGTGCAGATTTGCAGCTATGCACTTCCAGCCCGCTAAGCCTGTACACGTTGCCACTCACCTATCGACATAGGACATTTTTCTCTCTTCGAAAGATATCTGCACATAACGATCGCGACACAACATGCTTGTGCTACACATATTGTACCCTCTCGCACCCTACCACTGGTTGCACAGTGACAAACTGAAATAGTGAGATGACTGACAGTGGCAGAGTGTGCATGTTTTATTATCTCGGAGTTTTAACTTCTCCGGTAGCTGGACATATACACACGCATACACATAAGCAAACAAGCATGCATATGTATATATACCTCCCTAGTTTTCACAATAAAGCAACCCTCCAGAACTTTAGAGGGAGGCTAACAAGTACTACACCTTGCCCAAGGGTGCCCTGGTACTATGCAAGCAAAGGCGTTCATTTACCTGAGGTAGTAGGTATACATAATATATATATATTAGTGTGTGTTTGTGTGTGTGTGTACATTTACTTCGGCGGGCAGTCATTACATATGATTAAGTAACATAATATTCTTATTTAGATAGCTTAATAATACTAGAGCTATATATATTTTTGACAAATATCTCCAAGTGTATTAGATGTAGCAAATATTAGCAGAAGGATTCTAGATAAATAATTCTGAAAATAAAAATTAGGACACAATTTTAAATGTAAGTTTAAACTAAGGATGTTATTGTAGTGTTCAAAAAAATAGAGGTTGACGTTTATACAAGTCGATATTGATGCATATAACCAAGACCGTCTTAAAAGACAAGATGGCCGGTGGGCAAAAATAATTTAATCTGCTGACGTCATCACGGATAGTCCCTTAGTTGCTTAACACCGGTAGTCACTGGTAGTCACTCGTGGATATCGTAACGTCTTGAAGTCAGTGTAATATTTCTTTTTTATTAAAATGCCTTCACGGTGCATCGTTCCAAATTGTCGAGGAAATTATCGTAAAGGACAAAAATTGACAGTATTTAAATTTCCGAAATATAAAGAATTATAATGTAGTAAAAAAAAAAGATTTTACACCATCTCCATTCAGCAAAGTAAGTTTTAACGTGCTCCCCCCTGTATTTAACACGATGTAACTATAATTTAATTCAATATTATCATCCTAAGTTTTTTACCATTCAAAAGAAGAAGCTTCAAATATATTGCTAATATTAAAAAAAAAAGTTTTACAGCATACAAAACTAATGAAAATGCGAGACAACATCGACTCTTTAAAACACGTTCTTTTGAAGAGACGATTTTTTAAGCTGTTGACACACATGTTTTAAAAATCTAGCAAAAATTAATTTTCCTGAAATTTTTCTATATTTAAAAAATAAATTATGCCGGCTGATAAAATTTTTAAACTTTTTTAAAGCTAGAAAGATAAAATTCAAAAATACTTATTTATATATATATATATATATATATATATATATATATATATATATATATATATATATGAAACTAAACTAAAAAAAACGCGCGTTCACTGGTGGTCTTACACTTCATTTCATTAACGTAATTGGGTTTGTATTACTGTACACATAGATTCGAAAAAGTTGTCAAAAAACAAATATATAACAAATAAATGTTATCAAAGGCAAGATAAGTTACTTTTCTACCAAATAGTTTTCGTGTTTTTATTCAATGTAACATGTTTATTCAGCTCGAACAACATACAGTGTTTACCGGTGTATTCGAAAATTCAAGATGGCGTCTGATTCTCTCTTTAATACGGTAAGTTTAGGATAAGGTGTTATAAATAAAAAAAACTATACAAAATACTATTAAAAACCCGCCGAATATATGTCAACCTATGTCACGGTAACATATATTGAGCGAGTTTTTAACAATATTTTATCCGGTTTTGTATTTATAACACCTTTTCCCAAACTTACCGTGCTAAAGAGAGAATCAGACGCCATCTTGAATTTTCGAATACATCGGTAAACACTGTATGTTTTTCGAGTTGAATAAACATGTTACATTGAATAAAAACACGAAAAATATATCCAGTTTGGTAGAAAAGTAACTTATCTTGCCTTTGATAACATTTATTTGTTATATATTTGTTTTTTGACAACTTTTTCGAATCTATGTGTACAGTAATACAAACCCACGTATTTTAACAAACTGAAAATATGGATATAAAAAAATGATTTTGCATGTTATTTTTGTTATGTTGTGAAATAATCTTAAATAAGAAACATGATTTTTTCTTTAGGTTAATTATTTTTTTACCGTGCAATATTTCATGAATTTATTAAAAATATTGTTTTTGATTTTGAAAAAATATTGTGGTTCATTTGCATTTAAAAATATTGTGGTTCATTTTGATTAAAAAATATTCATTTTGATTTTAAAAAATATTGTTCATTTTGATTAAAAAATATTCATTTTGATTTTAAAAAAATATTGTTCATTTTGAATAAAAAATATTTATTTTGATCTAAAAAAAATTCATTTTGATTAAAAAAAAATTCATTTTGATTTAAAAAATATTGTTCATTTTGATTTAAAAATATTGTTTATTTTGATTTAAAAAATATTGTTCATTTTGATTTAAAAAATATTGTTCATTTTGATTTAAAAAATATTGTTCATTTTGATTAAAAAAATATTCATTTTGATTAAAAAAATTGTTTAATTTTAATATTTGTTTATTGTCTTAACTCATATCAAATGTTTTGCTTGTGTTCTGCTTCAAATATTCATAATCTTACATGCATAATTTTCATTTAATTATATTAAATAAACTTCAAGTTTACTACGAATCAAATCGTGTTCCTTCACTTTTTTAAAATGTAATTTATAAGTAATTAAAGAACGCATTCTAATCTTTAAAATCTATAATACAACGAAATATTCAATTGCTTATAATACTTAAATAAACAACTTGTGTTTTTTTAAATTATTTTTTTATTATTAATATTAGATGAGTTTCAGTATAAATCATCGTGTTCTTTCTTTATTTCTTTATTTTAATCCAATTTTGAAGTTTTGTAACGCTTTCTGTAAAAATTACTGTTCATTATTGACAGTCTAAGAGTTCCACATATCTTGCTTGTTGAGACCTCGGCGATGACGTCATTTTTTCAGCTGGCCGGCCATCTTTATAACGAAGACCACGATATAACCCTATATATTTTCCCAACACTATTAGATAAGTCGTTAAAAATGACTAAACAGTACGCTGCCATTATTAATTTGGAGGTTGGCATTGGAAAACTTGCTAGGAGGAAGGTAATGTCATATGATGGAAAGCTGTGAATGTGTAAAGAAAGGGGTAGAAACTTTAACATTACTATTGAGTATATATATATATATATATATATATATATATATATATATATATATATATATACACTTGTGCCCGATATTATTCATACCCCTCCTTGAAAATTGAGTTTATTAGGTGTAACTTTGTAAGAATTTATTGTTTACGTCCATATTGATACATATTCTTAATAAACCTCTTCTGATCATTTTCGTCATTGTAAAATCTCGGGATACTTGTAATAAAAGAAATATACAGCTATTTATAAAATCTGCAATGTTCAAAAATAATCATACCCCCTTATTTTTTCAGTATTAATCGAGTTTCTGAATGTTTGTTTCTTGTTTGATTCTTATTTTGAATGCTTTTATACAACCTTTGATTAATTTCATTTCGTTTTTTGCATTTTTCAGAAATTAAAATGATATCAACTGAAAACCAATAAAAGAATAAAAATTATTAGAATGGGGAAGAAAAAAGAGCTTAGTAATGATCTTAGGACTAAAATTGTGAATTCACATAAGGATGGTTTAGGTTACAAGTCAATTTCCAAGAAATTTGAGGTCCCTACAGCAACAGTACAGAGCATCATCAAAAAATTCCAGAGCCACCACACAACAGACAACTTGATTGGTAGAGGAAGGAAAAGGAAACTGTCTGCTAGAGCCACCAGGAATATTGTAAGAAGTGTTAATGCAAATCCAACCACCACTACTAAGGACATTTTAGAAAATATGGAGTCTTCTGGCATAAAAATATCAAGGCAAACATTGCAAAGGACTCTGCATGAAAATGGTCTGAAAGGAAGAAGACCAAGAAGGACTCCATTGCACACCGGAAAACACCTTGCAGCACGTCAAAGTTTGCTAGGACTCATGTGAATTCTCCAGAGTCTGTTTTCTCAAGTATTTTGTGGACTGACGAAACAAAAATTGAATTGTTTGGCCATATGAATGCTTCTTACGTTTGGAGGAAGAAAGGAGAAGCTTACAACCCAAAGAACACCATACCCACGGTGAAACATGGTGGTGGTAGCCTAATGTTTTGGGGCTCCTTTTCGGCTAGTGGTCCAGGTAGTTTGGTCAAGATAGATGGAACCATGAAGAAGGAGCAATATTTGGAGATACTCCAGAAAAACATTAGACAGGATGCGGAGAAGCTCCATTTAGGACCAAACTGGGTCCTTAAACAGGATAATGATCCAACACATACTGCCAAAATAGTCAAGAAATGGTTTGAGGATAAACAAATTAATGTTTTGGAATGGCCTAGCCAGAGTCCCGACCTGAACCCTATCGAAAACCTCTGGCACATATTGAAAACTGAGGTTAAAAAGCGGAAACCTAGAAATTTGAGGGATTTGGAGAACTACTGCATTGAAGAATGGTCAAAAATCAGTGTTGATGCTTGTAAAAACCTTGTTGATAAATATCCAAAACGGTTACAGGCAGTTATTAAGAATAAAGGGCATGCTATTGACTATTAGTAAGAGAGGTATGAATAATTTTGAACTAGTGCCATTATTGTTTTTCTTTGTATAATGTTTCAAACTTGCATAATTTATTTATTTGTTGAGTTTAAATTAAATGCTTATGCTTGATTTATTGTTTGACATCCCTTTAATATTGTCTATCTTGTGGTTTGAGCAATATTCTTATAGAAATCTCAAAGATCCGAGGGGTATGAATAATATCGGGCACAAGTGTATATATATATATATATATATATATATATATATATATATATATATATATATATATAAAAGAAATATAAAGAACTATACCGGACGCAATATTACATGTTAACATGTAGGGTCCGTCGTAATAACAAAGAAAAGAAAGAAAATTTACTTTCTTTTGCATTTTTAGATAAAAGGCATTCATTCTTGGTATTTTCACCTTCAAAATGCCTCTCATTTAAAATGGTTCATTTCTCGTACCGACATGCCTTTTCAAGACGCTCTGTTAACCCACGTATCGTTCGCTGTTATGTTCTGGCCATGTCACGAACACGCTCATCCCTTCTTTTGCCGCGTGTGCCATTTCGTCTCTGCTGTGACGTCACACACGTTTCTCGAACACATGGGTTTTTTCTGCATGCAATTCCTTCTCTGGTCCTTCTTACATGTGTCTTTTTATTGCCTCTGCTTTTTTTTTATTCTCTTCTTCAGGTCACTTCACGCAGCCTGCTTGGCCATTGTCATATGTCTGCCGTCATACGGCTACTGCTGATTACCTAGCGATTCTGTTACACCGAGTGAGAACGAGTACTATATACAGATGGTGCATCATTTTTTACTACGCTTACAAAGAAAACTCTGAAATATTAATCTCACTATGTGTGTGTCCGTCTCCGTTTTCAAATTGTATCTCCTCCCATACGGACAGTAGCTGGTCGGCGTGAAGTAGCTCAAAAGATTGCATTTTTGGTGCAGAATTTTATTAGACGTATTTACTCGGTTAAAATAAGTTCTAAGGGGTTCAAAACGGGGTTCAAACTTTAAAGAACTGACAACTAGGCAAGCGTAAGACAATGGCGTCGTTCTGCGCATACGTACGCCTGTAACACAGGCATCTATTTATTTAGTTATTTTACAGCGTGTTTAAATTAGTTGTGCCTTTGGCGCAGTGGATATCGTGGTCGACTGTTAACGGTTTCGAGCTCCACCATTTCCTTTTTTTTTACATTCCGATATTCTTGACTTTTAAATGTTATTATGTAATAATTTTAAAAGAACACTGCTATTTAAAAATACAGAGGGATGTTTTTCATGCACGTAACGAAAATATCATATTCCAAATATATATGATATATCATATATCGGCGTATTCGTTACAATCAAAAAATCACGAAACTAGATCAAATAATGGATTTTTGTATGATTCACCTCTAAAACTAATTAATGGATTTTAATTATGTGTATATAGTAACATATTTCTGTTATTGGATTCACTCCTAAAGAAATTAACTGATCATTATGAATTTTAATTTTGTGTATATGTTTATATATCTGTATATCCTGTAACACGTAAATTTAGCACAACAGAATATTTCATGAAAGAATCGAGTTTTTTCATTTTTAAATTAGAAAAGAATATACCTATGTAATTATGTAAAATCATTGAGTAGCTTTATTTTTATATTAGAAATAAGGTACTTGTATATTATACTACCCATTACATAAGGTTCTTGGACCGTATAGTGCTCATATGAAAAAAACAAAGAAAATCCTACCTGTGACGTGCATAAAAGTTATTAAAACCGAAAATCACGTTATATAGTCGAGCAGTATGACTTTTTAATGGGAAAAAGGTGCTACTTCACTATAGCACCCAGATAAAAAACAGATTCTTACTTTAGACGCACAGAATATTGAGAACAACAGAAAATGACTTTAAAGCATCGAGTTCTTTCTATTATTAAATTAGAAAATATCGACTTGTACAATATCCTACCCAGTAAATAGCATAATTGTACAGTAGAGTATTCATATGAAAAACAAATAAAATCTTATCTGTAACGTACATAAGTTTTCAAAACCGAAAACCATGCAACATAATCGAGTAGTATGATATTTATATAAAAAATAAGGTGCATCTTCACTATAGAACTCTGATGTAAAAACAAATAAACTCTTACCTGTGAAATACAAAAAATTTTGCATGACAGAAAATTATGTAAATTATTTGAAATATGCATTGTACATTATTCACCCGAGGTAAGGAATGATTTCCATGTATATGCTGTAAATTTTCTGTCCTAGGAAAGGTACAATTATTTCATACAATTGCAATACCCGTCCTAGGGTAGATAAAATATTCTTTTGCTTTAGATGGCCACTGATACATAGACATAAAAAATTCCTCTATCAAAATCAACTACATTTTTCTCATTGTCTTATACGTTCCCGAGCAACACCGGAAAGCCTTGCTAGTAAGAATAAATTATATAAATAATTCAACGAACTGAAACTAAAAATCATAAGTCAAACCAGAATACTTCACACATCGATAAACTTTCTAACCAAAAATATAAAAAGAATGCTTCTCAACAGCTCCAATAGAATCTCAAATCTTTCTGATAGCAAAGAAATATATAAGAAAAACAAATCATATTATAATAATGCTTTTCTGATATCGGTATATATGTAAAATATTAATGATAATATGAACTGAAATTGTCTGTGTGTGTACATTTCCCTACCAAACTACTCTATAAATTTTCAGTCTACAGTCTCGAGATTGGGCATAAGGGGTATTGAACTTTGGCAAAGTCTTTTTAATCGATTTTCGGCCAGAAATTTGGGTGTCAATGGGTCATGGTTCAACGATTTGACCTTTGAAACACTGCCAAGCTCCTCCGCCAATTTTGGGTCTAAACATTTTGAATTTTAGATGTAGGTTACTTGGGCATGGCGCTAACTTTTTAATTTTATTTGAGCACAAAAAAATGTTAAGGAGCCAAATTAGGGTCAAAATTAAAAAAAAAATTGACCTCTGCTGTCTCTACCACATTACTAGGACAATTTTTGGTCTAAACATCTGACATTTTACATAAAGTGAATTCAGACATGATGCAAGCATTTAAATCAGTTTTGCGCCGAAATTTTAGCTACCAATGGGTCAAAATTTATAAGATTTGACCTTTGCGGTCTCCAGCAAACTATTCGGCCAATTTGGGATCTAAACATTTGACTTTTTACATGCGGTAAAGTTTTAACCAGTGTCTGGGCCAAAATTTGGCCGTCAAGAGGTCAGAGTTGAAATAGTTGACCTTTGCAGACTCTGCCTTACTCCTCCACAGATTTTGGGTCCAAACACTTGAAATTTTAGATGTAGGTTACTAGGACATGTCAAACTGTTTAATATATATATATATGTGTGTGTGTGTGTGTGTGTGTGTGTGTGTGTGTGTGTGTGTGTGTGTGTGTGTGTGTGTGTGTGTGCTGATAAAGTTATGAACAGTACGTAGGGCCCGGGAAAAGCCGGGCTGAACTGCAAGCATATATATATATATATATATATATATATATATATATATATATATATATTCAACCTACCCCGTTCCATAAATTCTAGTTGTCAGTTTACAAGGTTAGTGGCTAATATTTTAGTATCTTCGCTGAAACTTGATTTAAAGTCTTGCATTTTATCTATCTATCTATCTATCAATCGATCGATCGGATCGATTCTTGTATCTCCTTTTTTCTCACATTTTTTCTTGTATTAATGCATATGATTTTCTCTGAAGTCCATTAAATTCAACGAAATATTTTATATGCACTATAACGTGATATTTTTCAGGTTAATTAGTACGTAAGCAGATGAAAAAACATAATCGTATCAAACTAGGGGAATAATTTTACATAAGTATTACCACAATCTATATTTATAAAAGATGTACTATTTCCGAATAAAGTACTATAATTTCAATTACAGAGAAACGAAGCTCAAGCGAAGAGTTTATTGTTCAGCAAAATTATATATATTATTTGAAGAATGCGGACTTTAATCATAGTAACAATAGTTTGTCTTAGATAATGTTTTAAAGATTCGACGCAATTTCGTTTACAGACATGAATCAAACCTACCGTTAATAAAATATAATGTACGAAGGAATCATTTTCCTCTAAAACAAAATCCGAATCTGTACATTTAGAAACAAAATCCGAATTGACGTGCATTTTGCCTGAGAATCACGATTTTTAATGCCGGCTTCGTCTAGAAGACGTTTGTAGATCTGGAATCTTCAAGGAAAACTTGTCCAACTGGTGCGCATTATGTCGCTTTCTGGAGAATTTGACAGCAGGTTCGATAAAAATATACATTTTACTTTTCAGTCAGTGCTCTTAATCCACTTATAGCGAGAAAAGAAGGGAAGAGGAAGTTAGAACGAAAGAGAAAAACAAAGTCAAGTTAAAAAAGAAATACATTTACTGAAAAAAAAACGAAAAAGAAGGAGCGAAAAAGTGATTAAGATAACTAGAGAAGAACAGAATACACCCACATAAACACCCATATACTAGCTTCTCTTAGTCTTGACAGACTGCGGATAACCACTATAAGGCTGCCTGTGCGTGCAATTTTTGTTGCAATAGTTCCGCAATCTCTAACCACACCTCTACTAAATACCAGTTGATGTTCAGGGTGGAAGCAAGCCGAGATAAGCATAAGGCACATACACCACCAAGAATTCTCAAATGGTCACCCATATGGTACTAGCCAGGCTCAAAATTGCTTAACTTTGGTGAAGATGTAAGAACCATTATTATGCTATATATATATATATATATATATATATATATATATATATATATATATATATATATATAAGGTCATGCTTAATTGCCATACATATATTTTCTACCTACTACTACTAATATATATATATATATATATATATATATATATATATATATATATATATATATATATATATATATATATATAAGCCACGAAATGTAATAAACCCCGAAGCGCTTTTCGTTAGACCGGCTTTTCAAGGATATACATCTGAAAGAAGGAACAGAAACGGTTTTTTTTTTCTGTAGAATTATTATAATAATATCCCTTTTCGCTTCGAGTTTATTACATTCTGTGATTTTTTAATCGACTTATTTATTTTATAGCATCCGAATATGGTTTACTATTTTCTTGGGTTGTATTATATTTCGTGATTATTTTTAATCGACTTATTTATACAGTGCACCGCAAAAGTTTACATTACACATTTGAAACTGGCAGTTTTTGTAGTTCTTGCTTCCAAATGATAATGAAACGTTTTATAAACATAGAAAATGTATTGAGACTAAGATAGGAACAGTGAGAAAAATAAAAAAAATAACAATTTAACACAACACGAAGAGAAAACTCAATAATTAACAACGCAAAAGTTTATAACACATTTACAAAATAATATCTAGTATTTTGTAGCATAACCATTATTGTTGATTAAAGTATGCAGACGTTTTGAGTAATCTCCTACGAAATTCTTACATGGGTCTTGTGTTATTTTATTTCATCTTCCACACAAATTCTCTAATTCTCGCAGATTTGAAGGTTCTCTTCTATGGACGCTTAATTTCAATTCTCCCCATAAATTCTCTATAGAGTTGAGATCGGGAGATAGACTAGGCCACTTTAAAACATTCACTTTATTTGAATTAAATCAATTTGTGGGAGTTTTCCTTGCTGACCCAGAGATGCCTTTAATGTGAAGGGTTCTACTGATTGTGTACTTGCTAACTTAAACTTCACTGTTTTGTAAGCCCAAATTTGTGCGAGTGTCTCAGTGTGTTTGGATAGTTATTTTGTTGAATGATCTAGTCTGATTTCAATTTTAGCAACTTTACACTTTCTTGAAGGTTTATCTCCAAGATACTCCTATAAACTGTTCCATTCATTTTTCCTTTTATTTTCACTTTTTCTACATCTCTTGCACTAAAACAACCCCAGATTATAATGATCCAGTTCCAAATATTACTGTTGGAATGGTGATTTTTTATTGGTATTCATTACCTTTTTTTCTTCAAACTTTCGGTGTTTTTGGAGTGCCAAACAAGTCAATTTTGGTCTCATCTGACCCAAAACTATAGAGGCTTGCTTTCATACTCATTTGCAAAATCACGCCTTATACGAACATACTTTGGCTTAAGAAGGGGAGTTTTCCTTGCTGATCTAGAGATGACTTTAACGTGAAGGGTTCTACTGATTGTGTCCTTGCTAACTTTAATTTCACTGTTTTCAAAGTCCTTCTACAGCTCCTCAAGAGTAACTCTAGTCGAATTAATAACCTTCCTTGTTAATAGCCTTGCACCACGTGTGATTATTTTCGAGGACGACCTGATCTGGTCAAAGGAAGTGCTGATTTGTGAGACTTTCAGTGCCGAATTATTGTTCCAACAGAATTCAATGGAACTATCAACTGTTTGGATATTATTCTATATCCCAATCCACTTTGATGAAGACTTACAATTCGTTTTATGAGCTCTTGACCAATCTGCTTATTCTTTCCCATGATATGGTTGCTTACAATACGGTTATTAGATAAAGAATGACGCAATATTTTTACTAATTGTTTACTTCGATGACTATTTGTTGTGGGGTTCAGTTGGATCCACAAGAACGATTATGGAAAACGCGTAATAGTTGGTTTTCAAGTGCATTAAGGAAACTTACAAGGACATAGAGAAAGATAAAGAGAACAGTAGTAGTTGCAGGTATCAGTAAGATCTTGCTTCCCGAGGTACAATATCCGCTGAGATCTCGTTCCACCGTACCAGACTTAGGAGCTGATTATATAGGATCTGGACGAGTTCATTATGGGGTGAGATTCAGTCTCACAACACTATTGCATATTCCTGAACATTCTAGAAGCTTCTATGCATTTTACCATCATAAACTGTCATAAAACTATTGAGAAATCTAATGAATTTGATGTTTTGTAAACTTTTGCGTTGCTAATTATTGAGTTTTCTCTTCGCATTGTGTTGAATTGTTATTTTTTTACAACACATCAAATTCATTAGATTGCTCCCACCGTTGAAAAAGGCTTCCAGTTCCGGACCCGTATCAAGGCAGTATTTGAGGCTAAATACAGCTGCATCGAATAGATGTCAGCTCTATTACGGAATTACGTAACCTGAATTGATGTTTCAATAAAACTTTTAAAACAAAGCGGTAGTGTTGTTTTCTTTAGGGCGACAAATTTATCGTTCCACCCTGTAGTTGATATCAATTTATTTTCAATGGGAATTATTCTTTGTTTAAATAGAGAAAACGTTGTTAGGTTACTACAAAATTTGAGTATGGTAACAAAAACGCTATTCAGTTAGTTTTCAACTGATCTTTAATGCTTTCGTTTTGTCAAACGAGATTGTACAAACACATTTGTAAAATTCATAAAGAATTATGCAGATTATCTAATGAAAACAAGTCTAAGTAAAAAAGCAGAAAGTACGAGATTTTGAATGAAAATCTATACTATTATATAAAAAGAGATTTGCATCTGTGTGTGCGAGTTCGTTTCCTATTGACTCGAAAACGGCTGGGCCGATGTTTATGAAATTTCACACGAAGATACGTGATATGTTTGGCAGTGTTCTTATATAGGTTTTGTATCGCATGATTATCGAAACTTGATATTCGAAGTAATCTGATTAAATAAGGAAGTTCTATTTTGTACAAAGATTCACACTTTTATACCACTTAAAAGTTCTCTCATCGGACAAGCAGAAAGGCCTAGCTAAAAATCAAAATGAGGCTTTTTTATAAGAGGGAAGCGCGGTCGAAATTAATGTGCGCAATTGAACCATAATACGTGACTTTTTCCGTTTAACCTTTAATTTTAGTAATTATTTATTTTAAATTCATAAAATTAACATTTGGTTCTTTTATATGACAGTGGGGCGGTGGAAAGGAATGTTTGTTTTCTGTTTAGAGAACAATTGAATCATCATGCATGATTTTTACATTTTAAACATTTATTTGCACATAATTTTATAAAATCAACAGCAAGTTCTCTACAGTGCAATGTAAACTGCAATGTATTGTGGACTATGTCATTGCGGGGAAGCATGTGAAGCTTCATACCAGTATATTGCGAGGGCGTCCGTAACTAGAGTACGCAATAATCGAGTTGATTGAAAAAATAGGCGATTTCACCGATTTCCATTACAATAAATGTATGGGAAAGTGGAACATTTGTTGATCCCGAATCATCCCAGACAACGTCGGGTCACCCCGCTAGTATAGAATCGTTTACTTACAATGACACAATTGAAATATGAAATAGTTCCGTGCTATCAAAGAATGTCTTTCAGGTTTGTCTTTTCGTGTATGTTCGTTCCAGTGATATTATATATGCATATGAGGGCCGACACTTCTGTGACTTCCTTAAACTATAATTATTTTAACAGAAAATTTCTCGTTGAATTAAACATTAAAATTGACCCAATCGATGGCACTAGATTTTTCTCTCCAAAACGTAGTTGAATATATCCACTATAATCGCTTTAAATAGCCGTGTACATTGTGATTCATCTGCATTTATCATCAGATTTGGTCATCAATAAAAGTATTATGATATTTATATTTAAGCGTATGTATAAAGATATGAACATCATATGAATATATATATACGCATATATATATATATACGCATATATATATATATATACACGCACACACGCGCACACACACACACATAAACGCATATATATTATTTTATTACCGTTTTATCTGTTTAGTTACACATGTTTCCGCTACTGAATCGTATTAGCGATCCAGTAACTTCGTCGGACTTGGACAGAAGTGCTTATTATGATTTGAAAAGGCGACATTAGAAGATGACAATTTAAAAAAAGAGAGGGGGGATCTCTATTCAGATCCCCCAACATTTGATTTTGAAGATTTAATTACTAAAGAAGAGAAAGAAAAAAGGTGGGAAGGGGGGTTGAATTAAAGAAAACTTTAACCAGACACGGTAGTGTATATATATATATATATATATATATATATATATATATATATATATATATATATATGCTATTAGAGATCTATAAAGATATTTGTAGGAATGGCCGACATTACCCAGGATTAAATGATGGTTAACGAATGTTTCACACTCCCATATTTTTATTGCAATCGAATCGATGAAATCGTTTATTTTAAAATCTAATCGATTGATTGTTTGCTTTAGTTGGTGTCCTATCACCGTGAACCTTCACACGCCTTCCCACTTGACTTAGTATTCGATACATTGTAGTCTTCATTTCACTGTAGAGAATCTAGTTTCAGTTTATAAAATTCTTTTTATAAATATGGTCTGTGCAAAAATAATATCGTTTTCTCACATATATTATTTCATATATGATTTCTGAATTAATTCATTGATGCCATAGCTATGTTATATATCATTGTCAAGTGCGTTTTGCAGAAAAGACGGAATACTTTAGCAGATAAGTGTGTTGTACTATTTAATGCTATTTTTAACTGTAAATGCTAATATTTACGTACTTATTTAAGTTTTTAATTTGTCCGATTTGTGTTATTTAATAAGAGATGTTCTCGTCCACAGATGTCCTGATATCTAGCAAGTTATTTTGTTTTTTACAGCAGAAATACTTACGATAATTCCATTTATTTTCAGTTAGTGAGAGGGGAGTCTATTTCTGGAGTTTTCCTTAAACACATCAGTTGGGCTTTTAAGTAAAATACATAATATTTTTTATTCTTTATTCATTTTTTATGGAGAGTAGAGAATGCATTGTAGATACATTATAGGCAGCTCCCGTTACTCTCGCTTCTCTTTATTTGCCCCTCAGTCCTCATTTTTAATGAGGGATTTTTCTGACAAAGGGAGAAGAAAAAGCTGTATTCTAGATGTGCAGTATTTTGCACGAACAGCCGCGAGAGATATCGGAAATTTTCTATTTCTATGTCTATCCTTGTAGCCATGTTACTAGTAAGAGTGGTGGAGATAAATGTTTTATCTGGGCTGACGTTATCCGCCTGATAGGCAGGGACCCGAAACTTGGATTAACCGCAAAGGAGGCTGTCCTATTAGCAGGTGCAAAGTACTGGGGCTGTTGTTGGTGAATGGATTCTGGATCATGCAGTAGCTTTTGGTGATGCCTCTCGATGCTATATTAGTGGGTAATTGTTACGGCTTTACCTTATAATGTGCTACAAAAAATCGTTTCTTTTTCTCTCTTACTTTCCCTCTCTGTTCTGCTCTAAGCAAGTCTATCGACCTAGTCCACAAATCCCAAAAACCGCATCATGTGAAGTTTCAAGAAAAAATACGCGATTAAACCCGGATCTTCAACTTCCAACGTAGACCCGAACTTCTATATCTCCTTCTCCAACATCAGGGGTCTACGTTCTAACCTTCCAGAGGGTGAAACACAATTACAGAAGACTAAAGCAGACCTATTATTCCTAAGCGAAACTGACATTGGGCAGACTATTCCCCTAGATATGTTCGTAATTAAAGGATACTCTAACTTAACTTCCAAATCTGACCCCCAAGATGGCCATGCGCATGGAATATGCGCCTATATGAAAGATGGCTTTTCATGTGGTAGGGACATCTCCAGAGAAAATCCTAACTTACCCTATATGTGCTTTCGGGTTGCACTAGCTCACACTACTGCATTTATATTTACTCTCTGTCACCTCACAACAGTGGAGTTACTATCTTTAAAAGCATATCTGAGAAAATTGACCATGTCCTATCTAATTATCCTTCAGCTAACATTCGCGTATGTGGAGACTTCAATGTTCACAATGTGGAATGGTTAACCCACTCAAACAAGACCGATGATGAGGGGAGGTTCTGTCATGATTTCTCCATTGCTTATGACCTCACTCAGATTTTTCACGAACCCGTGTGCCCGACTCTGACGGCCAGTATGCAAGCCTTCTATACCTTTTTCTCACAACTTGTCCTAAACTATGTTCAGTTTCCGTTCGGTCTCCACTTGGATCTTCCAACTACTTTCTTGTATCAATAAGAATAAAAATGAAATATAATGTCTTCGGACGTACCTATCCATCGTACAGTATATCGATACTCTATAGCAGATTGGGATAGCTTCCGTACATTTATATAAGATTCATCTCTGCATTCCATGTTTAAAAAGGATATGTCCTCTATAATATAAAATCTGACAGAATAGTTAATTGTAGGTATTGACCGTTTCATGTCCTTGAAAAAGGTACAGCGCAAATCTAACAGCCAGGCGTGATTCTCTCCAGAATGTCCTGCTGCCATTGCGCACAGAAATCACCTTTTCCATTGCTTCCAACGTAATAGATGTACTGAGACTAAAGCTGCGTTCAGAACTGCAAGCAACCATAGTAAAAAAGTAATAAAAAACGCAAGAGAGTTGTATGCTCACTCCATCAAGTCCAAAGTAGATTAGCGGCGGCTTGGTTCTCACCAGTTATGGCAAATAGCAAACAGAATCCTGAACAAAAATGTGTGCTCTATCCCAACTATCATCAATGGACCTGAGGTAATCTCGTCAGCATCAAAGCCAAACTCTTAGCCAAGAACTTTGCAGCTAATTCTACCTCCTGTATCAGAAAACACGCTATGTGATATACAAATATATGTACGTGATGTTGCCAAGCTAATCAAAAACCTTGATTTCACTAAAGCAACCGGTCCTGACGGTATTCCAATTATAGTACTAAAAATCTTCATCCAGAACTAGCCCCCATACTTACAAAACTGTTTAAACGTTGTCTTAAGGTGAATTGCTTCCCATCACCCTTGGAAATCTCATCAGTATGCCTTGTATTTAAGAATTCATGTGAACGGTCATCTCCCTCTCAGTACAGGCCAATAAGTCTACTGTGCGTAAGTTGCTGAAATCTGTGTTAAATAGAGAAGTAATCAACCATCTCAGCAAAAATAACCTTCTTAGTGACACACAATATGGTTTCCATTCTGCTAGATCTACATTTCTCTCTGTTAGGTTCATAAGAGTAGTAGATGATGGGCAGAAATCAGAAGCTAACAGTATTAATGCTGGAGTTAATCAGGGTTCCATCTTGGGCCCAACTCTTTTTCTGATTTACATTAATAGTGTTCCAAATCACATCCTTATATCATCCGTAGACATTTATGCCTATGACATTACCATCTATGGTAGCACATCTAAGACCGTAAACGACTAAGTTCTCTCCGATTCTCTCTCCTCTGATCTTTAGCACGTGGTACAATGGGGAAAGGATTGGCTGGTTACTTTTAGTGCATCTAAAACCAAGCTTCTATCTTTACATCATCAACGCTCTCTCCCCATCTGGCATCAATTGAAATGAATTGTTCTCGTCTTAGGGAAGCCTCATGTTTTCACAGCTTCTGGGCTTGACCTTTATTCCTGATCTGAAATGGAACACGTACATAATATCTGTTGGTAAAGCCTCTGGAAAAATGGTGGGATCCTTCTATCGATCCAGTAGATATCTCATTGCTGATGCAATTCTCTATCTATATAAGAGCCAAGTTCGTCCAAGGATGGAATACTGTTGCCACATCTGGGCAGAAGCTGCTAAAAAGGACTTGTCTTGCCTTGATAGAGTTCAAAATAGACTTCGTAGCCTCGTAAGAGGTCCTTTTCTCTTCTCTGCAACCTCTATCTCACAGAAGAGTTGTAGCCAGTTTGTCTTTGCTTTATCATTATTTTCATGGCAAGTGCTTGACTGAGCTTCAGTTTATGGCCCCCTTCGTCAAACTTTCACAAGAAACACTCGTCTACCTGAAAACACTATCAATAATTCCTCCCACTCTTTATCTGTGCTTAAACCTAAATGTAGATTCCATGAACAAAGCGTATTGCTAAGAACTAAACGCCTGTGGAATCGTCTTCCGTTTTTCTGCTTTCTAGCTGACTATAATATGGTTGTCTTCAAGTCCAATGTAAACAAGTTCTTGATAAGCCCTTCCCCCTAAGTTAACAAATTTACTGAATTTTCATTACTGACAATTACTATATTGTCAAATTGACTATTGTACACTTTTAACCCTTATCCTCAAGTGGCCCCTGGGCCTTAATAAGTGGTGATGCTTATGTAAAAAAAAAATATCTTCATTCATTTTTACAGACTTTTTGACAGCATGACAAAATTCAAATACACACAAGTTTTTTGTTCCAGTTCAAACTAGGTCGAAAAACTGCCAGGACAGTTCGTGATATCAATGATGCGTTTGGCCCAGAAACCACTAATGAACTTATGGCACAACGGTGGCTGAAGAAATTCTGCAATGTTGAGTCTCGAAGCTGAAGACGGTCGTGGCCGGCCGATTGCAGTTGATAACGAACATTTGAAAGGCTTAATTAAAGCCGATCCTCGCAAAACCACATGATAAGTTACTACTGAACTCGAGGTCGACCAGTAAACAATCGTTCCCCATTAAAAGCAAATAGGAAAGTCGAAAACGTTGGATAAATGGTGCCGCATGAATTGAACGATAATACAAAAAATCGTCGTTTTGAGATGTCTTCATCCCTCCTTCTGCGCAGCAAAAACGATCCATTTCTCGAGCGGATGGCGACGCGTGATGAAAAATGGATCCTCTACGACAATCGGCAACGTTCGGCATAGTGGTTGAATGACAGAGAGGCTTCACATATCTTCCCTAAGCCGAAATTTCACAAAAAAAAAAGGATTATGGTGGCTGTTTGGTTGTCTGTGGCCGGTCTCATCCATTACAGCTTCTTGTATCCGGGCAAAACCATTACGGCGGAGAAGTACTGTCGACAAATTGACGACATGCACCAGAAGCTCCAACGTATGTGCTCGAGATTGGTCAATATTAAGGGACCAGTTCTCCTCCATGACAACGTTTGCCTGCATGTTGCTGAACTAACCCTGCAGATGCTGAACGAATTGGGCTACGAGACTCTGCCTCATCCGCCATATTCACCGGACCTCTCACCCACCGATTATCACTTTTTCAAACATCTCGAAAATTTTATCGGTGAAAAACGCTTCAAAAGTCGAGGTGATGCCAAATTGGCCTTCAATGACTTTATCGCTTCTAAAACTCCGGATTTCCATGCTAAGGGGATGAATAAACTTGTTTTTCGTTATCAAAAACGTGTCGATTCTAATGGTTCTTATTTTGATTAATAAAGTCTATTATAAAAGAACTTATGATATTTTGAACGTAAAAACGACTTATTTTAGCACCAACCTAATATAATAGTTTGAATTAAAGTTTAAATTGCAAAAGTCAAGTATTATGCTTCAATTGTGCTGTAAATAGAAACATTTAGAACGTGCCACTGTTATATCCAAAAACTTACTGTTAATTTTATATACCTGGCCTTACTGGTTGTGAGGTGGTAATAGCTGGAAATTCAGTTTAGGATGAAAAAGTCAAGTAGCATGTCGCAATATCACTTTAAATAGAAATATTCATTTCGAACGCGCCTTTGTCATGTTTAAGAACCTACTTTTGATTTTATATGTTGGGTCTTTCGACGTGATGAAATAAAGCTTATCCAATGTACTGCTGATGTTGGGCAGTGTGAGGTGTAAACTTTCTTCAAAATCGACCGTTCTTTCTTTCATCGGATTATTTCGCTTATCGATTATTGATTCTTATTGAAGACATTCGGATATAAAGCCTGTTTTAGAAGACTGCCAGTGACATAAAGTATTTTCGCGTAAAATTTTATAAAAATAAATCCAGTTCATAGGGAATGGATCCCACACACAATTCTTTTTTATATAATAGTTGAGATGAACACACACACACACACGTGTGTGTGTGTGTGTGTGTGTGTGTGTGTGTGTGTGTGTGTGTGTGTGTTCTACTTCCACAGATTTGTATGGATATGGTCATTCTGTGGTAGATTTCAAGAAGCAAAATAAAATTGATGGTTTACTTCTGGCTAACCAGATTTTTCATAACTACTTGTTCGCATCTATTACGTTATTTCTTTCTTGCCTCAAGAGTATTTTTTTTTTACTTGTAAGCTAAGAAAATCGATCTCTTTCCTTCCATCGCAGTTTCTCACAATTGCATACGCAGAATAGTCTCATATACAAACGGACAATACAAACATGTTCTCGATGCGCAAACAGCCCGCTATTTTATAAGGCAGTAAATCTATTGCGCATGTTCTATTACGGAGGCTTTCGTTCGCCAATGCATTTATTCTGAAAGGAAATACATTTAAAAGCTGACAAATATGACAAAAGTAGAATAAATAAGAGAAGTGATTTTGAAGTATATGATCTTAAGTCACACACACACACACACACACATATATATATATATATATACATAAAAGTGTATGTGTGTGTGTGTCTGTCTGTGTACATTTCCCTACACAATAACTCTGTCAATTTTTAATCTACAAACTCGAAATTTGATATGCAGGGTATGGAGATTTGGGAAAATCTTTGTAATCCGTTTTCAGCCAGAAATTTGGCTGTTAGGGGGTCAAAGTTCAACGATTTGACCTTTGAGAACTCTACCAAACTCCTCCGCCAATTCGGTTATAAACAATTGAAATAGGTTCCTTGGACAAGGATCTAACTTAATAACTTGATTTGAGCCCAAAACAATAAATTTTAAGGGTCATAATAGGGGTCAAAGTAAAACAAAAATTGACCGCTTCGGTCTCTACCAAATTACTCAGACAATTTCTGGTCTAAATAATTGAAATTTTACATAAAGGATATTCAGAGAGAGGGCAAGCTTTATAGTCGGTTTGCGTCGAAAATTTCCCCTACCAATATATAAATGTATGTATGTATGTTTGCATGTCTGCCTAAAACTTTCGAGAGAGGCGACGGATTTTAATAATATCAGTATTGATTTGAAGCTCGACCCTTCAAACGACAAATACCCAAAAATTGGCTTAAAACAGTAATTTCTTCACCCTCAACTGGGAACTTTTCTATAGGGAAGGGTCGCCTTTTTTAACTGATATTTTCGAAAGTCACTCTTTGTTTTTGCTTGTCTAGCCTTAATTTAAACCTACGTCACTTCCGGTTTGGTGGTGGTCGTAACAGTCAGGACGTTACGTTTCTCCCCGTTCTTTTCCTCCTTCGCAGTACGGGTTCGAGCTTGCCCTCCTACTACCACTTTTTCCCTCAACATACACCTCCAAACACCCGTGCAACATTGGGCTGAAATGCTAGTATATATATATATATATATATATATATATATATATATATATAACTACTTAATTTACTCACATAAAATTAATATACGAAAGTATAGATTTATGCGTAAACTTTATGTATTTACTTCAAAAGTACTCAATACGTAGGTAGAGCTAGTTAGTAAGTTATAAAATGTATGTGGCATAGGCCTGAAGAATCCTAAATTGATTGAAACGCGGAATATTCAGTGTAGCTTAATCGCCACATACATTTTATAACTTACTATATATATATATATATATATATATATATATATATATATATATACGAGGGGTGTGCAATAAGTAATGCCCCTGACCCACTTCCAGTTTTCTGATCTGGCCGAAATTTTGCATGTGCAATGATTTATATCTCTACGGGTTATGTGGGAAATTACAGCTCTGAACTAATTGTGGTTTCTGTTTTACAGGTGTTTAAACTGAGTCAGGTGTGAAATGGAGCCCGGTGAATGTCGAGCAGTGATCCGGTTTTTGTATTTGAAAGGACATACACCACAGGAAACTTTTGATGAAATGAAAGAAACTTATGGTGCTAATGCCCCATCATATGACCTTGTAAAACGCTGGCATTGTGAATTCAAACATAGCAGGAAGTCTGTGGAAACAGCTCCCAGACCTGGTCGCCCCCATCTGCCATTGAGGAGGCATCTGTTCGTCAAGTTGTGGCTGCTATTTTTGAAGATCGGCGCATTACTATTCGCCAAATAGCCCAAGATGTCAGGATTAGTACAGGGTCTGTGGAAACTATCATTTATGACCATTTGCATATGCATAAGATGTCTGCCAGATGGATTCCTAGGTTGTTTACACCATTCCAGAAGCGAGAACGAATCGAGTGCTCCAGGATGAATTTGGAGATGTGCCAAGAAGATGAGTCCAAGTTTTTCAAAAGACTGATTACACAGGATGAAACCTGAGTCTATCACTATTATCCAGAGACCAAAGCCCAATCAATGCAGTGGAAGCACTTGGACTCACCACCTCCAAAGAAGACAAGGGTGCAGCCCTCCGCTGGCAAGGTCATGCTCACAGTCTTCTGGGACCAGGACGGAGTAGTGATGACAGATTTTCTGGCAAAGGGTACCACAATTACAGGAGCCTATTATGCTTCACTTTTGAGGAAATTAAGGGAAGCTTACAAAATCAAGAGGCGGGGCAAGATCAGCAAAGTTCCCCTCCTCCTGCTGGACAACGCTCCGGTCCACAACTCGCATGTCGCCAGATCAGAAGCACCGGCGTGTGGTTATAAAATTTCCCCACGTCCTCTCTACTCTCCTGACCTTGCATCCTCTGACTTTCACCTCTTCCCAGCCATGAAATTGGTTTTGAAAGGAAAGCGTTTCCCAGATGATGCAGCCTTGATTTCTGTAGTCACGTCGTAGTTGGTCCTGGAGTGTTCTACAAAAACGGGCTTCCTGAGCTGCATCAAACGATGGGAGAAATGCATAACTCTTGGTGGTTCCTATGTAGAGAAACACTAATAACTGTTCCAAGTTTCGTTGCTCTACTGCTATGGGAAGTGGATCAGGGGCATTACTTATTGTTATAGTTCGTAGGAACACCTAAAACAAATACTTTAGCCAAGGGATGTGCAGAGGGGGTACTAGGTGTGCACAAATCCCAACATAGTGCCCCAGTAGTTGCTGCCCATGATAGTAGCCCCCTACACCAAAGTGGCAATGTGCCTTGTTTGGGGTGAAAATGTAATAAAAAATAAAATAAAATAAAAAGCACGTGCCCCTTTCTCTCCTGTCTTAAAAGTGTCCTTTTTAGAGGAATGTTTTATAGATCTGTGCCACACCGAGACACTATTGTTTTCACTTGAGTATCTGCCCCGAAAATTTTCTCTGTACGTCAGGCCCATAGAGAAAATGGTATTCTTGACTGGTAATTTAGTACAGATAATTTTCTACATCGAGTTACCAGTCGAGCTTATGTCCGTGAAGATAATAAACAAAAATACCGAAAGTGAGTTGTGGTTGTATTTGTTGATTTCGCTGTTGTGCGCTGCATATTTGGTCTCGATAATCTTAAGAGGTCAAACATTGACAACTTCACGTTCTCACTTTTAAAGTGGTTTGGTTTATGGCCAATCGCATCAGAGGCCATTTTCAGAGAATGACGATCAGCAGACTCACTGCCAATTGATCTCTGTACAACCGGCCTACACCACCTGACGTAAATACCCCGTCAGACCCGACTATCAACAAAGCCCCCCTGCACAGTAGAGATCTCTAGATGTAAGAAAACCTTCTACTCTAATAGTTTCTTCCCAGAACTGATAAACTCTGGTTCCTGCTTCCTCAACTGTACTGACATGCAGAGTTCAAATGTAATGTGAATAGACATCTCGCTGCTCAACTCCCTACGTAGTATACCTGCAACTTATGTATCTGATAGTAGTCCCTACATCAAAGTAGCACTGTGCCTTTTTTGGGGTTAAAATATAATAAAAACGGAAGTTTGGACCCTGAAGTTTGAACAATAGTAGAGCAATATGCAATTTACTGAAATCAATGTTCCTATCAGATAATCATTATATGTTGTTCGCAAAGCATTTGCTCTCTTAAAAACATATTTAGGATGATATCTGTTGACAAAAATCAGTTGATAATGCCAGTGTTTTTTGTTTGTTTGGGTTTTTTTTCATAAGACCTAGCACAAAAACCTAACCTGATAGAAGGAAACGGACGCCATTTGCTGATTCAGTTGTAGAAATATAGATAACATTCAAAACATAAAAATTGCTGCACAGTTTATTTATATATAGATAGATTCGGGGGTTGCCGTTATATACGGATATGGATTGGTAAATGTTTACATGTACCGATATAGGTCACTTGGTGTGTGTGAGTCATTCGCCATATGTCGTATTATATGAAATGTGTGAAATAACGCGTTGTATCAGAATTCGCGTGTGTAATTTCCTATTTATGTCTTTTTATCTACGTATCAGTTCTTTATTGCTTGTAATGAAAGTAATTTGACGCAAATATTTCGAACTTTTATTTGTCAGAAATGGATTTTATTCCACACTGCATTGTTCAGTGTTTTCATGCACATTGACCTACTGGCACCTTTTGGTCTTGTTTTGTGTCATTTATATTGATTTATTCGCAGGAATTATGCGATATAAGCCAGCTCATGTTTTTTACGGACGTCGTTTCAAAAGTAATGCGTAATATTTTAAAATCCATAAAAAATTAAAGCCATACGAAGAAGAGAATAGTATCATTAACACGGGCGACCTATGGTCAGCAATGTTATGATGGCTGCGTTCAGACCGCTTTGTCACTCGCATTCTTGTCACCATTTTGAAATCGACGAACTGACATCAGCTGCATCAGCTTCCCGAAAGTGTAAAAGTTCAAATGAGTGATGATCGTTTTCATTTTTCTGCATCCAATAATTGAATAACGCAGCTCTGTTTCTGATGCACGTCCATGACAGGAATTGATTCGTTAGTCTCACATAAGCAATATCTGCAACAAAACGATGAAACTTTGCATACGTTTAGTCATGATGACAGTGCAATTTGCAATCCCTCTGATTAATTCGGACGCAATAAAAAATAGGAGGTATTACTTTTGGAACACGTCTCGCCCATTTTAGGACATTTATGTAGATGGGCAGTGATGCTTAGTGTATTCATCTTACTCTTAAGAAATATATAATTTGGAGATTGCCTTTCGCTCATGTTTTGCTTTTTGTATCACTCCTATTTCTAGTCTGATATTGTAACGCCTCATGATATCCTATAACATTACAATACACTGTCATTTCATATAAATAATCATTGGAAATTTCATGTTAGCGCATATGTTTGTGGAATTTTATTTTAAATTTTGAGTAAAAAAAATCTGATCATTTTTTGTTTTAATTTAAATAAACAAAAATACATTATATTTAACGTTGGGTTTCGTGTAATTTCTTGGATATTCCTGTAATAAAAGGGCGTATTTCTTATAAATGATTCTTATCATGGATGGATTAAATTTTTGTATTAAAATTAGACATGCTAAATTAGTTGTTTAGGAAGAGTATGTCGATCTTAATAAAATACTGAAACAGCGTGTTATATTGATTTCGGTATAATGCGTATCATTAATTTTGTTTAATTACCGGAAAATTATATGTGAAACTTTCCTAGTTGTTAGGGACGACTTATTAAACAAGCAAGATAGGCTGCTAGTAGACATCCATGTGTAATGCTAGGGATCTTATGTTGGTCTATTTTTAATGTTGCAGAATCAATTTATTACTGAAGAAATCCTAAGTGGATAAATAATGTTATTAATATTAGCAATACTTCCCTCTTGCATATTTTCTAATACTATCAGAGGTGTGTATTAGTTAAGCCATTTCTATGATTCTTCAGAGTGAAGCTAAGAACCTATTTCGTTAAACTTCCGGTGTATGTACGTATGTATTAGATTCAGTTGAATGCATCAACCGTACTTATTTGAATATATATATATATATATGTATGTATATATATATATATATATATATATATATATATATATATATATATATATAATCGAAATTCCCTGTCTGTGTGGGTATGTGTGTGTGTGTCTGTGTATACATTTCCCGATTCGAGATTTGACATAAGGGGTATTGACATATGTGAAAATCTTTTTAATCGGTTTTTCAGTTCAATGGTTTGGTATTTGCAAACTTTACTAAACTCCTCCGCTAATTTTGGGTCTAAACACTAGAAATTTAAGATGTAGATTACTTGGACAGGGATCAAACTTTTATATCGATTTGAGCTCAAAACAATATATGTTAAGATATCAAAATTGGGGTTTAAGTTAAAAATACCAATTTTTGGTCTAAACATTTGAAATTTTACATAAAGTGTATTCAGGTATAGGGAAAGCTTTTGAATGGTTTTTGCCCGACTATTATGCTGCTAAGAAGTAAAAGTTAAAAAGATTTGACATTTGCAGTCTCTAGCAAACTACCCACCGAATTTTGTGTCTAAACATTTTACATTTTACATAAAATGTATTCAGACAAGCAGCAATCTTTTTAATCAGTTTGTGGGATACAATTTGGCTGGCAAGAAGGTAAAGTTGAAAGAGTTAACCTTTGCACATTCTACTAAACTCCTCCTCCAATTTTGAGATAAACAGTTGAAATTTTAGGTGTAAGTAACTTGGACATGGATCAAACGGTTAATATATATATATATAAATAAATATATATATATATATATACATATGCATATGAAGTTATGTACAGTTAATAGGACCCGAATTGCTAGTATATATATATATATGTGTATATATATGTAAATAAATATATATATACATACATATATATATAAGAGAAAGAAAATATATATATATATATATATATATATATATATAAGAGAAAGAAAATTATAACTGTAAGTTGAACTATACAATCATCAGACTCCAAAAAACAATTTACAGAGTGCTTGTTCCGCGGAGTTTCAAAGAATCTAATTCTTGTTATTCTACTCATCAGAGAACATAAAGAAATCAGCAGTTTATATTTGCTATGCTAAAATTTGCTTGTTAAGGCATTAAGTGGAGCCGCAATTTATTGTAATTATAAATTGCCCAATAAAAAGACAAGTGAAAAAATGTTGGATATATATATATATATATATATATATATATATATATATTAAAAACGCGCATAATAGTTCAGCTTCCATGAAAATACTCTCAAGTCGATCCGAAATGCAAAATAGTTCTTTAGAGAGAATGGAGTCCAAAATAAGTCCAGCGTTACGATGCATATAATCTGATTGGAAAGCCTTCAAAACAGCTGAAATAATTAAAATTGTTTTTTTCGTGAAGTGCGGTAGTCTAAAGAAAAGTCTGCCCCAGTCAAATGGAACCGAAGATTAAAAAGAGAGAAAACCAGTATGAGAATCTTCATGATCGGCTTAATTAGAAAAAAGTGATATCATCAACTTTTAAAGAAATTAAGATCAGGCTAAGCTTGAAAAAGAAAATCAGTCTGTGACAGCTCGTATTACTCTGATCGGAAATTTTCTAGACAGAACGAAACAGATTTTCCTATAAAGTGTTAAAGTTGGGGAGTGAGGATTATTAAGTTTTACGTGTTGCAGAATTTTAGTTTATTAAGGCTGTCGAAAAGCCATGATGATGATAAAGATGACAAAATAATAATAATAATAATAATAATAATAATAATAATAATAATAATAATAATAATAATAATAAATACAAAGTAATTCTAATTACAGTATAGTCAATGATTATTTGTAATAATAATAGTAATTTAGTAATTATAGTAATAAATTTGGTAATAATGTAAAAAATAGCAATAATGATAAAAAACGGTAATAAAGATGGCGATAATAATAACATTTATAAAGCTACTACGTCTAAAAAAAAGTATAGTAATGGAACTAAACATAATAGCAGCAACAGTGATAGTGACACGAATGATGATGTCAATCATATACCGGTATTGATAAAAGGTAAATATATATATATATATATATATATATATATATATATATATATATACTTACACATATATACATAAACATACATACACATACTTACCCACATTTATGCATACATAAGTACACCCATAAACACACAAATACACACACATGCACACACACACATATATATATATTTAAAAGAAACCTACGCATATAAATATAAATAAATATATATGCAATCACATACATAGACACACATGAGGACAATTATATACACATACCCAAATTATAATAGATGTTACTACCGCTACTACTACCACAACTACCACCACCACTACCACCAGAAACACTACTAATAATAATAAGAAGAAGAAAATACCTAGTGAAAGAATAGTAAATGCGCCTAAATAAAATTAAAATTGAAAATGTATTGATAATATATATACATACATATATATATATATATATATATATATATATATACATATACAACGCCGGGCTGAAATGCTAGTATATATATATATATATATATATATATATATATATATATAGAGAGAGAGAGAGAGAGAGAAAGAGAGTAAGAGAGAGGGGAAGTGAGAGATAGAGACAGAAACCTTTAAGGTAATGCTGACAGGAATTTACCTGAATGTGATATATATATATATTTTACGAATATATTTTCAATTTTTAATTTTCTTTATCCTCTATACGCATTGGATAGAAAGCATTGTCTGTATACATCTTGCTCTATATGCAGCTAGACACCAGCGAAAAGCGAACTGAAAATTGGGTATAATGATGCAGTTAAGAATTTAGATAGAATTCAAATTCATCTCTCGTTATAATACAAATAACATCTCCAAAAATGCTTCTCGATTTAATTGAGGCTATAGTTTGCTATTTGAGAAATAGGTGTGCCTAGAGATGGATATTTATGAAAACTGAATAAGAGTAAGTAAATATGGCAAGATACGTTTCGGAGAGAGAAGCATATATACAGAGATAGATATGCATTATTGAGAGAGGTGTTTCATAATGTATATATATAGGTTGATGCATATATATATATATATATATATATATATATATATATATATATATATATAAAGGTTGAGGATACTGTGTCTATTTGTGCGTACATAGGAAAACTCGTACTTGATATATTCTCAAAATACAAAATATTTTCATATCAGTTTTATTTGCATTTTGTTTAATCTATATTTATATATATATATATATATATATATATATATATATATATATATATATATATATATATACATGTAATGGATCAGAGGCAATTGCATTGTTATGAAGACTGAAATTTTATCTATTTTTTGCAGATATTATCCGTGTGAGACGCTAAGAAAGCATCCTGTCATGGAGTTGCGTCAGAATGAGGATATGTGCCCTTAGATTTGTTGTAAAAATGTACTGAAAATTGTAGTGACTATATAGAAAATCAATTCTGAAACAGAGAAGGTCGCTAATTTTTACGGTAATGTTCCGCTTTAATTTTTCGAGTGAAAAGAAATAGGAGGCTTTACTTTTGCCACGATCTTCGCATAAAAAGCGCACTCCAAACGCCTATTGACATCTATATTTGTTCATAAAAAATTAATCTGTGCATGTATATGTGTTTTGACCTCTTGTTATTTTTATGTGATTCTAACACATCTAATTGATGATTACACACAATTACAAAAGTGACCTTCGTTTTGTTACTTGTAGAATATTTTAGTGTTTACAATTAAAAAAGGATAGATTATTTATTTGAGACGATTAAAACAGTAAGAATAATTTAAATAAAATATTTAAATTGATCTATTTAAAGTTATTTTGATTTATTTAAAAGAAAATATTTAGTTGATACCTATTTTTACAGTATGTAAAGAAGAAAATTTATTGTGTTACAAAGATATAAATTGCTAAAATTTTAAATAAAAGAACAAAGAGAGAATAATTATTTTAACGCATATTTAAGATAGATTGACAATTATTTTAATGGGAAAAGAAAGGCTGATTTATTGTCATATTAATAATCCTGAAACATTATTGGAAGAGAAACAGTATTGTTCACAGTATGTTATGTAGAAAGTAACCGTAGAATTTCAGCGGGGATTTATAAACATATATACAACCGCAATCAAGTCGACAACGATATGTAATAACATATAAATGAAAAACTATCATACCAACAACTTCACAAACTGTAAAATTTTTGAAAATACAATAATATTTAAAATAAAAAACATTAAAATAATCGATTACTAAAACGCCCTTTTCTCGAACATGTAAGATTTCAACGACATTTTTAATTTTACTCAGGTTTAACACTGGCATACAATAAAAAAAGTCCAACGTATGAATTTTGTATTATTCAATCTAACAGCATCATTAAACAAAAAGTATATACCTTTCATAATTTATCTAGTGTCATATTATTAAACCAAGATGATATTCAGATTAAATGTTAAATATTATAAATTATCAGCAAAAAGTAGGATTTTGATATATTTTTTTTGTGATCTGTAAAAGTCTTATGCAAATTATTTTTGAATGTCTAGCACGTTGTTAAACATATTTCAAACCTTTAATCGGTTCATCTTGATTGGCATTTTGGATTGATGTCAACTTATTCATTTTATCCGTTAGTTGTGTGTTTTGCTAGTAATTAATGGAGAGTGAATAAACACGAAACAAGGAAAACAAAATGTAAATTAAAAAATTAATCTTAGCATTCACCCCGTGATTGATTAATGTCACAAGAATTAATTCCGAAAGTACAGAATAAATTCAGAAATAAAAATTTAAAAACGGAAACAGACATTAATTTTGACAGTTCTAATTATTTCCATACAAACTTTTACTCGGATTTAAATATGAAATACATTAATAGATTATGAAAACGGAAATGACAAGCGGGGGGTGTACAAGGGCGTGTAATTCTTCGGAGCACCTATTTAAATACTTGTAAAACAGGCAGAGAAGTGCAACATGTTGTCAATGGGAGAGAGGTTGAAGCCTAGCCGACTGTGCGAGACATATTAGCTTGGTGACTTTCTTTTGAATCCTATACAGGAGTGAGAGACTAGTAGCAAATGCACCAGCACAATACGCCATACCTGGGCAAATAGTGGCCTTGTGGAGGTACATGATACTCCTAGACGCAAGTAACATTCTAGCACAACAGAGAGTACCTATCTTCATAGAACTAGCCCCGGCAATGGCTTGAATGTATGTGTTCATATATATTAATTTGTTATGCATACATATGGCTTTTAACAATTTTCATTGGCTTTTATCAGCTTTTATCATCTCTAATTTACAAACAAACTTTAACTGTTTGATTTCTTCTAGGGAACATATAGATTATCTTTGATATATATATATATATATATATATATATATATATATATATATATATATATATATATCCGAATAACGAGATGGATTAAATCCTATATTAATCAGTCTTGTGGGTCACAGTCTTACAAAATATTTTCGGGGGTAATCATTTTATATAAGACAACCCTAGCCAAATAAAATTGCTCAATATACGAGATGGAGCAAATTACAATACAGCATATAAGAAGTGCTGAACATCAGCATGCCTGCTAAGATTTAGACTGGGATCGTCCTAACAGCGGTATTTATATTGAATGTGTTTTCATGTAGAAAACATAAATACATAACAGCACTCCATGTCAGGTGAAATATAAGTTATACATAAGGAATATTTTACAATATGTTCAAGATTCATATATTTTTTTTTTACTTTTATTTACCCTAAACAATAAAAAACGCCACTCGAATATAACGTGCTATATGAAACCACATCTTCACGGACAGGTGGTGAGCAACGAGATACCCGTTCACGGTATATTTAAACTTCTGCAGGTCAGGAAAGTCAGGGAAGCAGGTGACCAAGCCAAAATGTCAAAGTCTAGCAGTTCGAAGGATGAAACTATTCGAGTAGAAGGTTTTCCAGCATATAAGAATTACTAAAGTAAAGGGGTTGGATGTTGCTTTTAGTCGCGTTAGTCGAGGGTATTTAATTCGATGGGGACCAAGTCATATTTATAAAACAAGCACAAGGTTTCAAATTAGCATCGATGAGATGAAGTTGAAGCTTGGCTTATATTAGGTTAGATACCCTTTCTTTTTTGTACCCTGACTAAGAGAGATAGATTAGTGATAGATGCATCAGCCCATATGTGGTAACAATACTCCGTGCATGGAAAATAGTGGCTTTGCAGAAATGCAGGATACTGTCAAGTGTGAGTTATTTTCTAGCTCGCCTTCTTTTCAGAAATGCCATCATTGTATAGCAATATGTCTCTTGTGAATATAAGGCCGAGGAGTTCGGACAAAGAGCTCTCGTATATCGTAGACATAACAATAAATGATATATCAATACGAAACATGCTGATTGAGAGTGCATTGTAATTTACGCAATAGAAATAAATTGATGTTTCCTGTCTAACATAGTTACTGATATAAGCATTTTTAGAAGCAAAAAAAAAAATCTAACTTTTGCTTTTAATGTGGAATAAAACTGAATCATTGATTCCTGGAATAAATAAAAATTGAAAAGTGGTTTACAAAATAAATGCTTTATTGATTTATACACATTGATTTATGATATAAAAAATTGCCATTTATTTAACACAACGAAATATTTTTTATTCGATCTTTGTTACAATTCTGTTGCATCGTAATAGATATAAAACAACGTTAAATTAAAAAAAAAATAGAATCTAGAGATCAAACAACATTTACAAATTGTTACATTCCCCTTACTAATATGCGAGCCATATATATATATATATATATATATATATATATATATATATATATATATATACATATATATATGTGTGTGTATGTAAACAGATATATATATATATGTATATATATGCATATATATATATATGTATATATACATGTATATATGCATATACCTATATGAGCTTATATGATTCTATTTATAGATATGCAAGTTATATATATATATATATATATATATGAAGCGAATAAATAATACACGTATGTATGCATGTGTAATTATACATGCATGCGTTTATATATTAGTGTTTATATGTACGCACATATTCATAACTTCGAATGCGTATTTTGTCTTATATATACTCATATATTTATAGCAATAAAGGAAATTATAGCATACGCCAGTCTGTATAGATGTGTAGCAACCGCACATGCCAACAATCATAACAGAAACAACAGAGACAGTTCTTAGTCTACGGTTATGAATATGTGCTTCCTTTTTAAGACCAGCTCTGATTGTGCAATCATTCAACGTCCTTTCCGTCTTCCTTACTAGGAAGCCGTCTTTGAAACGAGCCTAGTACGTGGGAGAAGTTGATGAAACAGAGGGCCTACTTCATTTTTTCTGATAAGAGACAAACGCAAACTGACATCTCAGGGTACTCTCCAATTATGGATGGTAGACTATGTATGTGTGTATATACATACATAGGCTATGTATGGTCGCTCAACATCGTAGCAGACTACGTCGCAATGGATATAGGGTAATTAATAACTCGACTCCTATTTATTTTGTAACAAGGCCATTTATTTCCGGATAAAACGTGACCGTTCTCTCTCTCGTTGACCTCTGTCTTCTCGGACGTCATCTTACGGCGACGTCATTTCGCACACGGCTCGGCATTTGCATAAAGCCACCATACTCTGTTATGTCTCTTCAGTTGCAGTTTTTACACCAGCAAGCATGCCTCCATTATTCATCATGTCTTGTTCCGAAGATCGAATCTCCGTAACCTTAAACTTCTGATCTTCATCAATGTTATTGCTTTGCCATTCAATTCCGTCAACTAATTAAAATACAAATTCAAATTCAAATCTATAGTTCCTTCTTGCCAAACTTTCACAAAAACACTTGACTAGCTACAACCACTATATACGGTTTCCCCCACTCTCTAGCTGCGCCTAAATCTAAACGCAGATTCCATGAACAATACTTCTTTCCCAGAACGACCCGCATGTGGAACAATGTTCCGCTGGTCTGCTTCCCGGTTGAAGACCACATGATATCCTTCAAATCTAATGTAAACAAGTTCTTCTTTAGTCGTCCTCATAAATAATAAAATTCTACCGAATTTACATTAATGATTACTGCACTATCATTTTACATTCATTAACTGATATCCTCGAGTGGCCTTCGGGCCTTGATTAGGATGACACCGAAGTAAAAACAAAATAGTTTCATAGTATTACAATAAGGTTTTATCAATTTAACATCAGTCTTGTTTTTAAATCGTAAAAATAGTATTTCATAGGCATTTAGTTATTTTAAATAAGTCATACCTAGTTCATTTATTTTTTTATGATTACGTCCGTTTGTTGTTCTTTTTCTCAATGAACGAAATCTTTTTTTACACGCTTCACATAACAATTTGGGGGTATTATTGTTTGGGGGGGGTAACATTTTCACAGGTTGTTCATGTGATTTTTTACGTTCGCTTCTTCTTTATTTTCCTGTTTTTATCTGTTTTTGTCCACGCTCTTTTTTGCGATAAATACGTACAACTTTTCGTGTTGTTTCCTTCCGTTTTTCTCAGTTTTTTCTATTATCGAATTCACACCGATCCTTTTTATTTATTTTTTTATTATCGAAATGAAACGAAAAAGATTCATTTGCTTTCGGAGTCATTTTTGTTTGTTTTGGAGTTTATTTTTTATTTTTTTTAAATTTTTGTTTTCCTTACGTTTATATGTGACATAATTACAACCAGGTATTGCAGTAATTAATGAAAGACATAATAAATGATAAATACACGGTAGAAGTTTCGTCTCATTTTCGTTTCATTTCCTTAGGATAGGATTGTTTGAACAAATTTCTCCTTAATAAAACTTTGAGACGAACTATTTTTAGTTGCGGATGCCGGTAAGTAACCAGTCAACAATACCACAGCTTCAACGGCTAAATCCACTTACATATGTTATTTTAATTAATGCAGATTTCGTATATATTATTATAGAGTCAATTTTCTGTCCATTGTAATATATTATAAAATTGTGATTTCAAAAATAAACAATATACTCATATGTCTTATTCATTTATTACAAGAAATTTAACAATTAAACGACAGTCACTCGAAAGAAATAAGATGTAAGCGTGACACAGAAAATACCACACATCGTATTGATATATAGATGTTTGTGTAGCACAATCCCAACCTTATTTCTTACTATATTTTTCTTAATTATAGTTTTTAAAAAATATTTCAATTCCATTTATTCGATGCTGATATTTGATTTTGATATGATGTCACGTGAAGCCTATACAGCCTTTATACAAATTGTCATGCAAGAATTCGCTAGGAAATAGGTAAAATTAGTAAGAAATTTGCCTAATCTAACACATTCAGTATTACTTATCTTGCATGAGCTACCATTTCATGTATTTGTCAATATGAAGCTTGAAAGTTTTGATTGATTCTGAATCAACTGCCGCCTAGTACAAATGACTTCATGCAAAATAGTATATGTCCATCAATGTACACACGAGATTCGCCACGCACCTTTTAAATCTTTGAACGTAGCGTAATAAAAGATGAATATAAAGAAAATATATTGGCTTAATATCGTTACGAATGTTTACGTTTTGAGTTCAATAAGGTTTTGAAAAAGCTAAACCTTAAAACTAAACAGGCATTCACTCGCTATTCATTCTGGAACAAAATATTCCTGTTCTTTAGAATAAGGTTACTTCAAGGTTGAATGGCTGCACTGGTTCTAAAGACTTCTTTTTATTATTTGCCATTTTCAGATTATTCTTGGTAAATCGTAAATCCAATTAATCAGATAAATTTAATAGCATAAGAAACGTTTCTTTGCCGAATATACAAACAATAAGAAATAAAAGCGGATGCAACGATAAAACAACACATTTACGTTAATGTTCATTAGTTTTATCACAGTGACCATACAAAAAACACTAATTCGGTCGGCAGTGATTGAATTCTGTTGTCGGCATCTTTAAAAGTAATCAAAAACACAACAATATAAACCGTTCTATAGTTGGAAGTTTTCGCAATAACAACGCTTCTATAACCAGATTAAAAGTAAACGTTTTTTTTATGATAACAATTTTACAGTACGCGTGATGGAAAAGAGATTGGCAAAAGTACTCACAATCAGCTATATTAGATTGTATTTTCTGTCTATACTTATAAAATAAATTAACTACCTGTCGATATATCTGCTTATTCTATAAATACAGCGAGCCTTAAAAAGTGGATAAACCCTGACATCATCATATCATATGTATTCGAAATGTTTTTTGTTGGCACTGGTTTCCCCGATATTTTTCTAGTCAGAATACATTCTTGAAAGGCACCGGGTACTTACGGGAGGGGACAAGTGGATTACAACATATTGATTTCTATGGAATGAACTGGATTCAAACTTGGAACATCCAGATCGTCAGTTCGTGTTGTTAGCCACTGCACCACCGTCACTTCCCAGTGAGTAAAGTAATAAGCTATGAGTTTTGTTTTGTTTTGTTTTACATATGAATCACCACTTATCAGGGCCCAGAGACCACTAGAGGATAAGGTTAATGGGTGTGCAGTAGTCAATGGGATTATAGCGTAGTAATCGTAGGTAGTGGAAATTTTGTAAATTGGATTACTTAGGGGGATGGTTCATCAAGAACTTGTTTACGTTGGACTTGAAGACAATCAAATTGTAGTCAGCCGGACGTCAGGCAAATAGAAGAGTGTTCCACATGCGTGCAGTTCTAAGAAAGAAGCTTGGTTTATGAATTCTACATTTAGCTTTAGGCACAGATAAAGAGTGGGGGAAATTATGATAGCGTTTTCAGCTAGATGAATGTTTTTCGTAAAAGTTTGGCGATGGGGGAACCATAGATTGGAGCTCAGACGAGCACTTGCCATGAAAATAACGATAAAAAGAGACAGGCTCGCAAGTCTCTTCTGTGAGAAAGAGGTTGCAGAGAAGAGAAAATAGCACCTTCCACTAAGCTATGAAGTATTCTTTGAACTTTGTCAAGGCAAGATAAGCTGCTTCTAGCAGTTCCTTGCCCAGATCTTGCAATTATTTCATCATTGGACGTACTTGGCTTTTATATAGGTTGAGAATTGCATCAGCAGTGAAGTATCTACTGGAGTGGTAGAAGGATCCTGCCATTTTTACAGCGACCTTGGCAATGGATTTTATGTATGTGTTCCATTTCAGGTCAGGAGTAGATATAAAAACAAGAAGCTTGTCAAAACATAGAGCCACCCTCATGACGACAGCCATTTATTTCTGTTGATGCCAGATGGTGATCAAAGCGGTGATTAGGTTGATTTCTCAATTTCACCATGGGATCAAGATCAGAGGAGAGAGAGAGAGTCAGAGGAAACTTGGTCATTTACGCCTTTGATGTATTGCCATGGATGGTAGTGTCGTCAGCATAAATATCAACGAATGATCTTAGGATGCTATTTGGAAGATCATTTATGTAGATTAGAAAGAGAGTTGGGCCCAGGATGGATCCCTGGGGGGCCCAGCATTAATACTGTGAGTTTCTGATTTCTGCCCATTAACCACTACTGTTATGAACTTATCCGACAGAAATAATTTAATAATTGAGAAGACATTTCCAGCTATACCGTAGCTGGATATCTTATGAAGTAAACTTTTATGCCATACCCTATCAAAGCCTTTGATATGGCATGAGCAATTGCCCTAGAAAGAAAGCCTCCATCGAGAGATCCGCTAATCCTATGAGATATAAACTTTAGCTCATCTGCTGTAGATCTAGCAGAACGGAAATCATATTGCATGTCTCTTAGAAGTTTATTTTTGCTGAGGTGGTTGACTATCATATGTCACTCGTGTCTTATGGAAACAGATTAACCAGAAACCATTGTCAAACCTGTCTTCGTGTAGACGATCAGGCACAAATTATCGTGCTGTGTGAGTTGTTCTGGGTGACCAGAATATCTGTTGAACTTTTTTGGATGACCAGAATACCTATTAAACTTTATGGTCGTTCCATGATCGGAAAGATTCAACACAAACTCATATACCGAGCTAACTACAGTTAAAATTTCCATGGAACCGTTGTCAGGTTATATTATAATTATTTGCAGAAACTACTTAAAAAGATGTCCGCTTAATTGAAAACGGTAAAAAAAATACCAGCATTCATATTTATGTTATTAAAATTCCTGAATGTGCAGTCATCTTCTTCGCAGTTTATACTATTCTGTCTTGTTTGAAATTGTTACCTGATCAAACACATTGATGCAGACGGAAAGAATAATCGCTTATTTAGGGCATTATTTACAAAACTCTAGACAAAATCATTTATCTCTGAATGGTGCGGCTTGTCATTTGTATATGTCTGGAAAAGTGACATAGTTGTTATAACAGTTGTGGCAGTGACCAAATTACGACAAACAGACAACAAAGACAGCAATTAATTATGTTCATTTCGTAAACAATGCGTACTGTACAAGCATTTCGTTTAGCGTGTGTTAGTAATTCGAACTAAAAGTATCACGATAAAGAGACGGCATAGATCAATAAGTTCCTTTCTGTTTCGTAATTCGTGACATGATGATTGATATTTTGAATTGGTTGTATTATTATGACTAAACGTTTTATTTCATGGCGCAACAGGTAACTGTTCAACATATAATCAGTTATAAGCGGCAGTCTTTATCTAGAATCGGCTGATACTAAAAAAGCAATAACAAATAATTTATTTTTACTTTCTATTCCCCAAAACAAGCTACACAACCGCTGATATGTTAAGACTGCTACAAATTATGGGGAATGCTAAATACAGTGTTCTTCAGATAGATGTTTGTTTTCATTACATTTAAATGTGTATTTTAATATAGAATTGGCATATCGAGACGTGCTTCTATTTCTACTTTGACCTATTCAGTTACCCCCTTTTTAGGGAGGCTAATAGTTTTATTCAATGAACGTTTCTGATGTAATCTCTGATAATTTTAAGTCAGTCCACGTTATTTTTTTAATTATTTTGTTTTCTTTTGCATTTGCTAACAATTCATTCAAGCATAAAGTTTAACGAGTTTTTTCAGGGGACAGCGAAACAACAATGGTTGAGATTAGACGATGCTAGACTTGAAGATGATCACACTATATTGAGCTGGAAAGGAGCTCTGTTATAGTGTGTTTCACAGACAGATGGTTCTCTGAACAGATATTTAATTACAGAATATTCGTATGATTTTAGTTTGTTTATTTACAATGGTTGTAGCTAGATGAGTCCTAGTTGTAAATGTTTTACTTGGAAAACTATACATTAGAGCTTAGTCGAGCATTTTCCATGAAGATAAGGATAGAGTAGATAAAGACTAATAAGTCTTTACTCTTCGAAAGAGGATTTAGGGAAGGAAACAGAAATCCCCACGAACATTAGAAGCCTGTTTTGTCGTCTGCCAAAGTAGAAAAGGGCACTGCTCTCCAAATGTGGTGAAAGCTCTCCATCTTTAGATGTATTAGATTTCCATACAGATTGAGGATTGTATAAGAAATGCGATACTTTCTAGGGTGATAGAAGAATCCAGCAACTTGATTAGCGGTTTTAGAAACAGATGTAAGTAGATCTTCATTTGAGTTTTAGAGAGAAGGCCAGCCCTAGGAAATTATCAATTCAAGAGTCTTACTCAAGCAAAGAACCATTTGTTGCATATTTGTCAAGCATTGACGTTGAAAGTAATAAAGGCATTGATGATTATTGTGTTCAATAGGTACCTCCAACGCGCGCCATAATTTTAACCCCCCTCCCTCTATGTAACACGATGTAACTGTAGTTAAATTTAATATTATCATTCTAACT
The DNA here is from genome assembly GCF_053919585.1 of Euprymna scolopes. NCBI lineage: Eukaryota > Metazoa > Mollusca > Cephalopoda > Sepiida > Sepiolidae > Euprymna > Euprymna scolopes. The sequence continues at coordinate 56,927,952 of NC_136500.1, forward strand.
TTTTTACCATTTAAAAAAGAGGCTTCAAATAAACTGTTAATATTTTTTTTTACAGCATACAAAAATAAAGAAAATGCGAGACAAAAATCGTGTTTACACTATCGACGCTTTAAAACAACGTTTTGTTGACGTTTTTGTAGTGACGTTTTGTTGACGTTTTGTAGTGACGTTTTTTTTAAGCGGTGTACACACCCACGTTTTAAAAATCAAGCAAAAATTAAATAATAGTCATATTTTCCTGAAATTTTCGATATTTATTCATTATTAAATACACTTACACAATAAACGTAGGTTATGTTAAATATATTAAATGGAAATATTTTTAGGTTTTCTACCCCCCCCCCATATTTCATGTTACGAATATTAAAAAAATAAATGTCGATCGACAAAAATTTCAACACTTTTTAAAGCTGAAAAGATAAAAAAATTAGAAAATAGTTATATATATATATATATATATATATATATATATATATATATATAATACCGTCAATCTTTTTCACTTACCCTGAAGTTGTAGATAAAATTGGACATAAAATCAATATTATAATATTAAAAAATACAATAAACAATTTTTCTTGATTTTTTTTCTTTGTAACATAATTGGAATTACAACAAAAAACAGAATTTGTAACGTAATTGGAATTACAACAAAAAACAGAATTCTAAAAAATAATTATTTTTATAAAGCTTTAAATTATATTGAATTCAAATATTACGCGATATGAAATTTAAACAGTTTTTTTTTATATAACAGGTTTCCAATAATAAAAAAAATATATTCATCTAATAGAATATATAACTCTTGAGATAATAAAAATTACAAAAGCAAAATCGACTAAAAACAATTTGTTTGGATTTGATTATTTAAAGTGACAGAGGCTGATTTTCAGATTTTGCGTCGTTTTTCCAAAAAAGTATGGACGCCTGTAAGCACAGCATCTTTAGATGCATGTATCAACAGAACAGGTTAAAATTAATTTAATCGTCTGTGTAGTTCCTTATTAAAAATCTATTTGTTTTACAAAAGGTAAGTCTTATATTGTTTTTTATCCATTTTTATTGTACATTTTATTTATTCATAAATTTCTGCATAAATGATCTTTCATAGAAATTGACCCAAACACACGAAATCACCACTTATTGTGTATGATAATGACGTTCTATATAACGGGTTGGATGTCTCTAGTGTCCAAGCTTGCAACTCTTGGGACTAGCCTATTTTATGAAAAATTGATAACAAGCTTTTATAATATGTAATGCCTTCCCGAACAATTTTCGCTCCGCTCTTCTTATCGTTGATCCAATGCACATTGCAACAAAGCAAGGGTCGTTTTGTTATGTCGGTAAAAATACATAAGATCAATGCAATTTTGAGTAGAATTCCAATGTATAATGCAGATATACGTATAAATACATGGATAACTCTTTTAATATACGTATAGATAAATGAGAGGCTCAACTTCATAGTGTTTCTGTAAAGACGTTCATCTAAAGAACACCTGCCTTCAATAATCATCTGGGCATCTCTTATCTAGATTAGCTGGCAGATTTGTTCAAATCACTTGAGAATTATGCTAACTTCCATAAAAGTTCATTTGTATGACTTGGCTGGCGTTCACCATCTACTGTTTTCATTGCACCACTTATCAAGGCCCAGAAGCCACTCGGGGATAAGGTTATTCTGTGTATCAATGGGATAGTGTTGCAGTATTCATTAGTATTGGAGATTTGATAAAGTGTCATTACTTAGGGGGGTCATCAGAAATTTGTTTATATTGAACTTGAAGACATCCATGTTGAAGTCAGGAGGGAAACAGGCAAGCGGTAGAGAGTTCCACAGGCGTGCAGTACATCCTAGTATGAGTACATTCTAGACCTTCCCTCTAACATGATTATGTTTGGCTCGTTAAGCCAGAAAAATCGACTGCTAAAACCACCTCAGACATACGTCGGAAGGTATGCTACCAGTCTCAGGTTAGGAAGATCAGTTTCCACCATGAACACTCATTCCGAATGCGAATCATCAGATGATTACTCGAATGTAGCAAAGCCCACTCACCTACTTCAGACGATTATATTCTTTTTTTGCAGGACATATCACTGACATCTACATATATATTAATGTATATATGTATCACAGAATATCAGAACAACATCAATACTCTCGGTTTCAAATCCAAGCAAAGGGCCCTATAATCGCTCTCTTTTATTGAACTCTTTTCAGCCTCTGTTTACATCGGAAAATAGTGGATCGCGAAATTTCTGATAATATTTCAATCTTCTGCTATAGTTTCATTTAATTTTATTATTTTTACTAATTTGACATTATCGCTCTCAAATTATGTTGATATTTACACAATAAAAAAGAAAAAGAGTTTTCCTCTGATCAGTAAATTTAAATCGAAATTTTACTGATCTCCGACTACCTTCCCTTGATCTCTTATTTTGACATCGCAATCATTCGTTCTTTATGATTCTGATGTTTTCAGATGGTAAGCATAAAAGTATTGGCGGGCCAAAACGTGGTTTAAGTTCGGTGATTTAAGGAAAAAATATATTTTACGAACACAAAACTCAATATTTTACGATTAAACTCCAAAAGAAGCCTGTATTCTGTTGTTATAATTTTCGCAAACAGAAAAATCAAACAAGTATATCAACAAGCGAAATAATTGAATTAAGGATCTGTTCATTTTTTTTTTTTTTTTCCTGTATCGGGGGTTAAGGCGGCTCAAGCTAAAGAAAGCCACGGCAAAAAATTGATCACCAATGATATGCGTGATTCTTTGAGACGCTGATTGGCAAAGCGATATCTAATGTGATTACAAAGATGAGTTATGGGCTATTTCGGTAATTCATCTTAGATGCATTACTTTCGATAATGTTCTCATACGTATTTCCTATGCGAATTGCTGAATAGCTGAAAGATGAGTCATATCTTATGAAAAATTAGATTTCTTTCTTCATTTACTTTTTAATCATTTGTCTTGCGCGTTTTATGCATGCGTGTTAAAAAGTGTTCGTAACATACAATGCAGCTTTCTGTTTAAAAAGGTACACCTGGAGCTCTAAATAAAATTCTTATAATGCGCACATGTTTCGATCCGGTTTTTAAACTGCATTTTTCTCGGTTCTTTCTCACACACTTACTATCTCTATCTATACTTATATATAAAAAGAACTTTTTGTGTTTATAAGTTAGTTTCGCATGGACTCCGAAATGGCTCGGCCGATTGTTGTGAAATTTTACACAAATGTTATTCATGTACCTAAGAATGTTCTTAGGTTTTGTATCGGAACACCTCCGATAAGTATCGAAAATCCATAATCGAAAAATTCTATTAAAGAAAGTACAGTCTTATTTTGACCAACGTGAAGACATTTATACAGCCTAACATCAAAAATGCATTTGAAGAGTTTTATAACCGTACAAGCAAAAGAGCATGGGATATTAAATCAACAGTACGTTCTTTGATAAGACAGAGGCGCGTTGAATATAAATGTTTCTGTTTAGACAATAATATAATCACTGAACTTGACATTTGCATTTTATCATTAAAATAATTTCATAAAATCAACTCTAGGTTGTCTACAGTGCAATGCAGATTAAAATGAATTGTATGCTAGTGCACTAAGGAAGACCTGTGAAGCTTTCTTCTAACTAAAGCAGGCAATCAATCGATATATATATTGAAAAATGGACGATTTCACCGATTTTGATGATGAAAACAGTATGTGAAGTGTGGAACATTGGTTGATATTTATTCAATTCAGAGCCATGTCGGGTGTCTATGCTAACTGCATGTATACTTGTGCATTGCCACATTAACCACGAGAGATTTTTTTCTGAAAGGCACACAGCCTCGTTTCAGGTGATGGAAAACGTGAAAACGATACAGAATGTTAAGCTTTGAATAATGACCATCGATTATAAAACGTTCGTTCATGCAGTTAGTGTTAGTGACTTTACGCGTGTGTGCGGAATATAAGGGGTTATTCTGTCTATTTTAAAGTTTGATAAATAATACATTTAATTTCACTTGAATAAGAGCTTAAAAAGACAATATCATGAGACGGGAAAATAATGAAATAAAATAGGTTTGTTTATACAAAAGAAAAGATAAGATCCTACTGCGTCTAACTGGCTTCACAAACGAGCAAAGAGAAAAATTATATATATATATATATATGTGTGTGTGTGTGTGTGTGTGTGTGTGTGTGTGTGTCTGTGTGTGTGTCTGCGTGTGTCTGTGTTATTTGTTTTTGTTTTTGCGATACGTTTTGAATGAATTCAATTATCTACGAAAGTGCATTTTTACCTAAATGCGAGTTTGGAATATTTTTCCTTTTAACCAATTTATCCACTGACACGTGTTATGTTGTCTACGACTCATGAGAGTGACTGAATCTGAATATATATATATATATATATATATATATATATATATATATATATATATATATACACGTGTGCATATATATATATATTATTTTTAAAATATAATTATCCACTGACACGCGTTTCGTCGTCTAGGACTCATCAGAGTGGCTGGATCTGAATATATATATATATATATATATATATATATATATATATATATATATATATATATAGGTAGACAGAAAGATCGATAGATAATAGATATATAGGTGTGTCTGTGTGTGAAGGTGTGCGTTATATTATAGACAGGATAATGTTCGTTATTCAGAGAATCGATGACAATATTGCTCTGATTTCCCGCGTTCGTATCGATAATCCTCTTCCCTCTATTCATTTCCGGCATTGGTACGATCAGCTTGCATATACTTTTTTTGCCCTAGTTTTCCGCACGCTTTGCTGTTAATTTATATATATATATATATATATATATATATAAAGAATGTTGTCTGTTTCTGTCTGTGGGAGTTCATTTCCTTATATACTCAAGAAACGACTGGGCCGATATTTTATGAAAATTTACACAAATAGACTTTATGTGCCTGTCAGTGTTCTTAGATATGTTTTGTATCAGAATGTATCGATAATCAAAATAAACCAATGAAAGAAGCAAAACGCAATTTTAAGTTAATTCCTTATACAGCCAAATATCGCAAGTGCAGTTGAGAAGTTTTCTTACCACAAGAGCCGAAAAGTTTGACATCTAAATTCAACGGTAGGTATTGACATGACAGAACTGCGTTCGAAATGAATGTTTCTTTTTAAAGCATAAATGTTACCGCAATATTTTACTTTTTCAGTTGAAACTTAAATTTTTTTTTTTTTTTTTTTTTTTTTATTCAATTTTCACCCCAAACAAGGCACAGTGCCACTTTGAAGCAGGGGGCTACTATTAGGGAATTAATTAGCGGGGTCATTATGAAGGGAGAAGAGTAGAAAGATGTTTGTTAACATTACACTTGAACTTCTGCATATCATTGCAGTTGGGAAAGCAGAATCCCGGAAGGGAGTTCCAAAGACCCGCAGTTCTGGGGAAGAAACTATTGGAGTAAAAGGCTTTCTTGCACCTAGGGATCTCCACTGTAAAGGGATGAGACTTAGTAGCTTGTCGGGTTTGTCGGGGGTAGTTACGTCGGGGAGGCACAAGTGTTTGCAGTTCGTCAGAGCATTCACCATTAAAGTATTTGTAGAACAGGCAGAGGGATGCAACATCTCGTCGATGGGACAGAGGTTGAAGCCCAGATGACAGTTCAGGACCTATCAGGTTTGCGACTCTTTTTTGAACCCTGTCCAGGAGCGAGAGACAAGCAGCAGATGCACCAGCCCAGATGTGACAACAGTACTCCATACATGGGCGAATGGTTGCCTTATAGAGGTATAGGATACTGGCAGGCGTAAGTAGTTTTCTAGCACGGTAGAGGGAGCCAACCTTCCTTGCAGCAGCCTTGGCAATGCTCTCAATGTATCTATTCCAGTTCATATTCCCTGTAAACGTTAGGCCGAGGAGTTTAAAAGAAGTACTTTCAGGCAATGTGTTCTTGGCCATTGCTATTGGTGGTAGAGAAGGTTTCTTGTAGTTATTGAAGGAAACAAGCTTAGTCTTAGCAGCATTGAATGAGACCAACCATTTTTGTCCCCATTCCACTACGGATTGGAGGTCATCCTCTAGTGTTTCTGCAATTTTCTTGGATATGTGTTCATTTGTTTTCCCCTCATATCTGTTATAGAGAGTGGTGTCATCGGCAAATATACCCATCTCCGAAACAATATTATCAGGGAGGTCGTTTATGAATATCAGGAACAATAGAGGTCCAAGGATAGACCCCTGAGGCACTCCCGCATTTATGTCATATTGTTTGGATGTACGTCCGTCGAGGACAACTTTGATTTTTCTATTACTTAAGAAGGATTTAATTACGTTATGAATTCTTCCAGTGATTCCATATGATCTAATTTTCCTTAGAAGACCATCGTGCCATACCCTGTCAAAAGCCTTAGATATATCAAGGGCCACCGCTCTACCCTCCCCTGTTTTATCCAATGAACGGTATATACGTTCAGAAACTACAGTTAAGATATCTGCTAAATGAAACTACAGTTAAGATATCTGCTAAATGCAAGCCATTATCAATGCGCCTAGGCATATTAAATAAATAGTAGGTTCTTTGATATAACATAGGCGCGTTTGAAATGACCGTTTCGGTTTATAGCATAATTGAAGCATGATAGTTGTCTTTTGCATTTTAATATTTATTACGAACCATTATATATAAAAATAATTTGATAAAAACAAGATAGGTTCTCTACAGTGCAATGTAGACTACAATTTCATGTGCACCAAGTCACAGTGAGGAATCATGTAAAGCTTCCCTCCGATGCACCTCAATGAGTCACCTGCTAGAGCAAACAATTTGATTGAAAAATATGCGATTTCACTGTTTTCGATGAAAATAAAAATGTGTGACTGTAAAATATTTGTTGACCCTCATTCAATTCCGGGCAACGTGGGGTCTCCCCAATAGTATTTATATATCTATATATGTCTATAAAAGTGAAATTGTCTCTGTGTGTACATTTCTCTACCAAACTACTCTGTCAATTTTCAGTCTAAAGACTCGAAATTTGACATAAGGGGTATTGAGATTTGGGAAAATCTATTTAATCGGTTTTCGGTCAGAATTTGGCATTCGAGGGGTCAGAGTTCAACGATCTGAAAACTCTGTCAAACTAATCCGCCAATTTTAGGATTAAACACTTGAAATTTAAGGTGTAGGTTAATTGGACATGGATCATACTTATAAATTTGATTTGAGTTCGAAACAATAAATGTTAAGAGGTCAAAATTGGGATCAAAGTTAAAAATAATGTGACCTCTGCTGTTTCTACCAAATTACTCAATTAACTTTTCAATTTTTAATGAGCCCAAAACAATAAATGTTAAGGGTTCAAACTAAAAAAATATTGACCTCTACAATCTCTACCAAATTTTACTCGACCAATATTTGCCTAAACATTTGAAATTTGACATAGTATTCAGACATAGGTCAAGCTTTTTAATATGTTTTTGGCCGAAAATTTGGCTGTTGAGGGGGGCAAAGTTTACAAAAATTTGACTTTTACGGTCTCTAGCAAACTATTCAGTCAATTTTGGGTTAAAATATTTGAAATTTTATATAAAGGGTATTCAGACATAAGAGCCAGATACGTCCAAAGATGGAATATGTGTTGCCATATCTGAGCAGGAGCTGCTTAAAAGATCTTATCCTGCCTTGACAGAATTCAAAATAGTGGAGGATGCTATTTTCCCTTCCCTGCAATCACTTTCTCACAGAAGAGAGGTTGTGAGCCTCTCTCTGCTTTATCCTTAGTTTCATGGCAAGTTCTTGTCTGAGCTCCAATCTATCGTCCCCCTCGCCAAACTTTCACAAAAAACATTCGTCTAGCTGAAAACAGTATCAATCATTCCCCCCAATCTTTATTTGTGCCTAAGTCTAAACATAGATCCCATGAAGAAAGCTTCTTTCTTAGAACTGCACACCTGTGGAATTCTCTTTCATTTGCCTGCTTTCCGGCTGACTCTAATATGGTCGTCTTCCAATGTAAGCAAGTTCTTGATGAGCCGTTCGCCTTAAGTAATCCAATTTACCAAATTTATGCTACTACCAATTACTAAGTCATTGTCCCATTGACCACTGTACACTTATTAACCTTTATTCTCGAGTGGCTTCTGGGACTTGATAAGTGGTGACTCATTTGAAAAAAAAGGACATGCAGCAAGCTTTTTAATTAGTTTTAGGCGAAAATTTTGCTGCCAAGTGGTCAAAGTTGAAAGAGTTGACCTTTGCAGACTCTACCAAACTCTTCCGCCAATTTGGGGTCTAAACAATTGATATTTTAGATGTAGTTCATCTGGACATGAGTCAAACTTTTTACAAATGTACATTTCAGCCTCTGTCCCATCGACGAAACGTTGCCTCCCTCTGCCTGTTCTACAAGTATTTTAATGGTAAATGCTCTGACGAACTAAATATACTTGTGCCCTCACGACGTAGACACCCTCGACAAACCCGACAGGCATCTAAATCCCACCCCCACACAGTAGAGATCCCTAGATGTAAAAGATCTTTCTACTCCAGTAGTTTCTTCCCCAGAACTGCTAGACTCTGGAATTCCATTCCAGGTTCCTGCTTCCCTAACTGTACTGACATGCAGAAGTTCAAGTGTAACGTGAACCGACATCTTGTTGCCCAAATCCCAACATAGTGTCCCAGTAGTTGCTGCCCCTGATAGTAGCCCCCTACACCAAAGTGGCAATGTGCCTTGTTTGGAGTGAAAATGTAATTAAAAAAATTATGACCAGTATATAAGGCCCGAGCAAAGCCGGGCTTAACTGCTAGTATATATATATATATATATATATATATATATATATATATATATATATATATACTAGACTACCCGTGACCCGTTGGGTCAGTATGTTATATTAGCTATGGAATTCATGTATGATCGTAACACTTGTGACGTAAAGAAAATAGTTTTTGTGACATAAGAGAAACATTTCTATGAAAGTATATTAAAATGAAAAAAAAAATATAGATAGATTTCTATGAGTCATTCTGTTTATAATTGTTTAATCTTGAAAAAAAAATACAGCCATTGAATTATAAGTGGTTTGCCATACTTATAGGTAAATGTGAACTGAACAGATACCATAATACTTAAAGTAAAATTCAAATTTTGAAATATCTATTAATTTAAACGTGGAAAAAAAAATTGGGTCGCTGAAAACGTAAACAGTAAAACAATACATTGTAAAATAGTAGATTTATTTGCAAGAAAACTGCATTAAAATAACTTAAACGTAATACGGAAATGAACGATGTAAAAAAAACATGCAGAAAGTATTAACAATTGTTTATTTGGATAATTTAAAACGCAAAAAAAAATAGGCCGCTGAAAACATACACAGTAAAAAAAATTTTATCCTATGAACCTTATTTTGGCTTCTTGTAATTTAAATTATTAACTAAACTGAAGTTTAATGAGCCTGTTCTTTTGGCGTCTAACCGAATTAATTGATTTTACTGCATTTAAAAATTCTCTTCTTTTCTCGAGTTTTAATGTTCATTTGTTTGAATTTCATGAAGATTATTCGACCACGAATCGAAATCATTCGGGCTACATATAGAATATATAATATTTCTATTTTTATAACAATAAAAAGATAATAAGAAAAATAGGAAAAGAAAAACAGTATAATTAAGCAGAAATTATGTTATTATTAACATAGTTTGCTTAAATAAATATATGTGAATGCACGTCTGTGTCTGCGTGCGTGTGTGCGTGTGTGTGTGTGTGTGTGTGTGTGTGTGCAGTGCGCTCTGAATGAATATGAATGCTTTTGTAAGGTAAATATAAGCGTCATATATTGGCCAATAATAGATTTATTTCATAATTCCAAGTATATTTCTTCGAGGAAATATTGGCGAATATAGTCCGTTCGTAGAATTTAGCCCAACTCAAAACATGATCTAAAACAGGAACATGCGACAAGTACGGTGTCCTTTTAGCGACGCCCGAAAACAGTTTGTCACACCGAATCAGTTTTTCGTTGTGTAGGTGGGAGTTCGGTTCTACTGCCATACGAATAGGTTTACTGCGACAAGCCTCTGCATTGAGCACCTGATGAATATGGATAGTTTCAAAGATTTTTTGAAGTTGCGGGCAGCATGATATGAAAAAAGAAACGTATTTTTTGTGAATTAACTTCTTTTTCGGTTTGCGAATAATTTTTTTTTAAAGAGCGACACAAGGTCAGAAGGTGAAGAATAAGCAAGCTCTCCTAAAGGAGGGGCACTTTTGCCTCGACAAAAACTGCCTGAGCCTCCTCGTCTGCATTACCCAGTCGGGGCGCATCGGACGAAAAGCAATAAATTTGCCCCACCCGAAAGCCGGGTAGCAAGGCCTGTGAAGGTGGACTTCCTGTGTTATACCCAAGCGATGTACCTCAGTCCTGTGCCAAGAAGTGATACTTGACGAGTACTTTACCCAGTCTCCAAGCAGCCGAACCAGCCAGGAAGCTCATCTCATCACGAGTGATGAGGTATGGTCCCTTACAGTTAGGAGATTCTATTTATAAACGCACAACCTGAAAACAGAAACGACCCCGATTTTATTGGAAAGAACGCAACCGTCTTTGCCGTGTTATTACAGTGCTTAGATGACCGAAGTCTATAATGGGACTAGCCATGTTAAGGGAGCATTATTTATCTGAATGAAAACCCCAAATTATCTTTTTATATACTGAACTGACATCTGTCAAACGAATGCCAGCCGAGACGATAACAGATTATATTATAAGAGCCGAAACCACTACAAATTTTTAAAAATGCCTGGAGAAGTTATTAGTGACAGTCTGTTAATCTCTATTGTCCTCAAGGGATTACCGAGTGATTTCAAGTCATTTACCACCGTAATAACCCAAAAGGAAAAAAAAACATGACTTTTAGTCAATTCTAGGTGGCACTTAGGAGTTACGAGGAAACTGAGAAAATGATCACAGAAAAAAACGAATCTACAAATATCATGAAATTTAAAAATGTTCACTTAAAAACATCAAAATTTAATTATACCCATCACTGGAATAAAAACTGCAACTTTGCCAAAAACAGATGTTCCCCAGGGAAAAGTACGAAAATTATTTGCTATAATTATGAGCGACCTAATCACAAGAATTTCCAATGTAGATAAAAGAATTTCAAAGGAGCCGTTAGCGAACATATATTTTTATTTTCATGTACGTTTGACGCTTCAACAAACAGTAGTAATTTTCTTGTCGATTGTGGGGCAACGGCACATGTCATTACGAAAGAATCTGATTTCATCAATTTTGATCCCAATTTTAGGTCTCAGAATGATTTTGTAGAACTGGCCGACGACAGCCTAGTAAACAATATCGATTTGAAAAGAGGCGATGCTAAGATCTCGCTAAGGAAAGGGGAACTTTGTTTCTGTACTCAAGAGTTTAACTATGTTAAATCAAACTTAATCCTGTTTGACTTCCTTTGTCGAACAATCATTTCAACCTCCACCAGATAGTGTTAACCATATAAATATATGTAATTAAATGTAAACCAAGTCTTCAGGCTGGCCCCATGCTTCAAAATCTCTATATAAATATTAGAGGGGGGATTAATGCTAGTTTATGTTTTTAGAAACCTATACTATAAGCGCACTTAATCTCACTCTCTCTATCTCTCTCTCTCTCTCTCTCTCTCTCTCTCTCTCTCTCTCTCTGTGTGTATATATATATATATATATATATATAGTTAGTTAGTTAGTTAGTTATAAAATATATATGGCGATTAAGCTACACTGAATATTCCGCGTTTCATCCACTTTAGGATTCTTCAGGCTTATGCGCTAGAGTGGATGAAACGTGGAATATTCAGTGTAGCTTAATCGCCATATATATTTTATAACTAACTAACTAGCTCTACCTACGTATTGAGCATTTTGAAGTAAATTCTTAAAGTTTACGCATAAATTTATACTTTCGTATATTAATTTTATGTCAGTAAATGAAGTAGTTATATATATATATATATATATATATATATATATATATATATATATATATATATATATATATATATATATTGGCTCGGTGAAGTTATCCAACCAAAGAAAAACTCTCGTCTGTACTCATGCATACATACATAGTAAGAGTACTTTATCCTGTCATGAACATTAATGGTTAGTCATGAACAATTTAATTCTTCTATAAGTACATTGTTCAACAAGCTTATCAGAACGTTGCCAGTCACACGGATATATGCACAACACACATATAAACTTTATGCATGCTCGTTTGTGTGCACCCTCACAAACGTTCTTATTGTTCCTTTTTCATTTTGTGTCTCAAGGAATGTCTCTTGCATATATGTAAATTGGTCTTCAGGTTGTATGATTGTGAGGTCAGAATTTTGAACACGTTTTGTATCCTCTAGAGATCGGTAACCCGGATCTCTACATATACATATCTATCTCTACTATTATATAAAGTCACTTTGTGTATGTGTGAGTTCCTTCCCCAGAGGTTCCGAAACTGCTGAGCCTATCTTTTGAAAATTTCACACAAAGATTATTTATATGTCTGGCAGTGTTTTTAAATACGTTTTGTACAGAAATTCCTTCGGTAAGTACAGAAAAAAAACGATCTTAAAAATAGTTTTTCTTACTCAAAGATAAAAAAAAAAGATTTTTTACAGGTGCACATTTTATTTTACACTGTAAAAAAATATAATAATAAAATCTTAACAAATCATTTTCGGAGATCAACAGAATACAGGGTGGCCACAAAGTCAGGCACCAATGAACTGAATTTGAATAAATGTTACTACTATAACTTTTTTAATTTTTTAACTTTTTTAATTAACATTGGTGCGGGACTTTGTGGCCACCCTGTATGATCTTAAAAATAGTTTCTCTGTCTTATAAATAAAAATAAATTACTAATAAAATTTCAGCAAATCATTCATTCTTGAAAAAAGATTTATGGTCATCTGGAGATATAGCGTAGTGGATAAGCATTCGACTACAGCTGGGAAGATCTCCGGTTCAAGCCCGGGTGTACCTAACTATTTTGTTTTAAATTTTCTTATAAATAAGTTCAATTTACGATATAAAAAGAGTACTCTTTAAAATCGCTGCAAATCATTTCTTCATTTGACTATTATAAAACTAAACATAAAGAAGTGATTTTCGAGGACATTAATCGTCAAGCTTAAATATCAGCTGACATGATATTGGAAACAAACACAGACAGAATTTGATGAACGACATTATCATTATTTTTTATTATTTATTCATTTTGTGGATTAGTCCAGCAGGCAAATTATTTCTCATAATACATAATAATCAATAGAGGATTGATTATATAATAATACATACGTAATATGCATGAATAGAAATAAAATATTTTAGGGTATTGTACGACCGGGTAACACCTAGCGGCCAGATAGCATATATATATATATATATATATATATATATATATATATATAGAGAGAGAGAGAGAGAGAGAGAGAGGGAGAGAGAGAGAGAGAGAGCTAAATGCGTGAGAGGAAAAGATGAATCCTACGCTAGACGCCGCATCTTCCCCATGCTACCTAGCACCTTCTCTACTCTTCTGATGAGAAGCATTAGGTTTCGAAATGTCCTGGCATAAAGAGCCCCTTCTATCCCCCAAGGTTTGCTTGTATTCCATTATTCAATAAATGATCCATTCTATATCTACTAATATATAGTTTTGTGTGTTCATTTCATACTTTTGTTTTCCCATTATATATATATATATATATATAAGGGTACGGAGTTCTGCGTCATACCTCGAGAAATATACGACCACATTGCACCCACACACCTATGCAACGACATCTTATACACCCCAACTACTGACATTACATCCACACATATCAAAAACAACATCAACACCGCATGGGCCGACATATGTAGAATTAAAAAAACTCCCCAACAAATACAAACAGAACTTCACTACTAAAAATATAGACTCCCCACTTTTTACCATCTCACCAAAACACACAAAAAATCAGCAACCCCACAAATTAGACCAATAGTTTCAAGCATTGAAGGACCCTTATATAAGATCCCTTTGCTACTCTCTCAACTACTTAAACCATTACTCTCCTCCTTCCCCAGACACGTCAGCAGTTCCGATGAAGTACTACGCCATCTAAACTCCCTCCAACCGCAACAACTAAAACAAGGTAAATACGCCTTTAGCCTCGATCTAGTTACCCTCTACATCACAGTACCTGCACACCCAGCAGTAGATCTAATCACCGACCACATCTCGTCCTGTAACTTACACTGCTACGGCCTCACCCCCTCAGATATCCACAAACTCTTACTTATAATAGTAGATAACACATACTTCACCTACCAACGCCAAACATACAGACAAATTACAGGACTGCCCATGGGTTCCAGTCTCTCAGGAATACTGGCCATCACTTACATGGATAGACTAGAACGCCGAGCCCTCAACACGTGCAACTCGGTCATATTTCTCTCGAGATATGTCGATGATATCCTGATCCTCACATCATCAAGCGCCGATGCTGAGAACATCTACACCATATTCTCCGATACTGACCCACACATAGAATTCACCATTGAACACCCCAGCGATGACGGATCCCTATCACTCCTAGATTTCAACCTCAAAATAACAGACGAAGGGGCCGTCACTACTAAATTCTACCGAAAATCAGCCACTGAAGTATATTTGTACACTACAAGTCGGCCCTCCCTACTAAGGCCATTATCGGATATGCAAGGAATGAGATCATCCGCATTCAAAACAAGTGCAGCAAGCCAAAAGACAAGACAGAATGCACAAAACAGTTCCACCAGGTCCTAGGGACAGCACTGTCATTAAACACCTTTGGAACACGAGAAAACGTGTAAGAATCTTCCCCACTAATACCTGCTCCCTTAAAATACCCCCTCTCAGCGACAAGATCACTACGGCTATTCGCAGGGCTATCAGTAGGGAGGGTCTCAATATGCAACTAGCCCACTCCGGACCATCCCTTAGACAGAAGCTTTCTAAACGCAAGCACAACGAGGATCCACAACCATGCACACTGACAAATTGCCCCGTATACCCCGCAACTATTTGCCACCGCACACACGTAATCTACAAACTAGAATGCTCTGCCTGCGAAAATTCTACGTGGGCAGCACCACAAGACCCCTACACATAAGAATTAAGGAACACACACAAACACAAGCATCATCATTCCACAAACACCTCAACACCTGCAGAAACATTAATATATCTATTAAAGTCAATATTTTAACCACAGAACGCAATATTAGGAATCTTCGCATAAAAGAATCATTACTAATATCCAAACTAAGGCCAGAACTCGACAACAGACTGGAGCTTGGATCATTATTCATTATATAACTTTACATACGGCTCCCACCATAGACTTACCACTACAACCCTAACCCATTAGAACAAGTACACCAACTCACAATCCAGACAGGGCCTTACTACAAGCAACCTCCCATATAAATTATATATAAAAATTTTTTAAAAAAACTTAATAAATAAGTAAAAAGCAGCAATATATATAAAAAATAATAAAAATAGTTAACTGAAGTAACATAAACCAATTAAAAAAAACTTTTGATTTAAGCTAACCCACCTATTCAAACCCAAATAAACACTAACAACAAACACAAAAAAATAGTAAACAATAATAATAAAAAATAAAATAGAAAAAAAATGCCCCATCTTTTACCACTTATAGTTTTATTAAATTAAATAAATTAAACATTCTCAAGGAATGTCAATCTAGTGCCCCCTTCCCACCTATCTTCCTATTCCTGACAACCGCACCCCTAACCAAAATACCCAAACAGCCCACTGAAAGCGCCCCATCCCGCAACCCTCCCCCTCCTCTCTCACATACCACTCTTACTTCTCTCCTTAAAAAGCTAACCTGCACCAGCCTACTAGCGACTTATGTGACCTAGATACACCAAGTCATTCCACCTAATACATAACAACAGGAAAAATAAATAAAAATAATAATAATAAAGACAACAAAATAAACAGAGAATATACATTTTTAAAAAAGCTTACGCTAAAGCAACAAGTTATAAACTAAAACAATAAACAAATAAAAATATATACGCACAAAATTTGTTTATAAAAAATATATGTTAATTATCTAATAAGGCCATACATAAATTCCCTCCCTACATTTGCTCCGAGGCTCCACACAGCTATTCAATTTCCGCTCCATCATCTAGCATGCTTTGGATCGATTTGTCACGTCTACCATTTGAAAAGGGTTTTTTTCCGAAAGTATTATGGATATTGTCGCAGACATAACAAGTAAAACATTTGTATTTAATACAACTGAATAAATATATGTATAAATAGATATATATGTATGTACTTATTGATTTTTAAATCGACACTTGTTTTCGTCTTCTTTCGCCAACACCGACTATATTTCATTCCTCGCATTGTGATAGCCTTCTAAATCTCTACTATATATATATGCATATATATATACACACACATATATACACATATATATACACATATATATACACATATATACATATATATATACATATATATATACATATATATATATACATATATATATATACATATATATATACATATATATATATATTGTTTTAACAAAAACCAAGACTCCAAAGAATGGGTTGATGGCAACAAATAGTGTATGTATTTAATCGTTAGTTACAATTGTTTCAATATTATTCGAACGAATCCAAACATTATGTCGTTTGAAAATTTTCACAAGAGCTTTTCCTCAGACTTATTGAATAAAAAAACACTTTAACAATAAAACATTATGGAAACCATTTCCCTCATAAGGAAATGAAAACAAGCGAAAATGTTTTACATATATCGCATCCTTGCAAAGTATTTTTGAAAGATTTATATATTTACCTATTTTCGTATATCTATTTAAAAAAATCAAACAAAATATCGTACATTGTAACCACTAATTACCTATGTCCACTTAATATGTTTTAATAATAATATTCATTGATTTCTTAAATTAAATTTCTTTATTTTTTTATTTAATTTGAATTATTTTTTAATCCGGACTAGTCAACTAAGTTAAATTCCTGCGATTCCATGTTTGTTTCGCATCTGGACTTTGTTCTGTTTATTTACCAAAATATCGGCTAACCTATTTATTTGATTTAAGAAAAGTTTTTTGTTTAAAACTTATTCAATAAGGAAAGAAAGTTTAACATTACTTTATACTTAGTTCATTCTCATTTTTAATTTAAAATGAAGGATCTCAATCTATTTTTTTATTTATTTTGTATTTTTAATTTTCTTTCGTTGGCAATTGTCCGTTGGGTGGCAAATGCTTAACCCCAAAAATAGTGTACAAATGTGAGATTAAAGCCGATAATAAGAAGATATATCTTGGAGCCACGGAATGCGCCTTTAAGGAAAGGTTACAGAAACCATGCTGTATCCTTCAAAAATGAACTGTAGAATGTAACTAACAGAGAAAGTGTTAATGATGGAAGGGTGGATGGAACAATAATCAACATTAGAAATAAAAAGAGGAACACAACTGGATTAGGTGATTGGGTCAGGGAACTTCATAAAAACAAAAAAAAAAGATTTTGAATTGAAATGGCCAATAGTAGATAAGGGTTGTAAGTATAGACCTGGGAAATCAAAAAGGTGCGATCTGTGTTTACTGGAAGTCTTCTACATAGTGAATTCTAAAGAAGAATTATTAAATAAAAGGCTGGATGCTACACAGGAATGTCTTCACTGGTATAGATTTTTGCTATCGCGTCTTAAATGTAGCTGAGAGGAAAAAACATCCTGGAAAAATAAAGGTTCTTGAGTGTAAGGCCAAAGTTAATATAAAGTTAAATAGCACAGAATGATGTAAATTAGATGTGATTAATGATTCAAATCTAGCAAGAAAATCTGAAATCTTATATTCTACACTAGAAACACATTTTTAGAAATAAAGACAATGGATTATTAGATAAGAAATTTATATCTATTATAAGGATTAACAAAGATTAGCAATATTGTTTCAAAACTAAAAACACAAATTTAGTCATATTGGTGGTGAAATAGTTGATACCGTTTCTTAATCAATAAAATAGGTTAACAAAAATTAGCAGTATGAATTCAACAAAAAAATATTACTAATAAAAGAATGGGGATTAATTAATACTCTTTTTAGATCAGTAAAACTTGAAAAATCCTAGCTTTGTAAATAATACTCTTGTTCGAAACGTAGGTTAAATCTTTGGTAATAAAATTAGTATCATTGTTAAGATATGCATAACAAACTTATCTTTTGGATACGTTAGCCGAGTTTTATTTGGATTTGTTTGATTAATAAATAAATCATAAATGCATATTAGGAATTTTACCAAACCTAAAAACATCGAACGACTTGACTTACTTCCCTTTCATCGTTATGAAGACATATAAGGACTTTGGTAACTTATAATTTAAACTAAAACTTTAAAATTTCGAACTACAGAGTTATCTCCCTTTCTACTTCTAAAATATCCGATAATCGTAAATCTTAAGAGGAAAACGAAAGAAAGAAAATAAAAGTACAAAATAAATAAAAAATAGATTAAGATCCTTCATTTTAAATTAAAAATGAGTAAGACCTAAGAATAAAGTAATGTTTAACTTTCTTTCGTTATTGAAGAAGTTTTAAACAAAAACTTTTCTTTAATCAAATAAATAGGTTAGCCGATATTTTGGTAAATAACCAATGCAAAGTCCAGATACGAAACTAACATAGAATCGCAACAATTTAACTTGGTTGACTAGTCCGGATTAAAAAATAATTCAAATTAAATAAGGAAATAAAGAAATTCAAGAAATCAATGAATAGTATTATTAAAAGATATTAAATGGGCATATGTAATTAGTGGTAATATTGTACGATATTTTGTTTGATTTTTTTAAATGAAGATACGAAAATAGGTAAATATATAAATCTTTAAAAAATATTTTGCAAGGATGCGTTATAGGTAAAATACTTTCGCTTGTTTTCTTTTCGTTATAAGGGAAATGGTTTCCATAATGCTTTATTGTTAAAGTGTTTTTTTTTATTCAGTAAGTCTCAAGAAAGGCTGTATTTGTGAAAATTTTCAAATGACATAATGTTTGGATTTGTCCGAATAGTATTTTATTTTATTTAATTATTTATATTTTGCCATGTTGTTGTAGGAGCAGAGAATCGCCTAGTAAAAATAACTACCGTAAAGACAACAAACGGACGTCTACTTGCTGATTCTCTTCTCCAACAAAAACATGGCAAAAAATAATGAAATAAAAAGAAAGTCATACTGATGATGTAGTATATCTTCGAAATATATTCATGAATTTCAATATAAATTTCAAACAAAATAAATGTATGTTTATTTTGTAATAATGCATTGTTTTGGCTCTAAATGTATATGATACGTATTTTATTTTATTCAAACTAAACCAGCGCCTCTAAGGAATAAAAATCTTAACGTTAATTACACGTGACCAACGCACCGTTCCGACATTAAAAAACTACCGTAAAAACAAAAAATGGACTTCTACTTGCTTATTCTCTGCTCCAACAAAAAGATGGCAAAAAAATAATAAAATAGAAGGAAAGTCTACGATGAAGTATATCTTCGAAATATATTCATGAATTTCAATATAAATTTCAAACAAAATAAATATTTGTTTATTTTGTAATAATGCGTTATTTTGGCTTCAAATGTATATAATACGTATTTTATTTTATATTTAAGTGTATTTCACGATCGGAAAACGACGGTCAGTCTGCTTGTATATGCATATTTCTTTTGTAACTGTCCTCTCTATTGTAATTGTCTTTTGATATGTCTTTCTATATTATTATTGGTAGTAGAATACTACTAGTAGTAGTAGTAGTAGTAGTAGCAGTATGTTGAAATATTTTTTGCATGTGAGAGGGTATGATTAAAGAATTTTACTCACAGACACTGGCGATATGAATTGTCCAATCAAATGGAGCCACGTTCTGTATACAATTAATCAGAAATCAGAAATGTTTCATAATATTGAATCATTTAGCATTTCCACAAATATTTCGTATCCAAGCAAGAAGGATATTGCTATTTGCCTGCAAAACTTTGAAGTCAAACACTTATACGGAACATCTACCCTACGAAAACTCTTCAGCTCAAGGACTAGTACAGAATATCTGCCTATCGGAAAGTTTTCTGAAATTAAATTTCAATTCCGGAAATAATAATAATAACAACACCAACAACTACAACAACACTAGGGACCTTGAGGAGGGTTTCTGCCACCTAAATTCCATTGAAGATCAATGGTCGTCGCCATCGAGAAATCAATGATTAGCGGCTGTTATGATAACGCAAATCTTTCTGCTATAGTTATCGAGAAGTGAAGAGTACTGGGAATCTGGGGAGGCTTGTTATCGCTCAGACCCCAGAGAATGTCACAAATTGTTCTCAAAGAGAAAACTTTGGTGATGGTCTGTGTGACTAGTCCTAGTGGGTAAATAATAGTAATAATAATAATAATAATAATAATAATAATAATAATAATAATAATAATAATAATAAAAATGTTTGAGCACAAAACACGTATAATACTTACATTTTATAGGCGTTTGTTTATGAAGGAGATATAGATCGATTGCATCAGCCTGGAAAATAATGTGATCGAGGATTTTTCCGTATTGTTGAAGATGTGCTAAATATATTTCTGAAAGTAATGATATTCTACTTATGTAATATAAAGAGATAAGATACTTAGACACGGAGTGAATAAAAGTCAGAGGTTACACGAGACAGGAAAAAAATTTTTTTATGAAAAGTAACTACACGGTGTATTTTAAAGAACACTAATTGTAGAGATAATGACAGCTGGAATTGGTTGGTTAGAGGTGATCTTAGAAGATTAACTGAGAGCACTTTAATGGGAACTTAGGAGCAAGCAACTCTCACTTGGTCAATCAAACACTACATCGACAAAACTGCAGAACCATCGATTTACAGAGAAGAAATAATATCGCATATTATATCAGAATATCCTAAACCAGCTCAAAATTAATATCAAGGAAAACGACAATGTTAATCATTTTTTTTTTTTTTTGAGACAGCGCATACGAATTTTTTTGGTCCTTGAACATTCTAATCTAAAATAATTTTTCTCAACAAAGACAAGCAAACTTGCTTAATCATTGATCTAATGTAAAAATGAATCTATAAAAGCAAAAATTTGTGTGAACACAAAGAACAGTTTAGATTGGCTAATCTAATAATCAAACCTCCTCATAAACGATAATTGCAATCGTCTTAATTTCAGTATCAAATGAAAGAATAATTTATTGTTAATCTTGGGGCGTTAATTTTTTTCTAGATGAACATTTACAAAAATAAAATTATACGAAACTACCCGCAAAAGACATTGTATATACGAAAATTACCATTTACATCCTAATCTTATGCCTGGTTTCTATAACAACACACCCGCACGCACATATACACGCATGCATGAAACCGCCATGTTGTTATGCACACACACACACACACACACGCAAGAAATATTATCTTTAATTTTGAACTTCTCTTGTATTTAATATTTTTTTACATTTTTGAATTTTTTTAATTAAATAATTACCATAACATTTCAAGCAATAACAAATTCTTTAAAAAATATAATTAGCACGTCTGTTTCCTATTTAAAAAAAACAAAAATTGTTTGATAAACTTTTACATTAAGGCCCGTCTTATGTTCATATATGACAAAACCCGTTTCCATCGCACAAAAATAGTTTTCATTATACGAAGAAATTACTTTTTCGAAAAGTGGGTGATCACTTTTCCATGTAAATTTAACTTAGAATGAGCACCCACTTTCTGGCAACATGAGAGACGAGGCATTTTAGTGTTTATTGGCTAAAAGGTTGTTTTCGTTTTCTTTTTTCTGTTTTCATCTTTCAATAAAGACACGAGGAAATTAAAAAATAAAGAAAAATCGGTATTATTTTACTTTAAGGCTCGTCTCACATTCGTATAGAGAAAAATAGTTTTTTTGTAGTTTCGGTGTGCATAAAAAGAATATGGTAACCGTTTCCGTCGCAAAATTACCGTTTGTATGGTATTAACACCTTAACTCTAGGACTATTTTCCATTTCACAGCCCAGCCTTCGTTTACGATATGCGCGAGCATAAAAAAGGCTATTAAATGTGCACTCGCGTACCAAACTACCTTGTAACAGTGTAGTATGAGACGAAAAACAAGTAGTTTTCCAAATATGAAGCTATGTAATTCTATTTTATCACGGGTGGCCATTTTTGTACGCGCAAGCGCGCGATGGTATTAAATTAACCCCTGAAATCTGGGACTATTTTTCATTTTACAGCCAGCCTTCGTTTATGCTACGCGCGAGCATAAACGAAGGTTATTAAATGTGCACTCGCGTACCTAACTGCCTTGTCACAGTGTAGTATTGGCGAAAAATTGAAATTAGACAAAAAATCACGCGCGCGAGTGGGAGAGGAAGTGTGGATCAAGTCGCTCGCTTCTCGCCTTCCTCCGCGGGTACCTGTGCAGTTCGGGGATGCCGCCACTCGTACTTGAAGACTGCCCTCTGCGGCACTGACTCCACTTTTTGCCCTGACTTTTGAGCTATATTATACCAGAAGACAGCTTCTGGCGGCGAAATCTGGCCCCTTTCAGCTTTAGCCTTAATGGTCCTATGATGCCGCTCCACAATTCCGTTTCTGCCTAGTCTATATGCAGCCCTGAAATAGCGCTGCACTCCCCACTTATCCAACACATTCTCCATGGCAGCTGAGCGAAAGGCAGTTCCATTGTTCATTAGCACTTCCGTCACTGGACCCCTCTCCAAAAACACCTCTTCAAGACCTTTGCAATTTCACCTGCATTTTCCGCCTTGATCTCCCTCCAAATGGCTACTCTTCCTGGTCCACAGTCGACCATTGACAGATACGGCCTCTGTCGATAGTGCGTTACGTATATCGCCAACCTGCTCCAGTTCTCTGCCACCTGAACCTCACCAGCTTCGTGTCTACTCGGCGCAGGGTCGATTGATTGACACCGGCTGCATCTCTCAATCAATGTCCTAACGGCCTCCTTTGTGATTCTGGGGTCCACCTTCCTGGCCAAGAACAAGGTTCTATCCACTCCAAAATGGTGCATGTCATGCAAATCCTTCAGAGTGTCTTCATTCAAACAGCATATTGCAACAGCCGCCTCATTCGGCGCCTTAAGCCAGGTCTTCTGCACCCTCGTCATCACATCTGCTCTGTTCTTCACTGAAGGAACGATAGTGACCCTAAGTTGAAGATCAAATTCCCTAATCAGCTCCCTTAACATCATCAATCGACGCTTTACTAGCATCTCGGCAGCGCCTTTCGTCTTCACCCTCCTTTCTTCTGTAGCTTCGGACTTGATCCAAGAGAACACAGTGGCTGAGTCGGTCCTCACCTCAATATTCTGTAGCCCCCATTTCAAGGCTAAGTTGATGCCCTTCATAACCGCATCCAGTTCTGCCACATTTGTGTGAGCCACGTCGTCCCCATTCCGCAACCAAGCAGCATATTCTGCAGTAACACCACCTATTTCCAACGTGATTCCCACTGCTATACAGCTTGCATCACACCATACAACACTTTCTGCACTGTTGGGTACATGCCAAACACCTCTCACTGGATCCTCCGTCTTCACCTCTTCAATAATCTCTCTCATAATGTCCACAGTCTCTTTATCAACTCCATCCTCCCACTTCGCTCCACCAGCTAGCCTTTTGATATAACCACATGCAGTCCGTAGCCATCCTGCAATAGGGTAATGGCCAACCAGTCTTCCGCATATTGAGAAGAGTTCTCGCCTGCTCAATTTTTCCGACACCTACGGGATCTCATTTTCCCTCCGGAACACTAACCGTCCTATCTGGTCCTTTCTTAGTTGGAGCCCTTACACAGCTCCTACCTCCAACGATTCCGGGCGTTTTGCAATTAGCCCAAAGCTGTTGAAGTGTTTTACTGCGTCCTCTGCAGTTGTTACAGTCTCATCCACCAAAATATCATCAATGTAGGAACTGGTGGCTCTTCTGACTGCATCCTCCTTGCTTAGCACCGTTTTGAGGATCGCTGCCATGATTTTTGGTGCAGCATTCAGGCCAAAACCCAACCTAGTCAGGCAGTACGTTCGGCACTTGTATCTTACCAGCTGGTATTTCCAGAATTCCTGTGAAATGTGGATCTGTAGGTATGAAGATTTTAAATCCACAATCGTCGCAGCCTTCTGAATCTACCTCCACTCTCGCATGGTCTCTCCGCACACGTCCATCACATCGCCTCCCATGTGACACGCAACGTGTACGTTCAGCTCCCTGAAGTCCAGTACTGGCCGAACTTTTTGTTTTGTGGACTGAACCACCGCCATTAACGGCAGCTCACCTTCCACCTTCTCCGTCCATGGTCTAAAAATCCCCTCTGAGATCCATCGGTCCACCTCCTCAAATTCAACTCTTGTGCCTCCTCGCAACGTAT
Source organism: Euprymna scolopes (assembly GCF_053919585.1). NCBI lineage: Eukaryota > Metazoa > Mollusca > Cephalopoda > Sepiida > Sepiolidae > Euprymna > Euprymna scolopes. The sequence continues at coordinate 56,952,556 of NC_136500.1, forward strand.
GCTCGTAGCATTCCACTCTGTTGTTCAGTATGAGAGGTTCTCCCTTCCATGCCCACTTGACTGTCCATTTCTCACCATCAAAGTGTGCAGAGAAATCTTGGTCCTCTATCGTGCAACTTTTGTCTGACTTGGCCGTTCCTGTGACACCTTTTTCGAATTGCACACCTGCAGCCCCTGGATTTGCTCCAAATCTAACGGAGTTCCTATATACCGTAACGCCCCCTAGTCGAGCAATTGCGTCGATCCCTAGCACCACATCGACACCCGTGACAATTTTGTTAATAACAATCGCCTGGATTGTTAGTGACATCCCACGTACCATCAACCGAACGATACTTGTGCCATTGCACTTCACCTCTCTGCCGTCAACTGCCGTAATGCTGCTGGTTCCATTGCATGTGTCAACCATGTCTTTGGTGACAATTGTTGAAGTACAGCCCGTGTCGACAAGGGCTTTTGCACTTCGTCCATTTAGGGTCACCTCGACTTGTGGTGACATACCCTGAAGCGCCTTCATCGAATAAGTGGGGTAGCCACCGGCGCAGTGGCTTCCCCCCTGTTCGTTTCCCTGGGGACAGAATCTGCTGATGTGGCCGACTTCCCCACAGCGGTAACACGTGACTTATGGCTTTAGCTCCCTGCACTCCCTCGCCATATGGGGGCCTTGGCATCGGTAGCATCTGCCAGAGGACCTGGGTCTTTGCCACAGTCCTCTCTGCTTTTCGCCCTTCACAATTTCCTGCTGCAATTTGCTTCGTTGAGCGACAGCTACGATTCCCTGCTCACTCTCTTTTTTCCTGGCCAGCACCCTAGCCTGTGTAATCAACTCCGCCACCTCCATAGTATTTACACCGGGCAGTTGCTGCAGAGCTATAGAAATATGGTCCGGGAAGCCATTGATTAAGGCCATCTTAACCATCTGTCGACGGCCTCCTCCATTGACTCCTGCTAGTCCCGTCAACCTCCTGATATTGTTGGCGTAAACATCGACAGGCTCTCCGGTCCACACCATACGGCTTAGTTTGCCATATGCCACAAACGGTCCTTCGGTAAATGCTTCCTTCAACTTTTCCTCAATGGCATCAACAGACAGTCGATCCTCCTCCCGCATCTCCAGATATAGGGCCAGAGCATCACCATCAAGATACAGCGGTATCAAGCTGGCTACATCTGCGATGTCCCGAAACTTAGCGACAAGTTTAACCTTGGTCAGTCAGGTTATAACATCTCCCTCTCCAGAGAACGTCTTAAGCATTTCACTGCTGATCCTCTTTGCTTTCATAGTTCCCGCCGAAATAGCTTGTAGTGAAGTAGAAAAAAAAGAAATTTAAAAAAATATATAAGACACAGCTGTTCCTTCCAAAAGGTTGAGCTCTTCAACGTCCAAAAATAATTCACCGTCACAAAAACAATTCACCGTCACTTCTTCCAACCGTCGTTTCACTCTCTGCGCTCTTTACCCTGCTTAAAAAAAGTACCGTTTATATGCTGCCCATTTCTCCACTTATGCAAATTGACTATCAATCAGAGCCATCTAGTTTTCCATTCCTCCAAACAGCCAATTTGCAAAGGGGGACAACTCAAACCACATATATATATATACGGACGTGCGATGGGCCTTAAAGTAAAATAACACCAATTGTTTCTTTTGGTCAATTATTTTTTTTCGTCGGTTACACAGCTTTTATAACCGAAGAAATACTACATTTTTCGACAAAAAGAAATAAAACATTTTTAATGCATAAAAAGCAGAAATCTAGCGTGCAATAACTTTTTTATTATTGTTTATTATCGTCTGAAATCTTTTCCTTTTGTTAAAATAATTAATTATATCACATTTTCCTTGCATGCAACTTTTTCTTTCAACTGGTTTGCTAGGATGGTCAAATTCGTTTTACTGCTATCGATAATTTACAAAGATTCCTTAATTGTTATATAAATTATACTGACATTGAAATTATATATATATATATATATATATATATATATATATAGTTTTTTAATTTTTTTTTCATAATATTATTCTGTATTCCTGCACGTCACCAATTGAAAACGAATAAAGAAAAGTTATAAGCTTTTATACTTTTCGTATTCTTTTTTATACATTTCCATTCATATATATATTCATATATATATATATATATATATATATATATATATATATATATATATAACTATTTCATTTATTCACATAAATTTACTATACGAAAGTATAGATTTATGCGTAAACTTTAAATATTTACTTCAAAAGTGCTCCATACGTAGGTAGAGCTAGTTAGTAATTTATAAGCCTGACGAATCCTATAGTTGGATGAAACGCAGAATATTCAGTGTAGCTTAATCGCCATATATATTTTATAAATTACTATATATATATATATATATATATATATATATATATATATATATATAAATGTTGCATAGGTTGACATTATTAGAGAGAGTCGGATGTGGACATGTATATAACAGTGAGAGGGAGATGAAAAAGAGAGGATATTTTTACAGTTCTTTAGATGTTTCTTCTTTTAACATATTAGAGTGGAGAGAGAGAGTGATCAGTTCTGTAACAACGGAGGATAGGATCATTTCTTGGGTGGAGAGGGGGACACATTTCTTAGATGGGTTATACACAAAGTTCATTATAAAGATGAGGTGGAACAAAGTTCATTAAGATGAGAGGGCTCAAAGTTCATATTAACGATTATTTCACATTACCTTCTGTTGTGGAATGAAGACACAAAGACGCAGTTACAAAATATGATGTGTTGTTTTATTACATTCGCCCGGTTGCAATGATGATAACATCCAAGAATTCAAAAGTCGACTACATGATTAAAACTTTCTAACCCTTCGCTTCCACAAGGGGGGGGGCTCCTCTGATTCGATCCGGACTCGACTGCCTTCTGTCTGCAACTCTGTCTCCCGTCTGTCCAACTCTGTCTAATCTCCTAAAACTAGCAAACGATATTGAGAATTCATTTTCTGCTATGACGCCATACGTGTGTATGGCCACGTGATCGTCCAGGTGGCCTAAACATGAGTCGTTTGGCACGTTTCCAAACCACTTTTGCAGAAAATGAATTTTCTCTTACCTAATTTTCCACCTAACTTATTTTTCAAAATATTTAAAATTTCTATTGTTCGTTATTCTAACTGACCTTATTTTCATTCAGTTTTCATAAAAAGAATTGAAAATCAAACATATCTACTATTTTATATTAATTTGAAAATGCGAATTCCTCCTGAATCTATTTCCAAACCTTGCTTACCAGGTTCGAATCTCGGTCTATCTAATCTCATTTTTACTTATTTAATGTTTTTCTTAATACAAGAAAAGGGGGCCTTTCTTGTGTGTATATATATATATATATATGTATATATATATATATATATAAATGTAAATTTGGTTCGTTAAAAGTGAATAAAACCATATTTCTACGTTACCAATTTATTTGAAATTTTCAGACAACCCATCTTTAGAGTCGAGGGATGTTCTATGTTATTAAAATAAATTTACCCCGTGAGTTATTAAAATATTAAATAAAATAAATATATCTTTTAACCGTTAGTGCGAATCTGTTCTGTTGATAAAACTGAACTTCCGGTTCGATTAATTTCATGGCCACGAATTGACGAAAGATTTCATTTTCTGTTTACTCGATAAGTAAAAAAAAAAAAAAAACATAATTCATTTGTTTATCTTTCAATTTTTTTAATTTACACATTTTTTCTTTATTATATAAGGCCAAAAAAAAGTTTGTCGCTTGTTTTTTGAGTTTTTTTTTGTTTGTTTGTTTTTCGATATAAGATTGGTTGGTAAAGGTTCGCGCTATTTTTTAAATCGTATTTCCAGGTTTAATTACGGTTTTATTATATGTTTTTTTTATTCAATTGTAAGGTTAAAATACACCCTCCCCTCCCCATGTTAAGAATGGATTTTTAAATAATAACGTTATTATTTCAACACGGATCTCTCTCAGCATGAGTACTGTACTTTCACCTAACAATTTAATAAACAAAACATGGTACTTATGCAGAGAAAGTACCATAATAATAGAATAATAGAATAATAACGTTATTTAGAAAGCCATTCTTAACATGGGGAGGACGTTTTGTTACTATTCTATACTTTCACCTAACAATTTAATAAACAAAAGATGGTACTTATGCAGAGAAGGTACCGTGCTGAAATAACGCTATTAAGAAAGCCATTCTTAACATGGGAAAGGGAGAGTGTTCTGTAACTATTTTATATTTTCACCGAACAATTTAATAAACAAAAGATAGTGCTCATGCAGAGAAGGTACCGTGCTGAAATAATACCGTTATTTAGAAAGCTATTCTTAACATGGGGAGGGAGTTTTGCATCTATTCTAAAATAGGAATACTGTTTCTTTATTAAAGAAATTGGGTACTCGTGCACTTATTGATCCGTGCTGAAATAATAACGTTATTATTTAAAAAGCCATTTTTAACATGGGGAGAAGAGGGTGTTTTGTAACTATTCTGGACTTTCACCTAACAATTTAATAAACAAAAATTAAACTTAAGCAGACAAGGAACAGTACAGAAGCATTAACATTATTTAGAATACAATTGAATAAAAAAAAAACTTTAATGAAACTTGGAAATACGATTTAAAAAAATAGTACAGATCGGTAAGTGCATTAGCACCATAAATTTGTCTAATTCTTAATTTCTTATGTTATTGGAAAAAAAAAAGGTAAATATGAGGAATTACTCCACCCTCGAAAATTCCTTTAAAATTACCACTCTTATAGGTTTTCGGGGTCGCTGAAAACGAAAATAACCTTTATAATTAAGGCAAACGAGTAGTTTCCAAGATATGAAGAATTGTTAGATTTAAAAAGTGAAGGATCACTTTTCCATAATAATTTAACGTAAAATGATCACCCACTTTGTGGCCACGATTTTTGGGGTGGGGGCTTTCTTTCTACCCTTGGAAAATCCTTAAAAATTACCTGCTTAAATTGGTTGGAGGGGCGTTGTAACAGACGCTTTAAAAACAAATAAATCAGAAAAAATACAAATGTAAATAATCAAAAATAACAAAAACCTATCTTTAAAGGACTGGAAATAGTTTTATTTATTTTATTTTATATATTTTGTTTTGTTTTTTTGTTTTTTGCAAAATATTTATCAACAAAAAGTTTTGTTCTTTTTTCCTTCAAGAAAAAATAAAATTTTTACTTTTTTTCACCGTATATTCTTAGGTGTAAATACAAGTTCTTTGGAATATTTTAATCCTTTTTGTTCAATCAAGTGTTTCTTGGGGGGTGGAAGAAAATACGTAAAAATAATTTTACGAAAAGCATAAATTTTTAGATGAAAGTACAGGGAAAAATTTAGTTTTTTTTCAAGAAAACTTAATATCTTTATTTTATTTATTTCTTTACGGCTGTTCATTGACGGTGGAAGAACTTGCTCGAGATAAGAATATTTCATTAGAAATCTTTTACTTTGGTAGACTGTTGGACGGCGATCGACGGCAAAGAGGGAGGAGATAGGGTAAAAGAAATGTGTAAGTGTGCTCCGATATAATACTGCATTCCCTTCGCATATCTTTAAGGGTAGCCATTTCGGGCGATCATAAATAAATGATTTTTTACTATTGTTAGAATCTCACCTGGTGGAGAGGGTATCACGTACTTTTTTTTGGCGATTACATTTACAGGTTTTTATCTGTTCTTTTATTTTTGAAATTGTTGTGTATATGTGTGGGTGGGGGTATCAACGTTATCCACGATGAAAATGATTAATATGCTAAGTATAGTAGGTGTGTTCAAAACGTAACTTTATGTCGACCCTGGCAACGCCGGGTATCCATGCTTGTTAATTTATAATTAGATATTAAGCAGAAATTAATTATAAATTAATTACTTATATCTATCGATAAAATTAATAAATATGTAATATTTTATGTTGAAATGGTCTTGATACTAACATTTTATATTCAACGTATTAGATAATTAATTTATAATATACACTGATATAATCATAGAATAATATTAAGTGAAAGACGTTAGAACTGTATAAACATTACTTATTAGTAGAATTAAAGGATGGAACGTATTAAGTATAATAAAAGAATGAATGGTAAACAAACCGAGTTGATATATCGATAGATTTGTTCAAAGGGCGATAACTCGACCATAATAAAAATTAAATTAATGTAAAATTTTTCGCTTAAGGCAAACAATTGACGGTAAAGGATTATTTAGCGAAATTATAAATATAAACTAAATGTGATTATAGGTTTAGAATTACTTAATACTAACAATAATAATTGAAGTAATAATAAATTTATTATAACGGTTAAGTGAGTTTAATTATGTATAGTTTAAAATTCAAATTAATGAATAATTTAATATAACTAGAAATTTTAAATAGGTTTTTTTTCGGATTTTTTTAGTTTCGTATATGCAGACATGTGTAATAGATTATAATTATTGATGTTATTTTCGTAAATATTATACATTAATTATAATTAATAAATTTACTAATTATTAAAAATAGAACATTTCTGGCAGAATATACCAAAATTAAAAGAACTTGTTTGTACGAATAGATGGGTTTAGTAACTTTATTTCTAAAGTCAGAATGACGTAATGGAAATATATTGTAAGTTATTTACAGCTTCTCTTCAAATTTTTGGATATTTAATCATGTAATAACGAACTCTGTTTTCTTTTGACAGATTGATTGTTGCTATTTCTTTTGATGAGTGAAGGACAAATTAGATTCACTGATTGATATAATAATTAAGTGATTGATTTTGTGCTACGAAACATACTGTCAGAAATTGTAAAGGAATAAATTGTAAGATGGTCAATATCTTGAATTTTGAAATATAGACTTCTGTCATTCATTCACTGTATTGCTCTGTAATTACATTGAGCTTCTTTAATAGGGGTTGATATATATATTATAAGTTAATAAAACATTTCCACAGAAATATATGTGTGTGAGAGAGTAATCCCTTACTAGCTACATATTAGACTTTTAAACAACGCGCTTTCATTTATGTTTTATGATTTTCTGCTGAATGTTTTCAATCTTAATCTTAAGTAAAGAAAGTAGTTATTAGTAACGGGTCTGATTTATTGCTTTTCGCCTGCTGGCGTTTCCGATCGAGTGCTTTGTTGCTGTATTTTTATAAACGATACATTATCAACGCAAGGCGTTATTTTGGGTATCTCCTGACTTGTTTCTTATTCGAAATTTTCTGGCCTATATGTACTAGCGTATTACTCATCTCTAGAATGAATTATTTATCCCATGGTGAATGTACTTGACTTATGAAGAATTTGACTTTCACATCAATTGAAAATTTAATCAAGAGATTAAAGGGAATCTTTCGATTCTTTAACGCAACAAAATACCCGCACACACCTAAGTCTGTGTATGTACCTGTCTGTTAGTCTACATTTCATCGTTTATGTTATACGTGATAGACGTTTTTGTCACAATATTCGATATTAATCTCGCATTCTTCGTACGCACAATAACATGTTATTGTTCTTTGTTTTGCATCGATACAGTTCTTTGATGATCTCAATTCTTTGATCTTTTCTTTCTATTAATTTCCGAGAATGGTTCAATGTTAAATGATATATTATCAAAGTTAGATTAGATAGCATATATGTAGCACTCTATGCCACACATTTACTAATTTATGCATGTGGGGTAGTAACACGTGTTTTGAAACACAGTTTCTTGTGTTCATGTACGTATTATTGGAATGTGGCATGCTGCGTTCGGTCAGTAGCGGTTCCATAGCGCAGCATTTTTTTTAGTCCCTTCTGTAACACCTGCCTATATCGATACAATCTAAACAAGCAAAATTAAGTGATTTTTATTCTTTACATTAATCGAACTCCTATCCTTATCATAGTTCTCATAAAAGTTGCACTTAAAATGTTTGGAGAATTACATTGAAAAAAATGTCAATATAATAACCAAGATAAGAACAGTAGTCTCCTTTGTTCAAAAATATAAATTACCAATCCTTATCTAAAAAAAATATGAAATCTAAAAAAAAAAATACATTAAAACGGGATATTTTCACGATTTATAAGCTTTTCTCATTGCCAATCAACATCAACTGAATATGTACGAACCAGAAATTTTAATCCAGTTACTGCTAGATAGAAATGCAGGTTTTATTAAAATTCTTGTAAAGAATTTTAACAAATAAAAGGTATGCAACAAAGCGTGGCGCTCCTATTGTAAGAGAGCGTTGACGAACAAAATCAGCGAAATATTAGCAGCAGCAGCAGTTTTAGCGGCATGAAAATTAGGGAATGTGCACGCGCTGACGTCCGAGGAAAAGAGAAAAGAAAATGTGTTTAAAGGTGTGTGTTGAGCAAAAAAAAATTTAAGTGGTAGTAGGGAGGCGGGATCGAACCCGTACCGCGAAGGAGAAAAAGAACGTGAAAAAACACGACGTCTTCCTGTTACGACCACCGCCAAACCGGAAGTGAGGTAGATTTAAATTGAAGCTAGACAATCGAAAAGATGGGATGACTTTCGAAAATATCGGCGAAAAAAGCGACCCCTCCCTGTTGAAAAGTGCCCTGTTGAGGGTGAAAAAACAAATGTTTTTAGCCAATTTTTCGGTATTTGTCATCTGAAGGGTCGAGTTTCAAATGGATACTGATCTTGTGAAAATCCGTCGAAGGTTTTAGGCAGACATGCAAAAATACATACATTTATATATTGGTAGCTGAAATTTTCGACCCAAACTGATTAAAAAGCTTGCTCTATCTCTGAATACCCTTCATGTCAAATTTCAAATGTTCAGACCAGAAATTGTCTGAGTAATTAGGTAGAGACCGTAGAGGTCAATTTTTTAAAACTTAGACCCCTATTATGACCCTTTAAAATTTATTGTTTTGGGCTCAAACTAATTTATTAAGTTAGATCCATTCCAAGGAACCTATATTTAAAATTTCAATTGACTATAAGCGAAATGGGCTAAGGAGTTTGCTAGAGTTCTAAAAAGTCAAATCGTTGAACTTTGACCTCTTAACAGCCAAATTTCTGGCTGAAAATGGATTACAAAATTTTTCCCCACTCTCCATACCCTGTATATTTTAGGCAAACATACACACATACATACATTTATATATTGGTAACTAAAAATTTTCGATCCAAACCGATGAAAAAGCTTGCCCTATCTCTGAATACCCTTTATGCAAAATTTCAAATGTTTAGACCAGAAATTGTCTGAGTAACCGCAGAGGTCAATTTTTTTAAAACTTCGACTCCTATTATGACCCTTTAAAATTTATTGTTTTGGGCTGAAATCAAGTTATTAAGTTAGATCCATATCCAAGGAACCTATATCTAAAATTTCAAGTGTTTAGACCCAAAATTGTCAGAGGAGTTTGGTAGAGCTCTCAAAAAGCAAATCGTTGAACTTTGACTCCTTAACAGCCAAATTTCTGGTCGAAAACCGATCACAAAAATTTTCCCAAATCTCAGTACCCTGTACATCAAATTTCGAGTCTGTAGACTTAAAATTGACAAAGTTATTGCGTAGGGAAGTACACACACACACACACACAAACACACAGATACACAAACACGTTCATTTGTATAGATATATAGATATATATATATATATATATATGCCATATTTGGGCAATTTTATAAGTTCGAAATCTCGGCTACAGCTGATCAGAATTTAACAAATGAAAGATAATTACCTGACTTGTGTAGTGGGCTATGTAACATTGGCCCTTTGTTTAAAAAATTAGGGGATAACTTTTCTATATTCATTTCACTTAAAATGAGAACCCACTTTATAGCCACTCCTTGTAGTGTCTTTTATTTTTTTCAGGGGTAGTGTTTATTGTAACCTTGTAGACCAACACAAAATCTACCATGAAAAATTGTTTTCTATATGTTTCCAGTTAAGCTGGAATCGAATATCGCATTTAAACTCTCCGCAAATAAGTATTACTCTTAATATTTAGAAAAAGTATGCGCGCGTACAACAATGGCAACCACTTATAACATAAAAAATTACATTGCGTAATGTACAGAAATATACTTATTTGCAGTAAATTTTAATGCGATATTCGTTTTTCAGCACAACTGAAAAACTATAGAAAACAAGTTTTTAAGTTAGGTTTTGTGTTGGTTTACCAGTCCACAATTACCAAATAAACACCGCCTCTAAAAAATAATAGCCTCCTCTGCCCCCCAAAAGGTGGTAATAAAGTGGATGTTCATTCTAAGTTAAATTGATATAGGAAAGTGATCCCTATCAAAAATTCATTTTGAATTCTGCTTTCATAAACAAGCGTTTTTTGCCTGAAGAGGTCTCAGTTACTAAAAACTAGAAGACCGAAACATGCTCATGAGTGTGTAGCAATAAATTACTGCTTATGTAAAGACAAATTGAATATATATATATATATATATATATATATATATATATATATATATATATATATATACTGGCAAAACTACCCGTCGTTGACTGGGTTCAAAAACAGCCTACAGAAAATGGACTCTGATTTATGAAAGTATGATAGGTTATGAAAAGGAAGGGTTGTAAAGAGATAGCTTCGAATTTGGGGGTATCAAAACCAAAGCAAAATATGATGAAAGTAAAAATAAAATAGATAAACCCCATCATTTATTATACCACACACTGAAACAATATCACAATATGCTGTGTATCTATATTAAAAAACTTTGTTAAACTTTGTGACATATTTCCATTCTATGGAGGTCAGGCGCGAACGAACACCCCATAATTTTATTATACCATATTTCTTCAAACTGAAACACTATTATCAAAGTATACTTACGCAGATAGATATGAAAAGTATTTATTAAATTTTGTGCCTATTTCCATTCTATTGAGGTCATGCGCGAACGCAGACCCCAACATTTTATTATACCATCCCTATTTAAGTTAAAACATACTTATCAAAGTATTATTATGTACATCTATATCAAAAACACTTGTAAAAGTTTTGTTTGTTTATTGTTTTTTTTTTAATTTTTTTTCCATACTTTGTGGACCAGGCGCGTACTAAGACCCCACAATTTTAATGAATCATCATTATGCTAGATCAAACATAGCCATTCCTGTGTCTCGATACATCTTCTATCATTATATGTGATCAGTTTTCTATAATAGTAACCATATAGGAGCCTATTCGTGACCAGACACACACACAGATGCCCAGCTTTACATTATATATATATATATATATATATATATATATATATATATATATATATATATATTAAAGCTCCAAAATACATGTTGAAATTTATATATTTTTATAGATACACACATACTAAATCATTCGTTGATATCTATGCTGATGACACGATTATCTATGGCAACACACCAAAGGCTGTAAATAACAACGTTCTCTCTGATTCTCTCTCCTCAGATCTTGAGCGCGTTGTTCAGTGGGGGAGAGAGGTGGCTGGTTTCCTTTAATGCATCCAAAACCAAGCTCCTATCATTACATCATAAACGCTCTGATCCCCATCTGGCATCGATTGAAATGAATGGCTCTCGTCTAGGGGAGGCCCCATGTTTTGATAAGCTTCTGGGTTTGACCTTTACTCCTGATCTAAAATGGAACACATACATCAAGTCTGTGGCCAAGGTCGCTGGGAAAATGGTGGGATCCTTCTACCGCTCCAGAAGATATCTCACTAATGATGCAATTCTCTATCTATATAAAAGCCAAGTACGTCCAAGGATGGAGTACTGCTGCCACATCTGGACAGGAGCTGGTAAAAACAGCCTATCCTGCCTTGACAGAGTACAAAATAGACTTCGTGGCTTGGTGGGGGATGCCCTTTTCTCTTCTTTGCAACCTCTCTCCCACAGAAGAGACGTTGCGAGCCTGTCTCTGTTTTATCGTTATTTCCATGGCAAGTGCTCGTCTGAGCTCCATTCTCTGGTCCTCCCTCGTCAATCTTTCACGAAAAACACCCGACTAGCTGAAACCACTGTCAATAATTTTCCACACTCTTTATCCGTGCCTGAATCAAAACGTAGATTCCATGAACAAATCTTCTTTCTTAGAACTGCATGGCTGTGGAACTCTCTGCCGCTTACCTGTTTCCCCCACCGAATTCAACTTGGATGTCTTCAAGTCCAACACAAACAAATGCCTGTTGAACCGCCCCCTTTAGTAATGACACCTTATCAAATACCCAATACTAACTATTACTACGATACTATCCCATTGATTACTGTACACACAATAACCCTTATCCCCGAGTGACTCCTGGGCCTTGATAAGTGGTGACCCACATGTAAAAAAAAGATCTAATATTTAAGAAGCTGACTCTCTTTCTCTGTCTCTCTCAATATATATATATATATATATATATATATATATATATATATATATATATATATATATATATATATATATATACTACCCGTGACCCGTTGGGTCAGTATGTTATATTAGCTATGGAATTAATGTATGAACGTGACACTTGTAACGTAAAGAAAATAGTTTTTTGTGACATAACAGAAATATTTCTATGAAACTATATTAAAATGAAAAAAGAATATAGATAGATTTCTATAAGTCGTTCTGTCATTGAATTATAAGTGAGTTTACATACTTATAGGTAAATGTGCACTGAACAGATACCAGTTAAATTCAAATTTTGATATATCTTTTTAAAATTAAATTGTTAGTTTAAAGTATATTATAGTTAAAAACACTCTCCCCATGTTAAGAATGGCTTTTTAAATACAAAATGAAAATAATATGTAACTTTTTTTCATTTATTTTAAACAAACATTCATGACACATTGGGTCAAATATTTAATTTATATGTCAATAAGGTCAATGTATAAGGTCAATAAAACTAATTAAGACAATGCGGAAATAAACTATGAAGAAACAGCAGAAAGTATTAACAATTGTTTATTTGGATAATTTAAACGCGAAAAACATAAACAATTGGTACGCTGAAAACGTACACAGTAAAACAATACTTTTTTGTCAAGTTGATTATTTACGTTGTTATGTATTTATGTTTGTATACGCATGCGCAACAGGAAGTCGTAAACCGGATGTTTTGTTTCAACACCCGTTACAAGATCATTTGAGTTTTATAATTATATATATATATATATATATATATATATATATATACATACTAGCAGTAGTACTCGTCGTTGATTGGGCTCAAAAACAGCCTATAGAAAAATGGACTGTGATTGATGAAAGTATGATAGATTATGAAAAGGAGGGGGTTGTAAAGAGATAGGTTTTCATACTCAAAATTTTATGCTAAGTAAAATATGATGAAAGTAAAGATAATTTTCGCGAAAATATATTTTTTTATATCAACTTTGTTTCCATTCGTAGCCAAGAGTGACCAACAAAATGATCTTTCCTTACAAACAGAACATGTTATATATAAAATAATATAAATATACAAGAAATAAATGTTACTATAGTCAATAAAACTTACTTTTATGTTTGTATTGGTTTGTATTTTTAAGTAGTTTGTAAAAAAAAAATTTTTTTTTTAATTCACGACCCGGTTTAAAAAAATCAAAATGGCAACGACTTTGAAATGGAGAGCTCCGTTTTCAATTTGAAGGAGGGGCACCTGGGCATTTTGTGTTAACAATTTAAGAGAGTTCCGTCAATGTAAGGAATATTTATAAACATATTTTAAGGTTTTCCGTTATTTTGTGCTTTAGGAATATTCGATTATGGCATGTGTAGTTTATATAAACATTCATTTCAGTAGTTATCGTCTCAAATTTCGTTTTAATTTCTCTTCGCTGAAATTAGTTCAAGTAAAGAGCATTAAAAACTATTTCAAAACAAAAAAAATCATGAACTGAACTTTTATTGACTATGGTAACATTTATTTCTTGTATATTTATTTTTTCGGGTAGTCGTTTGTTGGCTTTTTTGTTAAACACTCTTACTAAATAATATCGACGAAATATCGAAAAACAAAGAAAAATAAACAATTTTGAAAAATAATGAAGCTTTACTTACTTTAGTAAAATAATCCGAAACAGCAAAATGGGATATTAAAAAAGTAAACACGTAATTACTTTAGTTTTTGAAAGCAAAGAATCGACATAAATATGACTAAGAAGAAAATGGCGCCCTTTTCAAGCAGAACAGCTTCGTTTCAGTTTTACAGTATTGAACGGTGTAGTATTGCGCCGTCGGATTCAGGGATGTACTACTGTAATGTAAAGAACACGCAGAAAGGGTTGTAATCAGCTGAATTCCTTCTTCAGAAAAAGCTTACAGATATATAAATAAAAAATAAAAAGGTTATGTAAATGTTTTTAAAAAGACACGTGATCACGTGAGCAGGATTTTTCCTTCCTTTGACAAGATAAGTAACGTTCTTATTTTTTATTATTTATCAATTTACATATTTTCTAAAGAGTGCCACATGCAAGTGGAGAAAGTAAAAAACAGAGTTATGCAAAATTTGTGTCGAGAATTTTCTAAAGTTCCGACTTCTTTTTTTTTTTTGGCTTCCACTTTAATAAGAATGTGAATTTATGAGGGGAAATTATTCGACACAATATAATTTAACTCAAAAAAGTAAATAAAAGCTAACGTGAATTAAGATTAAAGTTAAGGTGTTATTGTGGACCCTCACACCTTTTAAAAAAACCCTTGTAAAACTTTGTGTCATATTTACATTCTATGGAGGTTAGGCGCGAATGAACACCCCATAATTTTATTATACCATATTTCTTCAAACTGAAAGATAATTATCAAAGTATACTTACGCAAATAGATATAAAAAGTTTTTGTTAAAGTTTGTGCCTATTTCCATGGAGTACAGGCGCGAACGCAGACCCCACAATTGTATTATACCATCCCTGCTTTAATTGAAACATACTTATCAAAGCATTTTTATGTACATCTATATCAAAAACCCTTGTAAACGTGTTTTTTCACCCCATTTTTTATTTCCATACTTTGGGGGCCAGGCGCGAAAGCAGACCCCACAATTTTTATGAACTACCCTTCTGCCAGATCAAACATACCCATTCCTGATCCTCGATATACCTTCTATCATTATATGTAATCAGTTTTTTAAAATAGTCAACCATATAGGAGCATATTCGTGACCAGACACACACACATTCAGACGTTCAGCTTTACATATATATATATATATATATATATATATATATATATATATATATATATATATATATATATAACTCCATTACTGCCTGAGACAAAAGGGTATACGTAGAATATGGGTGAGAAAGTAAAAGAATCATTCGCGCATTTATGTTTATGTTACTTTTTCGTTCTTTTATGTTTCTCTACTTTTCTTTCCAATTTCTCTTTCTTCCATTTATCTGAAACTGCTTCATTTCTTGTATTTTTGTGATCAGTAATTTTGTGTTTTGTTTATGTGCATCAAAGGACAAAAATTTCAAAACTGAGGCCCATTATTCGCAACCCGATGACTAAATGACACAAGGGACCCCCTCATAAACGAAATACAAAGAAACGGTAACAACTTCTCTAAAAATAAAAAAAGGTATTTATCTGGAGAAATGACGCCAGCGTTCAAGTGTATCTTTACGCTAATGCTATACAATTTAGACAATGTTTCATGACCTTCGATATTCATCTCGCCTTTTTCATGCGTACGTTAACGATTTTTTGTTCATCTTTCGCACTAGATGCACAAGAGGTTTTAAATCGCAACTTGTACACTGTCCAAAGAAATGCATTCCGTCCTAATTTATGTGAATGCGGATATAGCTTCACTTTGTTTCAATTCACCTCGGACGCCGGTTACCGTTTTTTTTTTTTGTTTTTTTTTTGGCAATTTCATTTACTGCAGAACGAGCATCACAGTAAATTTTCCATTCCACGGAGTATGTAAAATTCAGAGGACCGGTACAGTTAGTTGTAAATGGTTTACAGTGTGCTCAGCTGACTTGGCTTTTCCGAAATTTGTTTACGACACGAAACAATTAAAATGTCGATTTCTTACATTCTATTTTTTATTGATTTATGTTCATCTCTCTTTTTTTAACCATCCTTCTTTCTCTCTCCTTTCTTTCTCACTTTGTCTTACTATATATATATATATATATATATATATATATGCATATATATACGCATATATATATGCATATATACACATATATATACATATATATATGCTTATATATATATACATATACATACATGTATATAATATATACATACATATATATATATATACACATATATACATATATATATACACGCATATATATATACATACATATACAGACATATATGCATATATATATGAATTAATTTTCTTATTATTTTCTATCATCGATGATAGCAACGTTTTTTATTCGTCATCCTCTCCCCCCCCCCTTTGTCTCTCTTACTCTTACTAATATATATATATATATATATATATATATATATATATATATATATATGTGTGAATTCATTTTCTTATTATTTTCTATTATCGATAAAAACAACGTAGGAACGCAGCCGGTGTATTAAAATTAATTTACCTCAGTATAGCGATGTTTGTTTTCCTAAACTACTATGTCTGCATTTAGTTGCACTTTATGGCAGGGGCACGTGCATAGACACACATACAGACACACACACGTAGAAGAATTGAATGCCTACTAGACACCAATCTCGTGTGTCTTTTTTCTCTCTGTACAGGAGGTTTCTGGTATGAGGATACTTTCAATTTTCAATTTAATGTAAATCCTGACCAAATATTCGAATTTAAATGAAAATGAAAAATAAAACTAAATCAACAAACTGGCAGGATGTCGCCCAGGATAAAAATATCCCCTCAACATGGCAAGGCACTGGGCCATATGAGGAAATAACGGTGCACTTTCTCCTTGTGATGTCTCCACAAGAGACAAAACTAAGCTGGACACCCAACCAGCCCTGTAAAATTCTAGTTCTGGAATCCCGAAAGACCAAACAAGGACCACTAGAATAAGACACTATAACCTAGTCAAGTGGCCTTTTGAGGAGAAAAAAATTATTCGTCACTGTTTCGTATGTTCAAGGTATGAGAAATGGGGAAGGAAAAAAAACACAGTATTCGAGTCCTAAATAAAAGGTTCACCCTTACCAAAAGGAAAAACAACAATCACCACAACTAAGAACTTACTTTCAATTGTATCGCAAATACATAAATATCTCCCAAAAGATGTTAGAGAGTCAATTGAGAAAAAAGCGTTTAGTGAAGCAGCGATTGATTTTACCAAATCTAATACTGCTGAATATGCCCAAACCCAGTGTAATAGGGAGGAAAAATGGACATTGATTTGGTCAATGGAATTTGAAAAAATAAAATATCAAAAACTCACAGAAAGTTGTAAGCAATGGCAAAACACCACTGCCCAAACAACGTCTTTTTTGAAGAGCAAATATCCCAGCTAAAAAAAGATGTCCATGAAATGGTTAAAAACAACATTTGCCCAGTCAGCAATCCCCTCCCTATACCCAAGATCTGTCAAACCAAACAAGAAGACACTACAACACATTTCCACCTGACAAAGCTCCCCGAGACAATGCCAACAAGTCCAAGTCTTAGTTGTCTACCAAGATATCTCGCAACACAATTTAAACATGGGCAGACGTGCCAACAGTATGTCCCACTTGAACATGTGGCACTGGACGCAGACCAGTTGGAGCTAGAGGAAGAGCTGGCGAACAGGATAGAAATAGCACGAGGTCTGGCTGTTGAAGATCGGGCCAAACTGGTAAAAATTAATATGAATAAAGCCTTCAAGGTGCTTGTTTCACAGGTCAACGATGCTCTCGAAAGAATCACTCCGATTAATACACCATTGAGTGAAATAAATCATACAACATACGCGGCAGCATGATTTATTCAGTTAAAACTCTTAGCCCAACACCAAGAGAGTAAAAAAGGAACCATGAAGGCTAAATCATATAACCCAGCCTGGAAACGAAAACTCCAGCAGAAAATAGACAGACTCTGAAAGGAAACTGCCCAGATATCTGCATTTCTGTCCTGTGAAACCCCAGGCAAAACACTAAATAAGAAGGTGAATAAGTTGAAAACTTACTATTCCCTCCAAAACGCAGCTGAAATAAAAGCCTTAGCTGCACAAATAAAAAATAAAGTCAAAAACTTTTAAGCAAAAAGGATAAATAAACTGGTCCGTAGGAGCCTTGTTAAAGAAGAAATAAAGGCGGGCTCCCCACAAACACAAGATGAAATTGAAAATTTCTGGAGGCCACTCTATGAGGACACTAAAGTACATAAAGAAAACAATAGGTTAATACCATCAAAGAGGAGAACAAGGAGAGGGATACAATGCCAGCTCTAAAAATTACCAAGGAAGTTGTCTGCAGGAAGGTAGCTCAATGCAGTAATTTCAAGACCCCATAAATAGACCAAATACCAAATTTCTGGCTGCAAAAACTGAGCGCGCTTCATCATAACTATACCAAGGCATTCAATAGAATCATCAGTGGTTATGAAGAGCCACTCGAGTTGCTTACTGTGGGCAGTACATCACTTATTTCCAAAAATGAGGACACCCTGATGGCTTGCAAATATCGACCAATCTGCTGTCTCACAACAACCTACAAACTCCTAAAAGAGATAATCGACGATGGAACATACCATCATCTGGTTGCTGGTGATTACCTCGAAAGTGAGCAGAGGGGGTGTACGAGGAAAAAGCTTGGCACAAAAGACCAACTCCTTGTAAACAGAACAATATTAGAAGACTGCAGAAGAAGACAAAGAAATCTGTCAATGGCCTGAATTGATTACAAAAAGGCCTTTTACAGTATACCTCACTCCTGGATACTTTGCTCTCTGGAGCTGTAAAATGTGCACACTGATATTACATCATTCCTTCAAAAACAAATGGGCAGATGGTGCACATCAATTACACTACAACACACAGAAGGAAGGATACAGACCTCAAACATAAAGATCAAACGAGGAATATTCCAGGGAGACAGCCTCTCACCGATCCTTTTCTGCCTCACAATGGATCCACTAAGTTAGCTACTTAAATGATCCAATGCTGGATACAATCTCAGCGTAGACAGAAAGAAGGAGGAAAATAAAAGAGTAAACCATCTCATCTTTATGGACGACTTGAAACTCTTTGGGGAATCCGAGAAACAACTTGTCTCTCTGATTGGCATTATTAAAAATTATACAGAGGACATCTGCATGGAGTTTGGATTCGAAAAATGCGCTAAGTTTACCATAAAGAAAGGAAGAAAGACAGCATCAGAACATCTTAATCTTGAAAATGGCTCTATTGAAGACCTTGAAGAATATGCTGTCTATAAATGGGAGTGGAGGAGAATGAGACACTTGAACATGGAAAGATGAGAGAAAAAGTGCAGGGAGAATACTTCAAGCGACTTCAAAAAATCCTCTCATCAGAACTATCACCGAAAAAAACATCAATCAATCAATCAGCAATACCCGTTGTCTCTTATGGACTTGGCATAATCAATTGGCCACAAAACTGCATCAATAACCTTGACGTAAAAACTCGGAAAGTGCTGGCCCTTCATAAAGTCATTTACAAACATTAGTGAATGGACAGGCTGTACTTACCACGGAGAGAAGGTGGTTTAGGTCTCACTGAAATAAACCACACATACCGAGCTTCAGTGGTAAGCATAAGCCAATATATCAAATGTTCTTCTGATCCCAAAATAAAAATGGTGAATGAACATCACACCAAATGTTTGCTTCAGCAGACGTCAACTACAAAGCTCGGTGAAAATTTCAATGGTAACACACTGGATAACGCAATAGAATATGACAACACAGCAACCCTAATAGCCCGAAAGAAGAGAGAGGGGTATACAAAAAGGGAACTGAAGACAAGACTAGAAGGATGGCACAACAACATAAGAGAGCAGGCAGGTTCATGGAAGAACTGAACCAGAACTACATTGACAAGGAGGCTTCACTGCAATGGCTTAAAAGTGATAAATTTCCATTTGATGAAGAACGATTAATTATGGCTGGTCAAGATCAAGGCTTACTCACAAATGGATTTAAGAAAATTGCTGGTCTACAAAAAGCCGACCAATGCAAATTCTGTCATTCGGCTGTTAAAAGCCCAAGCCACCTAATGTCTGGATGCAAGATCCTTCTAGCCGATGGTCATTACACTGCTCGCCACAACAAAGTATGTAGATACTTACACTGGAAGATCTGTGGAGAGATGCAACTAGATAGGTCGTCGAACGTCTGGGAACATGAATCACCACAGATAGCATCAAACGGAAAAGTGACGGTGTTCTACGACAAAGACATACAGGCGGTTAGATACATAAAAGACAAGGGCATCAAGCCAAATGTAGTAATATGAAACAAGCCGAAAGAACTTCACTCATTATCGACGTCACAGTTCCAAACGACTTTAGCCATAATAGAGCTGAACAGGAAAAGATAACTAAATATCAGGACCTAAAATTGATTTAAAACAACATGGTCTCTGAAAGAAATAAGCATTATACCAGTTGTGACGGGAGCAACAGGCCAAAAAAAAGAACCTTCGGAAATACTTAGAAGCAATCCCTGGGAAACCAAGTGTAAGGAAATACAGATAGCTGGCATAAAGGGAACAGAGTCTATCCTTAAAAGAGCCCTCGGATATAAATTTAAACTGTAATATAATCAAGTGTTAGCCCCAGGAAGGAGCCCTTTGATCTATTCAAACTTTTTTTTTATTACATTTTCACCCCAAACAAGGCACATTGCCACTTTGGTGTAGGGGGCTACTATCAGGGGAAACATCTACTGGGGTACTATGTAGGGATTAGAGCAGCGAGATGTTGTTCACGTTGCACTTGAACTTCTGCATGTGAGTACAGTTGGGGAAGCAGTGACCTGGAATGGAATTCCAAAGTCTAGCTGTTCTGGGGAAGAAACTACTGGAGTAGAAAGATCTTTTACATCTAGGGATCTCTACAGTGTGGGGGTGGGATTTTGCAGCTTGTCGGGTCTGTCGAGGGTGTTCACGTCGTGGGGGCACAAGTGCTTGCAGTTCTTCAGAGCATTCACCATTATAATACTTGTAGAACAGGCAGAGGGATGCAACGTTTCGACGATGGGACAGAGGCTGAAGTTTAGATGCCAGTTCAGGGCCTATCAGATTTGCGACTCTCTTTTGAACCCTGTCAAGGAGCGAGAGACTAGTAGCCGATGCACCGGCCCAAATATGACAGCAATACTCCATACATGGGCGAATAGTGGCCTTATAGAGGTACAGGATACTTTCGGGTGTTAGAAGTTTTCTAGCACGGTAGAGAGAGCCCACCTTGCTTGCAGCGGCCCTGGCAATGCCCTCGATGTAATTATTCCAACTCATGTTTCCTGTGAACGTTAGGCCAAGGAGCTTGAGAGACGTACTCTCAGATAAAGAGTCGTTGGCCATTGCTATAGGTGGTAGAGAAGGTTTCTTGTAATTATTGAATGAAACCAGTTTTGTCTTGGTGGCATTGAACGTTACCATCCATTTTTGTCCCCATTCCACTACTGATTGGAGGTCATCCTCTAGTGTTTCTGCCATTACTTTAGATATATGTTCATTTGTTTTCCTGTCGTGCCTGCTATAGAGTGTGGTGTCATCAGCATATATACCCATCTCAGAGGCAATTTTGTCGGAGAGGTCATTTATGAATATCAGGAACAGCAGAGGTCCAAGGATAGATCCCTGGGGCACTCCCGCATTTATATCATATTGTTTAGATGTACGACCGTCGATGACAACCTGGATTTTTCTCTTATCTAAGAAGGATTTAATTATGTTAAGTATTCTACCAGTGATACCGTAAGATCTAATCTTCCTGAGGAGACCCTCATGCCATACCCTGTCAAAAGCCATTGATATATCTAGAGCTACCGCTCTGCCCTCTCCCGCTTTGTCCAGTGAATGGTATATGCGTTCAGAGATTACAGTGAGGATGTCTGCCGTGGAACGGGCTTGTCTAAATCCATATTGATGGTCGGTCAGAAGTTTAGCATCTGTAAGGTGCTGGACTAGAGCATGGTTAATTAAGGTCTCAAATATTTTGGCAAAAAGTGGGAGGAGGCTAATAGGGCGATAATTTAATGGGTCAGTTCTTTCGCCAGAATTCTTGAATACTGGTACTACAGATGCAGTTTTCCAACAGCTCGGAAAGCAAGATTCATTAAGGCATTTGTTGTAGAGTTTGGAGAGAACTGGAGCTACTTCGGCTGAGCACTTTTTTAATAGCACAGCTGGGATGAGGTCGGGTCCACATGTTTGAAAGTGTCAAGGTTTTTTATGATAGCATGCACCTGAGCTGGGGTGATTTTCAGATCGTCTAGCGTGGCGTCTATCCGCATAGGAAATTGAGGTAGGGGGTGGTTTAGAGGGTCCAGTGTGGAGTTTGAGGCAAATCGACTGGCAATCATGTTAGCCTTCTCGGTTGCTGAGCAAAGAACCTCGTGATTGTTTGTTAGTGGGGGAATTGTTGATGGCCCATTATTTACTACACTGTTGTAGATTTTCCAGAAGTCACGAGTTCCTAGATATTGTGCTTCGATGCGTTTTTTAGTGGTTTCCGTAAATTCCTTCTTAGCTGTCGCTATTTCTTTCTTAACGTTACTTCTAGCTTCTATGTACCTCTGTCTGTTTGAACTGGACTTATGTCGGTTAAACCTGCGGAATGCATGCTGCCTTTGAGCAATGACAGTTGCGCAAGTCGACGTAAACCATTGGGGAGAGTAGGGCTTGCCATAGAATTTCCGCATGGGAACATGCGCTTCGATTGCAGTTTTGAACCATTCAGTGGTCTCGGTTGCACACTGTTCAGCAGGAAGAGAAAAAATATTTCCCCATGGGGCGTCTCTGATAAGATCTCTGATAGCTTCCCAGTCAGCCTTTTTTATAATATCTCGTTGTTTTGAGCACTAGCTCTTCAGTTTTGGGTCTAGAGTTTAGGGCGATTTCAACCATTATCACCGCATGATCAGCGTTCCCAAGTGGGCTGTCGGCTTTCGTTACACAATCATCAGGAACTGTGGTCAAATACAGATCTAATAGGGATGCGTGTTGTTCTTCCTGATCAGGGAAGCGGGTTGGAAAAGTAACAATTTGCGATAGGGAGTGAGATACAGAGAAGCTATGAGTTGCGTTGCCTGCTGCATCTGTGTAAGTAGACAATCCAAGCCAGTTTTTGTGATGGACATTAAAGTCGCCAAATACATGTACTTGGGCGCTAGTGTCGAAGGAGAGTGCTGTGTCTATGCTGTCAGATACTTTGTTTATTATGGTGCAGTCTTGGGTCGAGGGAGAGCGGTAGAGAAAGTAAAAGTAGCTAATGTTGTGTTCCATGATTAGTCTAAAGCACATACAGGCTTGATCATCCGTTTCTAGGTTTGTTTCTCTAGTCAAGGGAAGGGTATTACGAATGTAAACTCCGTCCGTGCATATGTCTGTCAGAATCCTTACGGCAGAGTGGGAGATATCCAGGCATGTTAAAGTAGTTAGAGGGGATGGAGGAGTGTAGGTTAGTCTCACTTAGTGCTAAGATATCCGGGGTATTTGTTAGGAGAAATGCTTCTACATCAGCTAAATTAGTTCTAAGCCCACGGATATTTGTGAATGCAAGCCTCAAGGGAGGAGGCAAGTTGGATTTGTTTGACCCTAAGCCTGGTTTAAGCTTATTTTTAGATTGTACTGTCATCATGTTTTTTATCGAGTTTCAGTTGGGTTAGGGGAAGCCGAACAGGAGGTTATGCAGAATATCACACATGCATCACAAGTAGACCATCAGCTGACCCTCCATCAATTAGGACTGTGGCCTCAGGAAAGCCCACCGGGGATGAGTGCAGGGTCCCTTTCCATGCGCGCCATGGCACTGCAAACAACCCGATATTATTCAACTGTTGATGGAGCAGCCGCTCTAAGCGCTACCAAAGAGTTAGGGCCCCTGTACTACCAGTCGGAAACAGCAGCCAGTAACTGTCAATCCGGTACCCTCAACCCATCAGAGGAAGGTCAACCCAATCTAATTGCTCAGGCATATGTGGTACTCAAGCATTCTCAAGTGCCCAGCTTTAGGGGTGGGTGTGTCGGGAGTGGGGAAACGGCGTTCATTGCCCTAGACAAGAAACAAGATCTACCACCGGGTGTTTTTGTCGAATCACTGTGATAGTATCTCTGCGCCTGACTAATAAGCAAAGAAGGAGTATGGAAGCCGGGCGATAGGCAGGACCTATCAACTCCTTAAGCATTTTAGGTTTGCAAACCGGTAATTTGATTGAGTCACCAGCTCTAGGAAGATTGTCATCCAAGACTGAAGAGGCCTCCCTCCTCTTTGGTTTAGTTTCAGAGTTTTCCTTCTCCTAGACGGATGATCTGGAAAGATCTACTGGGTCCGTCACGACTGAGAGGGTTTGCTCCGCGCCTGGGTTCTAATCTAGGTATTTCTGCGACCCCGCGTGGTTAGTTAATGTTATTGGGTTAGTTTGTAGAGGTTATATCTGCTAAATAGTTACACTCCTCAAAGTGGATTAGGGACATGAAAACTAAAATAAAAAAGAGTGTATATATATATATATATATATATATATATATATATATATATATATATATAAATTCATTTTCCTGCATAAAATTTTATGAATATTAGTAGTAGTTTATGACTGAGCATTTATCAGCCAAAGGTTCTGCTAACTTGTATTTGACATTACTTTGTTTATTTTTGCAGAGAGGTGCGCCATCCTTCTTTATGTATTAGAATGCGACATTTAAGTGCGTTCCCTTATGTTTTTGTTTATATTGCAGATGTCATATCATTTTCGTTTAATTATTATTATTATTATTATTATTATTATTATTAGAAGGTAAATTTATTTTGTGCATACAGCTGTTTACTATTTTGTTTATAAAGGTAAATAGATGTTGTTTATTTAAGTTTACCATTAAGAATTTCTCATTCAAACGTAATATCTGCGATTCATTTAAATTCTTACATGTACTGACTTGTTCTGCTATTTTCCATTCGATTGTCATCAAACGTTTACTTTCTTAAGCCTCCCAGTAGTGGTTGCATAGTGCTGCTTTTATTCGGCGTTTTACTTTTTATATCGAATAGGTTGCTCTTCTGGTAATGTATGGTTTTTAAATCCTCGAAGGTCATACCCATGTCATCTTTCTAGTGATTCCTTTTTTTCGGTATATAGTATGGCCTGATAAATGATGTCTTTGCATAAGCATTTATTTTTTTAATAGGCAGAGTTCATGTGTTCTACAATTGCAACTGTTTGTTCATTATTAGCGTTTTTATTTGAGTTTGGTTTATTACTAGTATTTTCTTAGGATTATATTTTAATTTTCTTTTACTTTTATTGTTATTATGTTTACTACTTTTATTACCTATTTTGTTATTGTATTTTTATCTAATTTTAGCCCGACGTTGCCAGGATGTTTGGAGGTGTACACTGAGCAAAAAAAAAGGTTAACCATTTAAAACTTTGACCCCTTCAAATTTATTGTTTTGGGCTCAAATCAAGTTATTAAGTTAGATCCATGTCCAAGGAACCTATATCTAAAATTTCAAGTGTGTAGACCCAATTTTTGCAGAGGAGTTTGGTAGAGTCCTCAAAGGTCAATCGTTAAACTTTGACCCCTTAACAGCCAAATTTCTGGCCGAAAACCGATCACATCGATTTTTCCAAATTTCAGTACCCTGTATATCAAATTTGGAGTCTGTAGACTTAAAATTGACAGAGTTATTGCGTAGGAAAATGTACACAGACATACAGATACACAGACACACAGGCAGACACATAGACACGTTTACTTTTATAGATCTATAGATTCCTATTAAATATTTTGTTCTTTTGTGATTTAATAATCATCTCTAAGTTTTCGCAACAACTGCATGACATTGTAAGTATAATTTTATTGATTTAAAATGAGGGCTGGTTACGGGGAAGTCTTTTTCGTATGATTTAGGGATTTCTTGCCAGAAACACTAAGAGTAAATTTTTGTATCTTTTTAATACTACACTTTTAGTGAAAAGGGAAATGCACTTTTGGGGGAGTTAGACTTTTTCCACATGAAAAAAACGATACTCTGTCCAACTATTCTCGGAAGAAGAGACAAGTAAATAGGAACAATAGGAAGTTGGCATGAGAAAAAAAAACAGCGTCTAATAACTTGATCTAATATAAACCCGTGAAATAATAAGCAAAATAAAAGCGTTTCTAATTAAGGAAAGCTGGATGATTGGCCATATTTATTCCGAATATTTGCGTAAAGTAAACATCTATTCGTCTTTTCAATCCAATTCTACGTACAAAATTAACGCTTAATAAGTTTCAACAGACAGACGTCATATTTAGAAATTACAATATATCGAAGAATAGTAATTATAGAAACGTGTAGTAAAATAATATAAAGCACAGAGAACATAGCATGAGAACGTGTGTTCCTGGACTTCTAGATCACTCAATCATCTAAGCTAAGTAGTAAGAGACAGGAGGTTTTGGAAACAGACAAGGCATGGTAGAAAACGTCAGCTACTGTTGTGGTGGTGGTGGTGGTGGTGGTGGTGGATGATGATGATGATGATGATGATGATGATGATTTTTTTACACGGTGGTCACCACTTATCAAGGCCCGGAAGCCACTCAGGGATAAGGGTTATTGCAAGTACAGTACGTTAGTGTGGAGATTTGATGAAGTGTTTACTTAAGGGGGCGGTTCATTAGGAATTTGTTAACGTTGGACTTGAAGACATCCAAGTGTTATATAGTTATTATTATTAGTATTAGACTATACCACTTGTGCGCGTATGTTACGTGAGTTCTTATTAGTAATGATATGAGTCTTAGTGAGAGTTCTTGTCTTATTACATATGATGTTGTATCTTAGAGAGAGAGAGATGTTGTTGTAATGACATTTTATAACACAGACATATTATAACAATACAATTTACCTTTTTGTAGAAATCACAAACACAAAGATGAGCTTTATCCAAAACACATGGTGAATTTATTTAATACGACCGGTCGGGATTTCCTCATTAAGAACTCAAAGTTTCACATCTTAGTTTCTGAAGTGACGTCTCGCTTCAGACGTCCGCCTGTCTGTCTCCCCTGACTGTCTCTCCTGACTGTCTCTCTGACTGTCTCTCTGACTGTCTCTCGACCAACTAACTCCCACCTGCTATATTGAGAACTCCATGCATCCCGGCCACGTGAGCAAAATTCACGTGTCTCAACATGCGCGACTTTGCACGTTTTCGACATTGATTTCCCAATAACCTATTTTCCTTGTTTGTTTCCACAAAGGAATTTAACCTACATATCTAATTTATTTAACTCATATTTTATTATCCACATTCTTTTAACAATTGAATAGTTTATTTATTATTTATTTCATCCGAATTAACAATTTACTGGACATTCCATTTAAACCTATTGTTCTTTAAAACTTATGTCCAGGGTTCGATTTCTGCTTTCTCTTATTTCCATTTTAACTAATCTCTCTATTTTTATACTTACATGAACAGGGGACAGCCCTTATCATGTAACATCCCTCCCTTCCATATTTCACAAAAAAAAATGTATGCATTTTTAACTTTAGTACATTTTTTATTTTATTTTTACATCTACACAACCACACGGCTAGAAAGATCAGGCTAAAAAACACAAAAAAAAAATCTCTTTTAGTCAGCCCTTCACGGCCGATTTCACAATTATTTATTTTTTTTTTATAAGATCAGAACCTTTCTGATCTTTGTGGCATTTACTTTTTGGGTGTAGGGTATTCCTATAATTCACATCAGCTATTTTCCAGCCACCCATATGCCGCAGACTAGAGGTTTTCACCTTTCTTGAAATGGACGACTTCCTTCGTCTCAAAAGTGCTCTGATCTCTCTTTCCGCATGGTTAGTCTTATCAAGTATGGCTTTGTTTTTTATTCTATAACTATCTCATACGGGACATACCAAAGCTCATATACTTAAATCTTTGTGGTTGACTTCAGAAGTTTAAGATATACCTTTTTTTCTCTCATACGGATTCACTCGGATTTCCTTGCTTGGATTCTTGAAACTTCGACGAGGATTTAGAAATATCACCCCTAACTAACTAACACGTTTCCTGCGACCAACAACTTAATTGCGCCTAAATTCTATCTAATTGCCCGTTTTTTTTTGTGATTTTTCTTTCCTCTCACCAGAGCCTCCAAGATCCAGCAGATATATCCCACATTCATGCGTCTCTAAAAAAAAATACAAGGTTATATCTTTCTTACGGCATATTTTTGCCTGTCTCTTACTTCATTAAGCTATATGTGATTGCCTCGGGACTACCTCTCATCGGTTTACTGGTCCCCTTAAGAATTTTCGTATTCTTTCCAACGCCTGTTTATTAACTAAGCCAAGACTTATTTACTACTTTGCTTGGAGTCGTTACGTGCAACTAGCTTATTTTAAGCACTTAATTAACCAGGTTCCCAAATTTTTCGTATAGGGGCACTTCTTGTGCTTATCAATCCCTACCAAGTCACTTTTCTTGGAGAAAAAATTTTAGGATCTCTAAAAAAAACAACAAAACCAAATGCTAAAACAAAACATCTTTCTTACGGCGTATCACATCTAAAATCTCTCCAAATGCCCGTTTACGTAGTTTTAATTCTTGTCCCCCTTCTAAAATTCTAACTGAATCTGTAAGCCAACCATACGTCTTAACTTATTTTCTACTAGATCATTTTAATCTAATGTATATTTACGGATATTTACGGATAACTTTGAATTCTTGCTGTGAAAATCATAACATTACATAAGACAATTTACAATATTTGTTCAACATCATAAAAACATTTTCAAAAAAAAAAAAAATACCTTAATACATTTAAACATTTTGCAACAGTTATAACTTTTTTTTTTTTTTAACAAAAAAAAAAAAAAATCATCTGTAACAAAGAACAATTCAACAGTCTGTCCAAAACAATTGTCCCTTTTTTTTTTCAAAAACAAAATAAATGAACACGCAAAAGCCGAAAAGTTCACTATGAACACAAAATGCATTTCAAAACAATTTACACGCCGTTTCATAGAGAGTACATGCGACCTTTGAAATTCCTGTTTTGATTGACAGATTAAATTCAACAATTCGTCCAAACGATTTCATATCAAAACAATAATAATGGGTGACACAATCTCTGCCTTCGCGTGTATGTGTGTGTGTGTGTTTTTTAACAGACCAATTCATTTATCAATGAATTACGCATGGTGACTTGTTTACTATTTTTTTCCATTACTACGAATTTCTTTTTACGGCATATCGGCCTTTTCTTCTTTTTCTTTTTAATATTTCTTGTATCTTTTGTTCTCTGTGTGCGTGTATGTTCAAATTTTGTTTTTTTTTCATCATTTTTTTTTCTTCGCATTTCTGTGATCGTGTAATTTTTTTTCTTTTTCCGTGGTATTATTTATTTATTTTTTTAATTATGTTGGACCCTTTTAAAACGTTGTGTTTCTTTTTCTTTTTCGAATTCTGTGATCGTGTGATTTTTTTCTTTTTCCGTGGTATTATTTATTTATTTTTTTAAATTATGTTCGACCCCTTTAAAACGTTGTGTTTCTTTTTCTTTTTCGAATTCTGTGATCGTGTAATTTTTCTTTTTCCGTGGTATTATTTATTTA
Organism: Euprymna scolopes; assembly: GCF_053919585.1. Classification (NCBI taxonomy): domain Eukaryota; kingdom Metazoa; phylum Mollusca; class Cephalopoda; order Sepiida; family Sepiolidae; genus Euprymna; species Euprymna scolopes. The sequence continues at coordinate 56,982,281 of NC_136500.1, forward strand.
TTTTATTTTTTAATTATGTTGGACCCTTTTAAAACGTTGTGTTTCTTTTTCTTTTTCTTTTTTTTTTCGTGGTATCGACCCCAGGTTCGGTTTCTGCATCGCTGATGCAAAAGGTTCACGAACACCAAATTGCGAGTTGTTATATAGTTATTATTATTAGTATTAGACTATACCACTTGTGCGCGTATGTTACGTGAGTTCTTATTAGTAATGATATGAGTCTTAGTGAGAGTTCTTGTCTTATTACATATGATGTTGTATCTTAGAGAGAGAGAGATGTTGTTGTAATGACATTTTATAACACAGACATATTATAACAATACAATTTACCTTTTTGTAGAAATCACAAACACAAAGATGAGCTTTATCCAAAACACATGGTGAATTTATTTAATACGACCGGTCGGGATTTCCTCATTAAGAACTCAAAGTTTCACATCTTAGTTTCTGAAGTGACGTCTCGCTTCAGACGTCCGCCTGTCTGTCTCCCCTGACTGTCTCTCCTGACTGTCTCTCTGACTGTCTCTCTGACTGTCTCTCGACCAACTAACTCCCACCTGCTATATTGAGAACTCCATGCATCCCGGCCACGTGAGCAAAATTCACGTGTCTCAACATGCGCGACTTTGCACGTTTTCGACATTGATTTCCCAATAACCTATTTTCCTTGTTTGTTTCCACAAAGGAATTTAACCTACATATCTAATTTATTTAACTCATATTTTATTATCCACATTCTTTTAACAATTGAATAGTTTATTTATTATTTATTTCATCCGAATTAACAATTTACTGGACATTCCATTTAAACCTATTGTTCTTTAAAACTTATGTCCAGGGTTCGATTTCTGCTTTCTCTTATTTCCATTTTAACTAATCTCTCTATTTTTATACTTACATGAACAGGGGACAGCCCTTATCATGTAACACAAGTTGTAGTAAGGTGGGAAGCAGGCAGGCGGAACAGAATTCCACAGGCGTGCAGTTCTAAGAAAGAAGCTTTGTTCATGGATTCCACGTTTTGATTTAGGCACAGATAAAGAGTGGGGGAAATTTTTCACAGTGGATTCAGCTAGACGGGTGTTTTTCGTGAAAGATTGGCGAGGGGGAACCAGAGATTGGAGTTCAGACGAGCACCTGCCATGGAAATAACGATAAAACAGGGATAGGCTCGCAACGTCTCTTCTGTGGGAGAGAGGTTTCAGGGTAGAGAAAAGGGCATCTGATGATGATGATGATGATGATGATGATGATGATGATGATGATGATGATGATGATGATGATATACTGAATATATGCTGAAAAAAGTAATAAAGCATGACTCGGCGGATCTGTAAATTGCGATCATTATTTTTATTTTAGTTTGTTTTGTGTTTTTTACATTTGTATCTGAGTTGTTTCTTTTTAATTAATACTGACATATATATCGTTGCCTTTAACCTAAGTAAAACTTATATAAATGAGACTTGACATTTTTTTCTTTTAATATGGTTGTCACCCCAGCTTAAAAATATGTTTTAAAAACATTAACGGTTCTAAATTTTTGAGACGACGATTCGTTATTCGTATTATTTGGATTCTTTGGACTACTGTTCTCATCTTGTGCCATTTTAACAACGTTTTGGTCGATGTAACTTCCGATCTTCTTCAAGTGTATCTTGTTGAACTCGGGAATGTTTCTGTTGAATTAAGAAATTTGAATGGGATTTCGAACGGAACAGTTTATTTACTTCACGGAGATAGCATGTCTAGAGGTCTTAAGTAATTCGAAATTGTATTTTTCGGTTTCCCACACTGAGAATTGAATTTTCAACATTCAGAAAAATTTCACTTTTAAAATTAATTTTCCTACTACTACAACTACTGCGCCACAAGTCTTTGCTGGCTGTTCTTGTACGAATTTCGGGAGCCTTAAACGTATGTTCATTTGTATTTGCTGACGGGACGAGAGTATGCTACCCCATGAAGTAAATAAAAGGTTCCGTTCGAAATTCCGTCCAAATTGCATACTTTGACAGAAACATTCTTGAGTTCGACAAGTTACACCTGAAGAAGGTCAGGGATTACATCTATCAAAATGATGACACCCAAGATGAGGACTGTAGTCCGAAGTATCCAAATAATACGATTCGAAAGATCATACATTATAAAATATGAAAAATAACCGTAAAAATATACATAATAAAATTCTACATATAAAGTGTAAAAAACTCAAAGTATGAATAAAAGAATTAAAAATATGGATCAAATGTTACAAGGTTTGGTTGGGAAATAAAAGAATGTTACAAGGTTTGGTTGGAAATAAAAGAATGTTACAAGGTTTGGTTGGGAAATAAAAGAATGTTACAAGGTTTGGTTGGGAAATAAAAGAATGTTACAAGGTTTGGTTGGGAATTAAAAGAATGTTACAAGGTTTGGTTGGGAAATAAAAGAATGTTACAAGGTTTGGTTGGGAAATAAAAGAATGTTACAAGGTTTGGTTGGGAAATAAAAGAATGTTACAAGGTTTGGTTGGGAAATAAAAGAATGTTACAAGGTTTGGTTGGGAAATAAAAGAATGTTACAAGGTTCGGTTGGAAATAAAAGAATGTTACAAGGTTTGGTTGGGAAATAAAAGAATGTTACAAGGTTTGGTTGGGAAATAAAAGAATGTTACAAGGTTTGGTTGGGAAATAAAAGAATGTTACAAGGTTTGGTTGGGAAATAAAAGAATGTTACAAGGTTTGGTTGGGAAATAAAAGAATGTTACAAGGTTTGGTTGGGAAATAAAAGAATGTTACAAGGTTTGGTTGGGAAATAAAAGAATGTTACAAGGTTTGGTTGGGAAATAAAAGAATGTTACAAGGTTCGGTTGGAAATAAAAGAATGTTGCAAGGTTTGGTTGGGAAATAAAAGAATGTTACAAGGTTTGGTTGGGAATTAAAAGAATGTTACAAGGTTTGGTTGGGAAATAAAAGAATGTTACAAGGTTTGGTTGGGAATTAAAAGAATGTTACAAGATTTGGTTGGGAATTAAAAGAATGTTACAAGATTTGGTTGGGAATTAAAAGAATGTTACAAGCTTTGGTTGGGAAATAAAAGACAAGACTTTAAAAGTATATACAAATACGTTTACATTATAAATGAAAATGTTTCAAATACAAAGCTTCAGAGTTTGAACCAAAACTTAGAAAATACAATAAAAAGCTAAAATGAAATAATAGTATATAAATTATAAATAAGATCTTTTAATATATTAATAAAAGCTTTGAATATTATTAAAATAGTTTTAAATTTAAATTTTAAAAAATCACAACTATTAAGAAAACTTTTAGAATATAAATTAAACATATTGACAATTTTTATGATAAGCTAATTCTTGACAGGAATTAGTATTTGACAACTGCCGTACTCTCGTAGAAACAATGATATTATCACAATGATATTATCACAATGATATTATCACATAGATTGGAAATAGCTAATGGTTAAATAAAGTGTGCAGACAGTTTTAAAATATCGTATTTTGAAAAATTATACAATAACATATGAGGAACGTTCCAAAGGTAATCTGTTGTTATAATGACTGATCTTATGCATTAATTACCAGAATCCTTCAGCTCTTAGTCACATATATTGACGAGGTGCAACTCTAAGAAAATTATCTTTATCATGGATGTGCGTCAGAAGCAGAAATGCGTCATTGAATTCTTGACAAAATGGCATTGAGTATGGTTGTAATTATGCAGAAATATAAAATCTGAATCACAAAAGGTCGCTCATTCTAATAGTACTGTTCATATTTTGGTAGCTCTTCAACTTTTTGATTAGAAGAAAAAAATAGGCGACTTTCCTTTTGGGAGAACTATCATATGACAAAGCGCGCGTCGGCCGGCGATGCACAGCCATCGTTCAACGCTGGCAAAAGTGCATTGGAAACAATGATAACTATATAGAAAAATATATTTTCGAGCAATAAATGGTGCTTGTTTTTATGGTACCCCTCCCATCTTCGTAGCTATTTAACTTTTTTAGTTCAAATATGGGGCGGCATTACTTTTGACACAACTCCCGTATGTAACAATTGTCTAAAATATTATGAACTTACATTCTAGAGTGTGTATACTGGATTTGTTTCTATGAGAGTTTTTTATAAAATATAATGCATAAAAACGCTCTCCATACTGTGTAACAAATGATTAACCAGCATAACACGTCTATTTCTAATATATTTCGTTACGATAAACTCGTAAACCCCACTAGTGATATTGTAGCAAATCGGTTCCGGCTGTGTCCGAATTGATTAAAAATGAGGTTGCTATCTTTCTTTATATCTTTCTTTTTTTCTTTTTTCTTTTTGTTGTTCGAGCTTAGCAATCTCTGAATCGTTTTAAATGGTCGAATATTACAGTTCACCACATTCATTCAGAACGATACTGCAGGGAAACCACTGAATGTTCTACTCAAAAACATTCAAGTGAAACGCAGCCTTCAGAACAACTTAGCAGATGGACCAGGGTAATATAAAAGAAGACTCAAAACAATCAATTGATCGACTGCAGTTCCGAGTAGCGGCGGCACAAGCAATCAATTACAATTCAAGATGGCAGACAATAAAACAGAATAGAAGAAGGAAGAAGACGAAAGGGAATAACTCTGAGAATGATGTGGAGAATATCAAGCCGACTATCATAAGAAAAAGGAGAGGCTAAATATTTTTCTAAAAAAGGCAAAAAATGTTCTGTTTGACATTGCGCCATTTAAACTTTATAAAAGGCCCCATAAGTCACTTGATCGATTGTTAAAACTGGATACGTATGGGCTCGATGTGACACAAGGTCAGTTTGATGCCAAAAAATAAACAGCTTCCCCCAAAGTGTGGCACTATATATAACAAGTATAAAATAATCGAGTGCATTACATTTCAATGAGAGAAGACAAGACCTACTGTTACGTTATGTTGTAGTTCTGCAGTTTTTAACCGTGTCGTCTATTTAATGTGTTAAATAGAGTTCTTGACGAATGTATATAAGACAATTAGTTGGTTGTTTCACACAAAAAAAACGCTTGACGTAAGTTTATAAAAACGAATGACATTTTTTCTGTTCAAATCTTTCTCAATATGCAATGGAGAGAGAGAGGGAGAAAGAGAGAGAGACAGAGAGACAGAGAGAGACAGAGAGAGATGGGGCGTTGTGGAGTGTTGTCGGTGACACTAAATGACAACTGGTCGTCTCGGTGCCTTTCTCACTAACTGACTTCTTGGCTGGCATTTGTTTTTATTTACAAAAAAACTTTAGATAGGAATTTCATTTTTCCATGCCGTATTCCACTGGCCGTTATTAAATTTATCCAAGGCCAAATTACAATATGACTCTTTTCAAAACTTGCCAATTGAAGAATGTTGATTTCAAAATTTCTGCATTTCTAATCTTCAACTGTTATGACATTTCTTGGTTTGAGGATTTCCACACTATTTGTGCATCCAGCTCTATATGCGTGTGTGCACAACTATCAATAACTCCGGCGTTGCCAGCATACTATTCAACAATACTACACTTTTAATTGTTTTGAACTCCATTATTTTGTCCTTTAGTCTTCAAATTCTGTAACCGATATTCATGACAAAGAGGGAAGAATTGCTATTTTCTGTAGCAAAATCTATGGATCTAATACTTATTAGTAGCTATTTATTGTGAAGTTTTTTATTTTATTAGCTCCAATCATTACTTGTGTTCATGCCTTCTCTTGGGACATTTTCTTTTAAAACCATTTGCGAAACAAGAAAAGCAATATTCACAAATTATGCATGGGTTCAGCAAAAGTCTAGGTGTATAGGGCCTTTGCTATCTACCTTTACCTGCATTATTCTTTAGTAGATGCATTTTTATCCATTCGCCTAAAAAGTTTTCTTTTCATTCTTTAATAATTAATTAATCACTTTCACTTTAGGAGACACCATTTTACCACATTTTCTGTTTGGCTACTATATTTAAAATGTTGTCAATTGTGTTAATTCATTTTTATGCATAAATGTCATTCATAAGTTTATTGGGAGAAAAATGAGAATTAGGAAACAGGAAATACAATTACAAAATAAAGACTGAAAACGCAATGAAACAAATAAAATTCAAAATAAATTCTTAAGAACTTCTAAATCTCTTTATGTGTAAATTGGGCTGAATGCCCGGCATTGCCCGGTTGTTTGTAGGTGTGTGTTAAGCAAAAAACGTTGTAGTAGGCAGGCTTGAACCCGCGACGCGAAGGCGGAAAAGAAAGTGGAGGTGTGTGTAAGGATGTTGGTGGAGCAAAACAAAAAAAGAAAAAGGGAAAAATTGCAAGCGTAAAAAAAAATGATAGCAGGTAGGCAGGCTCGAACCCGTACCGCAAAGACGAAAAAGAAAGTGAAAAAAAACTGACGCCTAAGCTGTTGCGCCCATCGCCAAATCGGAAGTCACGGAGGTTTAAATTAAGGCTAGATAAGCAAAAAGAGGAGATATCTTTCAAAAATATCGGCGAAAAAAAGCAACCCCTCGCTGTAGAAACGTGCCTAGTTAAGGGTGAAGGAATTAATGTTTTTGGCCAACTTTTCGATATTTGTCGTCCGAATGGTCCATCTCCAAAATAATACCGATCTCACAAAAACCTCTTCCCCTCTGCCGGAAGTTTTTGCGAGACATACCTGCACACATACATACATTTAAAAAGACAGGGGAGATTTATATTATAGATATTCCACTGTTTTCCGGCGTGCTTATAGCTGAATAATATATAACAAAATAAGAATCACTTTGAGGAGTGTAACTATTCATTAGATATATAACCTCTACAAACTAACCCTGTAACATTAACTAACAAGCCTCCCCACAAAACTGCTTTCACTGCATGCCCTAAAACACTTTGAGGAGTGTAACTATTCATTAGATATATGACCTCTACAAACTAACCCTGTTACATTAACTAACCACGCGGGGTCGCAGAAATACCTGGAGTAGGACCCAGGCGCGGAGCAAACCCTCTCAGGGCTGATGGACCCAGTAGATATTCCCAGATCACCCGTCTAGGAGAAGGAAAACTCTGAAAGTAAACCAAAGGGGAGGAGGCCTCTCCAGTCTTGGAGGACAACCTTCCTAGAGCTGGTGACTCAAACAAATTACCGGTCTGCAAACCTAAATTGCTTAAGGAGTAGATAGGCTCTGTCTATCGCCGGCTTCCATGCCCTTTCTTTGCCTATTAGTCAGGCGCAGAGACACTATCACAGGTAATCGACAAAACACATAGTGGTAGATCTTGTTTCTTGTCTAGGGCATTGAATGCCGTTCCCCTACTCCCGACACATCCCATCCCTCATAACTGGGCACTTGGGAGTGCTTGAGTACCACGCATGCCGTGCAATTAGATTGGGGTTATCTTCTGATGGGCTGAGGGTACCGGATTGACAGTTCCTGTCTGCTGTTTCTGACTGGTAGTACAGTAGCCCTAACTCTTTGGTAACGCTTAGAGCGGCTGCTCCATCAACAGTTGTATAATATCGGGTTTTTGTAGTGCTATGTCGCGCATGGAAAAGGACCCTGCACTCATCCCCGATGGGCTTTCCCGAGGCCACAGTCCTAATTGAAGAAAGGTCAGCTAATGGTCTGATTGTGTTGCATGCCTGATATCCTGCATAACCTCTTGTTTAGCTCCCCCTTACCTAACTGAAACTCTTTAAAAACATCATGACACTACAATAAAAAAAAAGCTTAAACCAGGCCTAGTGACAAACAAATCCAACTTGCCTCCTCCCTTGAGGCTTGCATTCACTAACATCCGTGGGCTTAGAACTAATTTAGCTGATGTTGAAACATTTCTCCTAACAAATACCCTGGATATCTTAGCACTAAGCGAGAAAAACCTACACTCCTCCATCCCCTCTAACGACTTTAACATGCCTGGCTATCTCCCACTCTGTCATAAGGACTCTGACAGACATATGCACGGACTTGGAGTCTACATTCGTAACACCCCCCTGATTAAAGAAACAAACCTAGAAACCAACGATCAAGCCTGTGTGTGCTTTAGACTAAACATACAACACAACATTAGCTACTTTTATTTTCTCTACCGCTCTCCCTCGACCCAGGACTGCGCCATATTAAACAAAGTCTCTGACAGTATAGACACAGCACTCTGCCTCGACACTAGCGCACAAGTACATGTATTTTGTGACTTTAATGTCCACCACAAAAACTGGCTTGGATTGTCTACTCACACAGATGCAGCGGGCAGCACAACACATAGTTCTGCTATATCTCACTCCCTATCACAAATGGTTACGTTTCCAACCCGTTTCCCTGACCAGCAAGAACAACAAGCATCACTTCTAGATCTGTTTCTGACTACAGTTCCCGAGGATTGTACAACAAATGCTGACAGCCGACTCGGGAACGCTGACTATGCAGTGATAATGGTAGAAATCGCCCTAAATTCTAGACCCAAAACTGAAGAGCCAGTGCTCAAAACAACGAGTTATTATAAAAAGGCTGACTGGGAAGCCATCAGAGATGCCCCATGGGGAAATATTTTTTTCTCTTCCTGCTGAACAGTGCGCAAATGAGACTACTGAATGGTTCAAAACAGCAATTGAAGCACATGTTCCCATGCGGAAATTTTATAGCAAGCCCCACTCTCCCCAATGGTTTACTTCTACTTGCGCAACTGCCATTGCTCAAAGACAACATGCATACCGCAGATTTAACCGACATAAGTCCAGTTCAAACAAACAGAAGTATATAGAAGCTAGAAGTAACGTTAAGGAAGAAATAGCAACAGCTAATAGAGAATTTACTGAAACCACTAAAAAACGCATCGAAGCACAAAAATGAAGAAATCGTGACTTCTGGAAAATCTAAAACAGTGTAGTAAATAATGGACAATCAACAATTCCCCCGCTAACCAACAATCACGAGATTGTTTGCTCAGCAACCGACAAAGCTAATATGCTTGCCAGTCGGTTTGCCTCGAACTCCACACTGGACCCTTCCAAACACCCCTGCCTGACTTTCCTTTCCGGACAGACGCCACGCTAGATGATCTAAAAATTACCCCTGCTCAGGTACATGCTATCATAAAAAATCTTGACACTTCAAAAGCATGTGGACCTGATCTCATCCCAGCTGTGCTATTAAAAAAGTGCTCAGCCGAAGTAGCTACAGTTCTCTCCAAACTCTACAACAAATGCTTTAATGAATCAAGCTTTCCGGGCTGTTGGAAAATTGCTTCTGTGGTACCAATATTCAAGAATACTGGCGAAAGAACTGACCCATCAAATTATCGCCCCATTAGCCTCCTCCCACTTTTCGCCAAAATATTTGAGACCATAATTAACCATGCTCTAGTCCGGCACCTTACAGATGCTAAACTTCTGACTGACAAACAATATGGATTTAGACAAGCCCGTTCCACAGCTGATATCCTCACTGTAATCTCTGAACGTATATACCATTCACTGGACAAAGCGCGGGAGGGTAGCTCTAGATATATCTAAGGCTTTTGACAGGGTATGGCACAAGGGTCTCCTCAGGAAAATTAAATCATACGTTATCACTGGTAGAATACTTAACATAATTAAATCCTTCTTAGATAAGAGAAAAATCCAGGTTGTCCTCGACGGTCGAACATCTAAACAATATGATATAAATGCGAGGGTGCCTCAGGGGTCTATTCTTGGACCTCTATTGTTCCTGATATTCATAAATGACCTCCCGACAAAACTGCCTCTGAGATGGGTATATATGCTGATGGCACCATGCTCTATAACAGACACGACAGGAAAACAAATGAACACATATCTAAAGAAATGGCAAAAACACTAGAGGATGACCTCCAATCTGTAGTGGAATGGGGACATAAATGGATGGTCACATTCAATGCTGCCAAGATTAAACTGGTTTCCTTCAATAACTACAAGAAACCTTCTCTGCCACCGATAGCAATGACCAGTGACTCCCTGTCTGAGAGTACATCTTTCAAACTGGTTGGCCTAACGTTCACAGGAAACATGAGCTGGAACAATTATATTGAAAACATTGCCAGGGCCGCTGCGAAAAAGGTAGGATCTCTCTACCGTGCTAGAAAACTACTGACACCTGAAAGTATCCTGTATCTCTATAAGGCCACCATTCGCCCATGTATGGAGTATTGTTGTCACATCTGGGTTGGTGCGTCTGCTACTAGTCTCTCGCTCCTAGACAAGGTTAAAAAGAGAGTCGCCAATCTGATAGGCCCTGAACTGGCATCTAAGCTTCAGCCTCTGTCCCATCGACGAAACGTTGCATCCCTCTGCCTGTTCTACAAGTATTTTAATGGTGAATGCTCTGACGAACTGTAGACACTTGTGCCCCCACGACGCAGACACCCTCAACAAACCCGACAGGCAGCTAAATCCCACCCCCACACAGTAGAGATCCACAGATGTAAAAGATCTTTCTACTCCAGTAGTTTCTTCCCCAGAACCGCTAGACTCTGGAATTCCATTCCAGGATCCTGCTTTCCTAACTGTACTGACATGCAGAAGTTCAAGTGCAATGTGAACCGACATCTTGCTGCCCAAATCCCTACATAGTGCCCCGTAGTTGCTGCCCCTGATAGTAGCCCCCTACACCAAAGTGGCAATGTGCCTTGTTTGGGGGGAAAATGTAATAAAAAAAATTTAAAAAAAGAATAGAAATGGGTTAAAAAATGGGGATGACGTCATGAAGTAATGATGCCCGTCAAGCGTAAGAACAATAAGTTAAAATAAAATTGTCAAAATATAAGTAGATAATGGGCATTTAACTAATAAAAATAAGACAAAATACATTCACTCACTCAATATAAGAAGCCTGATCACACATTAATTTTGGCTGGAATAGAATAGATATTTGCTCTTCTTTGTCAAAAATCTGGATCTGACACGAAGGCGGTTCTTAAAGAAAGGCAGAGTAATAAATCTAGTCTAAAATCAATATTGCTACATAGAGGTTCCACAAGTAATAGGAAATAACCCAATACCCCATTTCCGAATGAAAGAGAATGCCCCGGGTTATGGATTCCTACAGACAAGTAAAAACAGAGTTTTTTATTGTTGTTTTTTAGTTTGCCCAAAAGCTCAGTTTTAGCTCGAAGGTCATGTACTATTTGGTTCGTCTGAATTAATTTTAAATAATATTTCATCATTAACCGGAGAATGAAATAGTTCAATATCTTTGTCCTAAATTATTTGTCTTCATTATAGTGAAAAGCTTGGAACAAAGCTGCCTTTTTAATGTGAGGAAAATTCATTATAATAAAACGGGGCACACTGGATAGGCAAATAAAATAAAAGTCTAACTAAACCGATTACCTAAAATATGAAGTGTTGTATCCGTACAGATATTACCCTTTGCCTTATTTATTTGCTATGAGTTAAAAAATAAATTACGCACAAAGTAATCTAATGTGTATGGAGTGAGAGGTCATTGGTTATTCTTTGTCAATCATACTGTGTCTGTTTTATCTTAGGTACGAATCAGAGCAATCACTAAAATACTACATTATCTATTTAAAATAGCGCAAAATGGGCAATATATATATATATATATATATATATATATATATATATACATACATACATACAGAATTACTTCATTTACTCACATAAAATTAATATACAAAGTATAAATTTATGCGTAAACTTTAAGTATTTACTTCAAAAGTTCTCAATACGTAGGTAGAGCTAGTTAGTAATTTATAAAATCGCCATATATATTTTATTACTATATATATATATATATATATATATATATATATATATATATATATATATAAGATAAAATAAAAATTACAATTAAATTTAACTAAATGATCCAAGATGGTAAAATTAAAGTATGTTAAAATAAATTCATGTGTAATCTTCTTTTTCTTCACCATATTCCCTCTGTTTCACTGTTTTTTGTTTTCAAGTAAGGTCTTTGACTTACGTGTTGTTTCATCAAATACTTTTGCATGCAAAATCCGATCCCGCATTTTGCTAATTCCTATCCTCTGATGAGAAGGAAAGTATTTCTTCGAAACTCCGCGGATTAAGGACTATCCACTTATCTAGTGTTTCCTTTTCAGATAAAATATGTTTTTTACTCATTTCAAAGTGTTTTTCAATATGTTTTATTAACTGTTTGCTCATATATATATATATATATATATATATATATATATAGATTTATAATAGATTGAAAGTATTTTAAGTAGGATAATCCCTACCGTAATTTTAGTATTTCACCATATTATTTTGGCAAATATTAACAATGACTAGGAGGATTAAGCAAATGTGCTAACGGTTATATCTCATAGGATTCGCGAGTCTCTCGACAGTGGCTTATTTTCTAGGGCAATTGCTCTTGACATATCAAATGCCTTTGATAATGTAAGGGATAAAGGTCTACTTTGCAAGATCTCCAACTACGATATAGCTGAAAGTTTCTTCTCAATTGTTAAATCATTTCTTTCTGACAAGTTCATAAGAGTAGTGGTTGATGGAAAGAAATCAGAAGCTCACCGTATTAATGCTGGCATCCCTCAGAGGTCCATCCTGGGCCTAACTCTCTTTCTGATCTTCATCAATGATCTTCTAAATCACATCCTAAGATCATTCGTAGCATTTGTGCTGACGGCACCACTATTTATGGCAACATATCAAAGGCCGTAAATGACCAAGTTCTCTCGGATTCCCTCTCCCTTGATCTTGATCACGTGTTACAATGGGAAAAGAAGTAACTGGTTAATTTTAATGCATCCAAAACTAAGCTTCTATCTTTACATCATCAACGCTCTGATCCCCATCTGGCATCAATTGAAATGGATTGCTCTCGTCTTGGGGAGGCTCCATGTTTTGACAAGCTTCTGGGTTTGACCTTTACTCCTGATCTGAAATGGAACATGTACATCAAATCTGTTGCCAAGGTCGCTGGAAAAATTGTGGGATCCTTCTACCGCTCCAGTAGATATCTACCTGCTGATGCAATTCTCTACTTATATAAAAGCCATGTACATCCAGGGATGGAGTACTGGTTCCACATCTGAGCAGGAGCTGGCAGAAAGTCCTTATTCTGCCTTGAGAGTGTTCAAAATAGACTTCATAGCTTTTCTCTTTGCTGCAACCCCTTTCCCACAGAAGAGACGTTGCGAGTTTGTTTCTGCTTTATCGTTATTTTCATGGCAAATGTTCGTCCGACCACCAATCTAAGTCCCCTTGTATAACTTTCACGAAAAACACTCGTCTGGCTGAAACCACTATCAATAATTTCATCCACTTTTTATTTGTGCCTAAACATAAACGTAGATTTTATTAACAAACTTCTTCTTAGAGGTGCACGCCGTTTGCTTGATTTCAGTTGACTACAATTTGGTCGTCTTCAAGTTCAACGTAAACAAATTCTTGTTTAACTGTCATTTTAAGTGATCCAATTTATTAAATTTCCATTACTAATGATTATTACGATATTATCCCATTGACTACTGTTCACTTATTAACCCTTATCCTCGAGTGGCCTCTGGATCTTGTTAAGTGGTGACTTCTATTTTAAAAAAGTTTAAAATTGCATTTTCATTCGCTCCTTATGCTAAAGTTTTCAGTAGCATATTCATCAGTCTGACTCGCTTATTTTAAAATAACATATCGTCCACGTTGATGTTTGAAATAGCATTTTCGCCACTCATTCAACATTAAAAGCAAATCCTTTTATTGAGTTCAAGTTTGAAATATTAGATTTATTTATCTGCTAACACAACCCGCTACCGGCGGAGCCCGGTGGAAGCGTCTCCCGATCGAACAAAATTATAGTACGGTTGTTGTTGTTATTGCTGTCGTCGTCGTTGTTGTTGTTGTTGTTGTTGTTATTGCTGTTGCTGCTACTGCTGCTGCCCAGCTCCCAACCTCTTCATGTTACAAATGGCTTTCGGAGTAGCCCACCCTACCTCCTCACGGTAAGAACGATTATCGGAATGTCAATGTCAAGAACGGGTGGAGAGAGGGTATTGAGCAACGACCAGCCGTAACAAAAAATTAAAAAATAACAGCGCGGAGAAAAAGAAACTAAATTAGAGGCAGTAGGTAGCCTGCAAGAAGAGAGGTAAAAAAAAATTTTTAATAGAAGCGAGGAGAAAAAAAAGAGGGGCAGTAGGCAACTCGTGAGGAGAGTGGTAAAAAAAAATGACAAAATAGAAGGGAGGAGAAAGAGGTAATTTTTTTAAAAATAGAAACGAAAGATAGAAACGTTGAATCTCTACGTTCCAGGTGAGAATTGTCCGACGATAGCTGTTTCAATCCTACCCAAAACCGACTAGAGGCTTACTTGGCCAAAAACGTGGTGAGACAACTATGGAAGCAGTAATTGCTGAGAATGCAGTTAGGAAGTTCGGAGTTCCTATCCCGTCGCGGTTAATACCTGATGAAGGCCAGAGTAATAGTTGGCTGAAAAGTCGTGAAACAACAACTAAAAATAAATAAATAAATAATACTCATCTGAATAATGAATTCCAATTAAATAATATAGGTCTTGTTTTTTTTGTTAAAAAACATGAAGTCACATGGTAATGAAATGAGGTCCATCCGTTATGATGTTTTAATATCTCTCTCCCTTTCTCCCCCTCTCTCTCTCTCTCTCTTTATCTCTCTCTTTCTCTCTCTATCTCTCTCTTTCTCTCTGCCGTTACGATGACACTGTCTCCTTCTCTCTCACACACGCTCTCTCTTTTCTCTCATCTCGGTACAAAACATATATAAATGTAGCTTTGTCTCTTATTCTGACTCTGCCTCTATGTCTTTCTTTCTTAACTGCAGCTTTGTCTCTTGTTCTGACTCTGTCTATCTCTTTCTTTCTTAACTGCAGCTCTGTCTCTTGTTCTGACTCTGTCTCTGTCTAATTTTCTCTCTTTTAGAGAACGAGAGAGAAAGAGAAGTGAGAAGCAAATTACTTCGCTGAGGCTCAGTAATCGCTTTATTTATTGTAAAGCCCTGGCCTCCTGTATCGGTAGACGTTATATTGGATAGAAGCTTGGTTGAGTGTTTGTTTGAGTTTATAGAATTGTAATATAGAATAAGGGATCGGTCTGATGTAAGCCAATGTAAATAGCAAAAATTTTGTAAGGGAGAATTTATTATATTTTGAATCGACGGACGGGATTTTAACGTTTGAGGTAATAGTTTATGAATCAGTTACGAATAGTGTAACCATAATATCCATGCGATGTGTATAAATCCTTGCGGTGTTTATGGCGATCGGTTAGAGAACTTTAGCAATATGGGAAAAATCAGGACTACTTCCTCTGTAGGTTAATGCGGTAGTGCTGGTGTATATTCTAGAGTAGAATCTAGAATTTTATTTGAACAATCTTTATAAAGTTACATGAGTTAGTGGCTAATAGGCAAGACATAAGATATTTACATGTGGCATCTGTTGTTGGAAACCTAAGGTATTTTGGTCCAAATGGGAAAAACTGCGATATTTCTATTATATATAGGGATTGGCTATTACGTATAATTTAGAAATATCATATTGATTGTTCTGTTTGATATAGGAATGTATATAAATCTGTCACACTCAATGTACACCTAACATAATCATCGGTTTGTCACACTTAAGGTTGAAATCATATCTTATTTCTGTCACGCTTTCATTTAAAATGATATTTACGTCATTCAATCGCGATGACTACATCGGTACATACGTTTTAAATGAAGATTTTTGTCCGCCTGTCGCGGTTATGTTTGAAATATAATTTTTGTTGGTCTGTTTTGCTTTAGTATAAACTTGCATTTTCGCTGGTCTGTCACACTTAAGTTTGAAATAGAATTCCCATAGATTGGATTAACGCAACTAAACCTAACCTTTTCTCATTAGTTACGTTCTCACAATATTTTCGTTCGCGAAATGTCCGTTCTGTTTTCTAACAACCCGTGTTTCCTGTGACAATGAACAGCCAACCGAAATCCGGACGTTAACGCTGCCAAAAAGAGTGGCGAATATCGGAACACGAAAATGGATGCGGAGAAGATCGATATTTCACAAGAGCTAAGTAGATCCTGCAACCTGATTTATTTGAGCAAATCTTATTACCAAATAAATTGATGTGTGCTCAATTTTTATTATGCAAAATAAGGCGTAATCTTAATAAGATTTATTGTAATTCCTCTACGTTAATTACTATAACTTGGCAAAAATTATGAAGCACTAATGAAAAACTTGAAATTATGATTCAAACTTATAAATTTAAAGGTTATGAAAAGTGTTGTAACATTAATAATTCTATTTCAACAATCAATTTTTGGTATGTTCTCCTTTTCCCTTTAAAATAGCTTTTATTCGTTTTTGCATACTATTGGCTAAATTATTGCAGGTGGTAAGGTGTATTTCCTGCCACTCTTCATAAAGTTTGACCTCCAATTCTTTTTTGAGGAACATGTGTGCATTCTCACTGTTTTGCCTAGATGGGCCCAAAAAAGTTTATGTTGCTTTAGGTATGTAATCCCTTTTTTTTTCAAACCAACACACTTCTCAAAGATGTAACGTACAGTTTGAGAAAATTAACCTTATGACACTGAACTGAAACACTTGCTAGCCCGACAGCAACACTGTCACTGTCGACTTATTTTCGAGGTCATAATTCTGACTATTATGAACTGCATTTGCGAATATCTAAATTCTAAAATATATTGACAAAATATCTTTATGACGTTTAAGAGGATACGCACTTCTTTATTGATTCAATAATAATTGCTAAGTATTATATAAATGCTCATATAAAATTGAAAGAAATAATTATGTAGCTATAAGTTAAACAGTGGTGTAATAAATGTATGTTGAATAAATACCTAATGATGTCACCAATGTAATTCTTTTGATACTTTAAAAATGTTTTTATTTCTACAATAGTTTAAACTTGACACTGATTTATGAGTGGAGCTGTAGTTATTTTGGAATTATTTTGAAAGAATGTTAAACACTATATGATGCTAAAAATTATTCCAAAAACGTTATAACGCCGATCATAAAACTCTGTAAAAAATGAAAAATGTTAAATGAAGTCACTAAGCCTGTTTTGAAATAGCCAGGGTCGGCAGATATATAGATGTCAACACAGATTAGTCCTGCAGTTGACGTGTTGACTGCTTCCCCTTAACGAGAGGGAGTTGATAACAGAACATTGAAAGTTCAACACACGTGCTGAGCTGAAAGATATGCTCCAGAATAATGATTACTCACAACAAATAGAATTTAATTTTACAGGTGACAGACTACTAACACCAACGCGTGTGTAGAACTACAGATTTTAAAGGTAATGAAATTGCACTATTCGGCTGTTAAAATGATCAAACAGTTGAAACTGGTCTAAGAATATGTTACATTATAAAAAAGAAAAAATGCCTAGTTCATTAGATATTTCAATATTTCTGCTATACTCGCGTACTTATCCTCTTTTACTGTTATAGGTTTTATTTTATTTTCTGTGCCCCTACTAAATAGGTTGATTTTAAACTTAAGTTTTAAAGAGAGACATCTTTTTGAAATGGTTAAAATGGGACAATTATCTTAATGTGTTTTTAACACATTAATATAAATACTAGCGGGACCGGTGGAAATTACACAGGGAACTCATTCATATGTAATATATCAATGTTGGCATTCTGAAGATGTTCAACGTAAATAGAGACGCTCTGATATTATTATATCTCTTTTGTTAAAACAGCGGAAGTATTTATCTAAGTTAGCAAGGATGCACAGCGTAGTCCAGTCGTAAAGTACGCTTAAATATGATATTTTAATTCTTGCAGATTTCGAACATAATATTATAGAATTATTGTTCTATCGATTTTTATATATTATATAGTCTGCGATTTCAAAAATAAAAAAGATATCCATACAGCTTGTATGCATAAGCTTAAATCGAAACCGAAACCAAAACTTACGAAATATATCTATATCTACATTTATTTCTATCTATATATAGAGAGAGATAGATAGATATAAATATATATATATACAAATATATATATAAATATATATACATATATATATAAACTTGAGTTCCTTCAGCTATAATCGAAACCGAAAGAAAAACTTATGAAAAATTCTTGATAAAATCATTTATAAAAAAAATGATTACAGAATACGATCAGCTATAATCGAAACCGAAACAAAAACTTATGAAGAATTCTTGCTAAAATTATTTATAAAAAAAATAAATGACTTAAATGCCAATAATTGAAACCGAAACCATAGCTTACGAAGAATTCTTGTGAAGATGAACGGCAGGAACTGAGAAACTGGGTGTACTAAGTTCGAATTTAGTACGTTCTATAGAAACCCCTTCACTTAGGATGTTGATAACCGTCACACGGACCGTCCTGTATGTTCTGTCTCGAGAATGAATTCTAACTAGAAAGATACCGGGAAACAAATGCCAACTATAGGATGTTTTAACTTATACGGAAATGAATGAATCCACACCTATCTAACTAATGGGAAAAGAGTATATACAATAGGAAAGTTATACAAGCTTAAAGCTTAAGATCGATTCCTGCACAGAAAAGTACAGTATTATTTTCTATTACAACAAAAATTCAATTTAATTAAAAAGAACTGCGTGAAAGATAATAGAATGAATATTCAAAGTCTTTTGAATACATGAAAATAAATGTTTTTTTTTACAAAAGACAAAAACGTGAATGTGAATTGTATCAGATAATTCTATTAAACAGTTTTTAATCCTTCAAATGGCCGCATATGGATCGGTAATAAAATTCACATTTATGCCCGCAATCCAATCATATTTGGTACAAATAAAATTCACAACAGACCACATGAACTTCATACTCTCTGGACGTTAACCATACGGATTTTTTATCTGAGTGGTTATCTCAGAGATAATGTCTATCAAAACAAACCACAAACTATTTATAAACTAAAGAGAATCAGTGCAGCCAAAATCATGGTAATGTCAAAGGATAAGAGTATGTTAAAATTATTGACAATCTTTCAAGTCGTAGCGAGGTGTGCCGATTAATGAACGACAATAAAAAAGACCGTTTGACGTTGAGGATAAATTGCTGGAAAATTCAATATGGTTGCATTGCATAAAGGAGTGTGAATGTTATTAACGGTTCCATAGTTAAACTTTTGAGAGGTCAACTTTCAAATTGAAGCTTACATGGGTTATTTTTCTCATAAAGAAGTATTCGAGTTTTATCATTCCTTGAATAAATGAAGGCATGACATTTTACGAACTATAAGTAAATCATGCATTAATTCTTGAACAGTGAATAAAATGGATTTTTATGAAATTTTAAAGAAATTGTTATTGATTTCTGAAAATAAATCGAATGTTAGGAGTAAGCATCTTTTTTGTTAACAAAATAAATTTAAACTGTTATAATAAAATTAATTATTTTTTAATGAATGTTGTTCTTTTAATTATATTCTTAAATTAATACATACATACTTAGTCACGTTTATGATTGGGATGTAATCTTTAAAGTATACAATTGTGTATTTTAATACTTTACTCAACTTAAAACACATCATGATTCATTTAGATGTTAAATCCTTTTAAATGATACTACTTTATATAAAAAATAATGTTTTGCTAATTATCATTGAAAGTATTTTAGATGCATATATCTATATATGCCTCCTTTATTATTACTGTTCAATAATAGTAAATTTAAATGCAAATCTGATTATTTTAAGAAACAACGTGGTTGCACGGGAACCAAGAAATCACTGGCTTTCTGTCCATTTTCAAACCTATTCTCGACCTGCCAGGCTATCAAGATATCTAGGAAAACTCATTGATTTTCTTAATATAGGCTTTTTAAAATTTCTCGATGGACAAAAGTATTTTATGAACTTTTCATATTATTTTTCTAATATCCATATGTATCCGATTCTAATATTAGCTCGCCATAAAAGATGAAAACGGCCCGATGGCTTGAGAGTGTCTCTATCTGCAATCAATGAGTCGCTAATATAGGATGCGATACTTTAGAATCCTCGTTCGTAAAAAAAATTGGCGATAACGTCTGGAGATATGTCAGTCAAGGAACATAACCAATAAAAACAAATCAATACCTTCGACAGATCGTCGTAGAAACGAATAGAAAGATCACTTCCGGTTTGATCTGTTAATGACAAGCCACGTTCAGAAGAGGAGGTATCGTGAAATTACTTCGTCATCTATTCCCATTATTCGAAGGAATACTCTAAGTCTGTTCTCGGCATGTCGAGCCATCAGGACATGATGTTCCTTGTATAGGATTTTTATTTTGTGATTGAAAAATATTACTTGAACTCTTAATAATTATTTTCTAATATTCATATTTCGTCAAATATTGGATTATGAATTCGTTGAATGAAATGCTTCATCATTTTTTAAAAAATACGTAGATTTTAATGTTTTCGAAAAATATCTTTATTTGTGTTAAATCATGTGAAAAAGAAACAAAATATCTAACTCTGGTGACATAGAGGGAATATTTACGGGTTTAAAAATTAGTTTTCTGCATAAATTAGCATTTAAAATGTGTTAAATAAAAACGAACCAGCGCACAATAAAATAATATAGGAAAAACATACATTTTAGTTTCACTAATATATAGATACTTCATTATCTCCCTTTATATAACTTACGTATACTTACCGACTTCATACTGTATCAAAGTTAGATATTTTATCAATTTATAGTAGCGAGTTCGATTCCTCTCCACCCCAATCATGGATGATCATCAAAATAATCTGGTTCGGGTTCGTCGGAATTTTCTGATAGGGATACCGCAGGAGACTTACATTAAGGCAATTTTTCTGTAGAAGTAGGTACTGCTGAGATGATATATACCTGAGAACAAGCACAACATGTTCCAAGCTGATAATAGCTTAACGACTTGTAAATTGCTAAATATCGCTATTTACTTGTCTAGCCACGCAGCAGAATTTGACAAAACGTGAATTTTAGGGCAAGAAATCTAGCTATCCGTATCTGGTCACTCTGAATTATGAAAAATATTTTTAAAGTAAAGCTTAAAACGATTTCTCATTCAAAAACAGGAAAGGGAAAAGATGAAGTCCAATGTGAGAATAAAAAATAACATTTAAAAATAACATTTTGCTTCTAGTAGAAATTCAAGGGGGGTAATTTTTATTGGGCATGTGTATTTTTACATTGCTAAAGTGATCTGTACAAAATGGATTGAAAGTCATTATACAAATATATTTCTCCTTTGTTCTACTGTAAAAATGAATCATTATAAAATATACACAGTGAAACCATAATAGACATGCAAGCAGTATACAAAGGAATAATTTTTAAAACAAAAGATGAAGATTGAGATAAAAAAAAATGTGCCGAGTATTCTAATATCCTGTCTATGGATACTCGTGATTGGATTCTTGCAATGTATAATAAAAATATCTCACAGGAAGCAATTATAAACGAATGAAAAAAGAGAAAAAAATATGAGGATTATAATCATTTAAAGAGATAATAAGGCAATATCTACCTACATCAAATTTATCATTAGTGCAACAGCCGTTTAGCTTAGAATCTTTGTTGATCAAGACCGATTGTAAATTGTATTATTTGAATTATTCGGACTACTGTGATCATCATTATCTGACCTTCTTTATCTTGATGAACTCGGGAATATTTCTACCAAACTTGGGATTCTGCAGAGAATTTTGAACAGAAACGTTTATTTCATCTATGGGAAAAGCATGCTCTCGTTTCGTACCCTTTGTTATTTTGGCAAGATACGAAATCGTCTTCAGAATTTAATGGGCAAGGACCTTTTTGCCTCCCTGCTGCCTCTTTTTCACAGACGAGCCGTTGCGAGTCTACATCTTGCCTATCGTTATTTCATGGTAAGTACTCGGTTGAGCTGGAATCCTCGGTTTCATGTAGAACGTTCTATGACAAATATTAGATTAGCTACAACAACCGTAAAAATATTCTCTTACTCTCTATCCGTGCCTAAAGCTAAACGTAAATTCTATTTGTAGAGCTGCTTCCCAGCTGACTACAACTTGGGAATTTTCAAGTCCAATGTAAATAAGTTTTTGTTGATACCACTCCTTAAATAACTAAGCCCTACCCAAGTTCCACCATTGCTGATCATCATTACGTTATCTCACAAACTACTTATAAGCCATTATCCCTGAGTGGTCTCCTGGCCTTGATAAGTTGTGACTTTCAAGTAAAAATTAAACCTCATCTATTTGTTTAGTTTTTTGATGGACTTTATTTTCACTATGAAATAAGAAACTTGTGACAACTGTTTCCTTCTTGTTGACTATGTTTACATCCGTACTGTTTGCCGGAGTAAACTTTGCATTTTCATGTTCCACAGGATTTTATGCCTTACGTTATCTAATACGGCTTTTTAGTATGTGCCTGTGTTCTTACCCCAGTCATAACTTCTTTTTCAATATCCTCGGCACAGATTTCTCCTTTCACACACCTTTCTGTTCTACGGGGATGAGTGGGCGGTTATTAAGGAAAGATTCCATCTCTTATATAGATTGTAGTGTTATTTTTTTTATTGCTTCCTGGGCAGGTTAGTAGTTTCTTCTTACTGAGTTTTCGAATTCATTCGGCTCTCTCGTTAGTCATATGCACTGATGCATCCATTCCATGCATATATTTTCGCATTTTTTTTCTGCTAAAATTTCGTGTAAGGTAAAATATATCATGCAAAAAATTATTTTTTTACTCACTAGGAGATTTAAGAGAAATCATTACCAGTGATTACTTATTTACAATGTTATTCTCCATCATCTGCGTGGCAAAAGATATCTCAAATTTCGAGGAATCTTTGCTTCTTTCAAGAGATATTGCAAATTATTTCTTTATCGCAATATCTGTTTATCATTAGTATTTCGTTAACAAGGACAGTTGATATTCTACCAATACTCTCCTCGTCCGTCCAGCAGAGCACTGTTTAGTGACCCGTTCCTCTCCCACTTCCTTATCTCTTCCTCCAACTCGTCCGCCTCGGTCTTTTGAATTATCTTTGACCTTTCCACGATAAATCTGTTCTTGTTTTATACAAAGCTGGTGGAACTACAGATGTTTGTGTTTATTTTTCGTGATAGGAGTATGCATATGTTTTTTTTTGTTGTTGTTTGTTTTTGTTGGGGTTTTTTGCGTTATTATTTTTCTGGAGTTGTTGTTGTTATTATTATTATTATTATTATTATTATTATTATTAAATAATTTTTTATCAATACGTATTACATTGTATGGAATCTTGACTTTAATGAAAGTTTAGATAAACATAAAGATTCTTTAAAATTCAACAAATCTTGTTTAATAAGTATTTAATGACTCTGAATATAATTCAGTGCAAATCTGATATGTTTAAATGTTCAAACAGGAGATTAGTGTGTGTGTGTGTGTGTGTGTGTGTGTGTGTGTGTGTGTGTGTGTGTGTGTGTGTGTGTGTGTGTGTGTATAGTTTGTCAGAAAGATCCATAGTAAAGTGCTCGATTATAAAGTAAAATTCAGTATAAGTGCATAATGTTAATTTTAATATGTTAGAAAAGACCAGAAAACCATCGGTAACGTCGGTTTCGAATCAAATACAAAGTTGACCATTCTATGGTTGTCTATATTGAACTCTCTATTTAGGTCGCTGTGATATTGCAATCCATATTATAATTTAATCTATTTTTACTTCTGTTTTTTTTTCTTTCTCTTTTATACTTTTTTTTTAATTTTTGCATTATTTACTTATGCGTTTTACGTTTTCTTTTTCGCAATTGATAAAAAAAAACTCAGCTTTGTTTCCCGGCAGTCTCGTAAAAGGCAGCATTCCGTTTTGGGATCGTAGATACATGAAAATAATTGGAGTTTCAAAAAGCAAACGGATCCTCACTTTAAATAAACCGCAAATTTTATTTAAAAAAAAAAAATTAAAAATAATTAAAAGTCGAAAAAGATCTCGCTTCTTCTTATTTGTCCCTCAGTCCTCATTTTCTAATGAGTGATTTTTCTGACAAAGGGAGAAGAAAAAGCTGTTTTCTAGGTTGGCAGTATTTTGCGCGAACAGTTGGCAGAGTTGGTGGAAATTTTCTGTTTCTATGTCTATCCTTGTAGCCATGTCACTAGTAAGGGTGCTGGAGGTAAACGTTTTGTCTGGGCTGACGTTATCCGCCTGATAGTCAGGGACCCGAACATTGGATTAACCACCAAGGAGTCTGTCCTATCAGCAGGTGCAAAGTACTGGAGCTGCTGTATTGCCATTTGATGGATGGAATCTGGACCATGCAGTAGCTTCTGGTGGGGCCTCTCGATGCCATACTAGTGGGTAATTGTTACGGCTTTACCTTATCATGTGCTACAAAAAAAAATTCTTCGTTTCTTTTTCTCTCTTAGTTTCCCCTCTCTGTCCTGCTCTAAGTAATTCTGACGACCTAGTCCACAAATTCCAAAATTTCATCATGACAAGTTTCAAGAAAAAATACACGATTAAACCCGGTTTTCCAACTTCCAACGTAGACCCTACTACCATGTCTCCTTCTCCAACATCAGGGGTCTTCGTTCTAACCTTCCAGAGGTTGAAACCCAATTACAGGAGACTAAACCAGACCTTTTATTTTTAAGTGAAACTGGCATCGGACAGGCTATTTCCCTAGATGAGTTTGCAATTACAGGATACTCTAACTTAACTTCTAAATCTGACCCCCAAGATCGCCATGGGCATGGCATATGTGCCTATATTAAAGATAGCTTTCCATGTGGTAGGGACATCTCCAGGGAAGATCCTAACTTACCCTATATGTGCTTCCGGGTTGCTTTAGCTCACACTACTGCATTTATATTTACTCTCTATCGCCCCCACAACAGCGGAGTTGCTATCTTTCAAAGCATATCTGAGAAAATTGACCAATTCCTTTCTGCTTATCCTTCAGCTAACATTCACGTATGTTGAGACTTCAATGTTCACAACGTCGAATGGTTGACCCACTCAAACAAGACCGATGATGAGGGGAGGTTCTGTCATGATTTCTCCATTGCCTATGACCTCACAGATTGTTCAGGAACCTACCCGTGTGCCCGATAATGACGGCCAGTATGCGAGCCTACTAGACCTTTTTCTCACAACTTGCCCTGAACTATGTTCAGTTTCTGTTCTGTCGCCTCTTGGATCTTCCGACCACTCTGTTGTATCAATTAAGATAAAAATGAAATGTAATAAGTCCCCAGACGTACCTCTCCATCGTACAGTATATCGATACACTAAGGCTGACTGGGATAGTTTCCGTACATTTATATCTGATCTACCTCTGCATTCCATGTTTAAAAAGGATGTGTCCTCTATAGTATTAGACCTGACTGAATGGTTAATTGTAGGTATTGACCATTTCATACCCTCGAAAATGTTGCAGCAAAAACCTAACAGCCAGCCATGGTTCTCTCCAGAATGTGCTGCTGCCATTGCGCACAGAAATCACTTTTTCCACTGCTTCAAACGTAATAGATGTACGGAAACTAAAGCCGTTTTCAAGACTGCCAGCAACCATTGTAAGAAAGTAATAAGGAACGCAAGAGAGTTATATGCTCAATCTGTTAAGTCCAAAGTAGCTGAGCAGCGGCTTGGTTCCCACCAGTTTTGCAAATAGCAAACAGAATCCTGAACAGAAGCGTGTGCTCCATCCCAACTATTATCAATGGACCTGAGGTAATCTCGTCAGCATCAGATAAAGCCAAACTCTTTGTCAAGAACTTTGCAGCTAATTCTACCCTTTGCGACCAAGACCGCCAACCCCCAATATTTCCTCCTGTATCAAAAAACACGCTATGTGATATACGTATATCTGTACGTGATGTTGCGAAGCTAATCAAAAACCTTGATTCGAGTAAAGCAACTGGCCCTGACGGTATTCCAATTATAGTACTCAAAAAACTTCAACCTGAACTAGCGCCCATACTTACAAAACTGTTTAAACGTTGTCTTAAGGAGAATAGTTTCCCATCTCCCTGGAAAATCTCATCAGTATGCCCTGTATTTAAGAATTCAGGTGATCGCTCACCCCCCCCCTCTCAGTACAGGTCAATAAGTCTCCTGTGCGTCATGAGTAAGTTGCTAGAATCTGTGTTAAATACAGAAGTAATCAACCATCTCAACAAAAATAACCTTCTTAGT
Organism: Euprymna scolopes; assembly: GCF_053919585.1. NCBI lineage: Eukaryota > Metazoa > Mollusca > Cephalopoda > Sepiida > Sepiolidae > Euprymna > Euprymna scolopes. The sequence goes on from NC_136500.1 coordinate 57,008,451, forward strand.
GACACTCAATATGGTTTCCGTTCTGCTAGATCTACAGCAGATGTGCTTACAGTTATATCTCATAGGATTAGCAAATCTCTCGACGGTGGCAATATTTCTAGGGCAATTGCTCTTGACATATCTAAAGCCTTTGATAGGGTATGGCATAAAGGTTTACTTCATAAGATCGCTAGCTATGGTATAGCTGGAAAAGTCTTCTCAATTATTAAATCATTTCTTTCTGATAGGTTCATAAGAGTAGTAGTTGAGGGGCAAAAATCAGAAGCTCACAGTATTAATGCATCCAATTCTTAATTTCGTAGCTACTTATTTGATCACCTGGTTTATGGATCTGTAGGTTCCTGCTTCACTATTTCATATAAGTCATTAATGGAGCTTATGGTTAGTTATGTTTTTTTTATTCTCATGTTGTGTTTTTTCTCTCGACTTTGAATTAAAAAAAAAAATATTTCTTGAAACTACAATTTACGTTTAGTTTAAAGTTAAAAATTAGTACAAGATTATCTGCGTTTGGAAATTTCCTTGAATTTTCCCTGAATTTTCCTTGAATTTTCTTTGAACTTTCCCTGAACTAACCACCCTAAAATGGAAGTTTCACTTTTACAAGATTGCATGTAAAGTTTAAATATTTTGTCAAATGAGAAAAACAAAAAGATAAATACATAAATCGAAAAGAGCCTGACACTTGCCTGAAATAAAGCCAAGAATAGTGAAAAAAAAACGAAAATTAAAAAGATAAAATTATAACGGGATTTGCAAAAACACAGCAACGTGCTGTTACAATTTCCTGTTAGACAGATACAGAAGCTAAAAATAGTCCAATATAGACGATCATAGTCTGATCATTTTTGTATTGGCTTTGAACTGATGATATCGATATTTTTTCTAATATTCTTTCACACACACACACACACATATATATATATATACATATATATATATATGTGTGTGTGTATATATATACAAGCCGCACCCTGCTACGCGTTATATATATATATATATATATATATATATATATATATATATATATATATATATATATATTTCTTGGAAGTTTTTTTAATCTTTAAAACTATATGACAAACTTATTTAATTTTTATATTTTTTATCATTAGTTGGAAAACTATTTAGTCAATAAGTCATTACATCACCTCGAACTGTTATATAAACTTGCTTTTTCGAACTCACTATAGTTCTAAAATTATTTCAGGGATAATTAGTTGTCTTCCAAGAAACACGGTTTCGGGGATTTAAAACAAAACAGTATATTAAATCACGGCTTACCAGCAGTGTTGATCAAACACCATTTTCTCTTAACTACAAGACAAAAAAATGTTCCTAATATTGGATTTAGTTTCTTCTCCAGATTAATTTAGCTAACTATTCATGGTATCAAAAATGTCTTCTTACCCGTGACACTTCTCATTCTCTGCAAATTGAAAATCGATATTTTTTTAGTTTACCAGTCTGTTGTATTTATACGATTTGCATTAATTACACTACTTATCAGCCCTTACTATTATTATTACTTACTATTATATATTTATTTATTTACTTATTAAAAATATATATAAAAACAGTTTTAAAAGTATATATATATATATGTATTTTTTGATAGTTATTATTTTTTACATTACTAATGTAGTTTGGATTTTGTTTATTTATCGATTAGGTTTACATGATTTAAAAGCATCTGCATAACAATAAATGCTTTACTTAAATATTTAAATATTTTAGTTTTATCATTACCTTATTCAATCATCCTTATTAATAAGATAGTCACTGAGGATATAAAATTTCGCTTTCTTTCTCTCTCTCTCTCTCTCTCTCATATATATATATATATATATATATATATATATATATATATTTAAATAAGGGAGTAGTCACCAACAATGTGTATTTTTTAACATTATTTTATTATTCCGTGTCCTGGTTTTTCATTGAGAATTATGTTTGGATCATTTTAATAATGTTTTTAAGTCATTGAGATCTTTACGCGCGTTTCAGACGGTCTGTGATGCGTCCTCGTCAGAAATTATTTTCAAATGTGTTGGAGATGTAAAAATGGCGATTTTCGTAGTTAATTTGAAGTTTTTCCAGGGGGTGGAGGCTTGTAAGTGTTTATTATTCATTAGTATGCTGAATATTTGTATATATATACATAAAGAAATATATATATATATTTGTATATACATATATATATATAAAGAAATATATATATATATTATATTATTGGTAGTATTATTTAAACAAAACCAAAATGTGTCAACCAAAGAGTGCTCAATGTTAAGACAGAGCCATATAAATATGTTGGCTGTGATAACTACTGGCTACATATATGCAAACATGTTTCAGTGACCACCCTGAATAATAATATTTTTAAAGCATGAAAGAAAATACCAATCCCATCTACATTAATCCTCAATCGAACCCCCCGTCTGCCATTATAAAACACATTCCAGTTTCGGTAGAAAGCAGAATTAATAATAACTCGTCAAATGAAGCCGTATTTAATACGAACATTATTTAATGTGAACATTACATATAATAATAATAATAATAATAATAATAATAATAATAATAATAATAATAATAATAGCAGATCAAAAAATAGAAATAGGAAAGTGATTTGGTTCTCACCTCCATTTAATGGCTCGCTAAAAACGAGACTTGGTAAAAAGTTTTTACAACGTGTAGAAAGCACTTTCCACCAGGAAATATACTTCATGGTATTTTTAATAGAAATACCTTAAAATTAAGCTACAGCTGTTGCGATAATTTGGAAAGGATTATAAAAAAAACATAATAATAAGATACTAAAAAATAACTGCGAAACAACTAGTATAAAGGATTCTAAAGTTAATGTGTATAATTCTAAAGCTATTAAAAACTGTAACTGTCAAATACCTAATACTTGTCCCTTAAATAATAAATCTTTAACGCCTTCAGTAGTATAAATATTTCCAAAGGAAACCCCAAATGAAGAAAATTTTTATATAGGTAGTACGCAATTAACATTTAAGGAGAGATTCTATGGACATAAAAGCTCTATGATGAATCAAAAATATGAGAAAGATACTTCATTATCAATATACTACTGGAAATTGATTAAGGAGAATAAAACACCTAGATTGGAATGAAAAATCATTAAAAAAGCTAATGTATGCCTTTCATTACAGGCACCGTGTTTTCCATGCCTACGTGAAAAGCTGGCGATAACTAAATTTAAAGATCGTGATAAACTTTTAAATATAAAACAGGAAATAGCTATCTTTTGTAAACATTTTCAAATTCATACACTAAAGAAATTATAAAAACCATATTACTAAAATAATAGTAAGTTATTAATTTAAATAAATACACTTATATATTTCTATATTGAGTAAAAGATGACGTTTGATTGAAAGTTATTCAATACCTAGTTTAATTTTTAATTATTTATCGCATATTAAATCTATTCATTTTAAACACGATTCCATAGATATTTTTAGTTACTACTTATTTTAATCGTTAATCTATCACGATTTTTTAGTTTAAACATGGGTAGGTTAATGAGATAGAAATAGATATATATTCTTAGCCACATTGATTTAAATATAAATTATGCATAGTACTTTTACTTCGAGTTGCCTTATTTTCTCCTTTTTATGTTGATATATATATATATATATATATATATATATTTAATATCTCATTGAAATTCTTAACTACTTAGTTCAATCATTAATTAATCATTTCGATTTATTTTAAACGTTAGTCACATGTTTTAAATGTAATTAGCCTTATTAGTTATACGATTTATATTTTCGTAGTCGAGGAATATAAATAAAATAATGAATTATTCTGATATAAAACGTAACTTTTTAAACTATGTAATCATAAATAACCATCTCATTGATATTTTATTTACTACTTATTCAATCGTTAATCCATCATCTCATAATTTTATTTAGTTTTAATCACCTATTTTAAATGTAATGTTATGTTTTAAACGTATATTATCTATTTTAAAAATAACTAGTATAATGAATAAAGATTGGATTATTAATCTTAACTGATGAATGTATATAATATACAGAATAGAAATGAATATGGTTGAAAAAAAAGCACAACTATAAAATTATATCCCACATCAATTTGTATAATGTGATAACCTATCTTATCTGGTTACCCCTGTCTTAACCTTGGAAATGACATTATCCCATTTATTGGTTTTAATTATAAAAAGAGGTAATGTTTTTGACGGATACTCTCGTGGATATTCTTAGCCTGATGAGGTGATTTTCCCTGGCAGGGTGGTCACTGAAACATGTTTGCATATATGTAGCCATTAGTTATCACATCCAACACGTTGTTTCATTGGATGTACTTCTAGGAAACTAAACTCTACTGGCTATATATATATATATATATATATATATATATATATATATATATATATATATATATATATATATATATATATATATATATATATATATATCGGGCAGTCCGTTGATTTCGACGATGACGCGGAGGTTGGTTAGTGTCCGTGTCGAAGGTGCTCTGAAACCGCGGCCGCAGATGTGACACCTTATGGCAGGAAATCCGGGTAGTGGCGCCCGTAGTCGCTCTCTCTCTCCCTCTCTCTCTCTCTCTCTCTCTCTCTCTCTCTCTCTCTCTCTCTCTCTCTCGGTCAGTCCGTCGATTTCGACGATGACGCAGCCAGAGCAGGACCATCATACTCCAATCGCCTGAGTGCAGAGATAACGCCGCGGCTTCCAGTCCATCAAACTTGCCGGTACGCCCTCACTCCATCGCCACACGACTTTCACCTCTCTCCCAGCCTAGGCAAAGTAGGAATAAGCAGCTTGTCCAGTACTGTCTAAAATTATTTATACATTCTCCAACGATTATTTCGACAAGATTGATCTATATATATATATATATATATATATATATATATATATATATATATATATATATATATATATATATATCGGGCAGCCCGTCAATTTCGACGATGACGCAGAGGTAGGTTAGTGTCCGTGTCGAAGGTGCGATGTGAGTCTGATCGTAGCCCTCTTCAGCAAGAGCACGACCATCGTACTCCAACTTGCTCAGTACTGCTAGCATCCTTTCCGCTGAAAGCAAAAGTACAGAGGCAAAGACGGGCCAGGACAATCTGCACACATGCAATCAGCCGCATCCGATGGCTGAGGCAAACGTGAGTCGAGTTGTACATCACCCTTGTTGCCCGCATCGGCACTGCGATGCTGGTTCATCCGCTGCGCAAGCCGTTGGGATTCCTTCCTCATCCGCCAAGAGCATCGTTGACAAGGCTTGGATTTTTGTGACCCTAAATAGGGGGGGATAGTGGGTACTACACCTTGCCCAAGGGTGACCCAGCACTGCAATGACTAAGGGATAGTGACATTATCTCCAAACCCTGGAGATCCCGAACCAGGGCCTCGTCGCCGGATGTAGTTTTACGTCATACCCAGAACTTGTATATATATATATAGTGTCTACTTATTATACAAACATTTTTGGTTACATATGTGCACATGATACCACCTTATCAGACAAATAAAGGCAGCGATATTGAAAAAAGAATCACGATTACATTCGTTTTTCATAAGATATTTTTGTGTGGTTTCCGCTTTTAGAAGAAAGTGGGGTGTATACTTGTGGATATGAACAGTAGAGGTTTTGGAGTGAGTGGTAGTGAGGCAAGGGAGTAGGAGAGGAGAAGTAAGGGAAGTCCAATCTCATGTGGTCAATTTGTAGCAACTGGGAGTATTGTTTTTTTTTTAACTTGGTGGTTGTTTATTCGCTTTGATCTAAAGTAATATTACACATTAATCGCTGTTAACTTCCTTATCTTTGGTTTGTATTGTTGTTTTTTTTTCTTATCTTGCGGTGACTACATTATGCATATATTTTATTATTAATTCTTTTGATTTATGTATGTTATTTCTCGCTTTTTCATTTGTTCATTTGCTTCGCGTTTTCATATTATCTATTTATTTGTTTGTTTCTTTATAAAATATATGTCCATATGCTGAAATTAACGGCTGAAGAATAGATATACAACTCTGTTTATACGATTAAATAGAGTATTCCGTACCCAAATCTCTCTAGTTAGAGAACTTAGTTATCGTTTGGATCAATTATGTGGTCAGTTTCTTTATGCAACGTTTCCAATTACAAGCGTGCTAGAAACTTGGGTTATTTTAGTTAGTCCTTTTCGGGTTCTTAATTATTAAATATGCAAAGTGCACTCTCCTTTATCCATTTGGTGGCATATTGTATTTCTATTTTAGTACGAAACGGTAATCCTTAAAATGGTGTTGAAGGATAACAAGAGGATTGTCTCTTTCCTTAATTTTCTTAAGTTATTTATGCTAACCTCTTCTTTGAAGCTCACTCTCGACACACAACTGGGCGTTAATCGAGGCGAACAAATCACCTTTAGTCGAATGAAAAATAATTAGAAAAGCAAAAACATGCAGTGCATTAACTTTACTCAGTTACCTACGTTTAGCGGAGAAACTTTGGAGTCAACACTTCATATAAGATGTAAAAAAACGAATAGCGATCCCCTCATACTCATCCTAATACCAGTAATACTAAAGAGCATAACCGCTTACTCACAATATCTTATTTAAAAAAAGAACAAATGGAAGAGTTGAAAGGATATACAGTAGTCTCGATACACCGCAAATTCATAACTGTACTTAATAAAAATTGATATACCTTTAATTAACTAATAATTACACCTAACCCTAAATTACAAAAGGAGCAATTCGATCGTTACCATCTCAAGCGCTACCGTTTAGTACTAAGCAAAATGAACAGCAACACAAGATGCAATAAAATGGATAAAAGTGAGTGCACTTTGCATACTTAACATTTAAACGATTAGTTAAAATAACTCAAGTTTCTAGCACGCTTGTATTGGAATGTTGGCGTATACACATAACCCCAAACGATAACTAAGTACCATTAACTAGAGGGCTTTCGGGACAGAATAGTCCACTGATATAGATAAATATATGCTATTATGTACCCGTTTGCATGTATATATATATATATATATATATATATATATATATATATATATATATGCTATAGCCTGGAAAACTAATCTCTATAACGAAGCATATAAACATATAGAATATATTTATACTCTAGTATTAAGTAAAAGATAACTCAAATAAAAGAATGACAACCACTGCAATTAAATTTATATATAGATTTGAAAACATTTGTAGTTGTAATTAGTTCAGACACCGCGGTTGAGTGGAAAACATCTCCCAGGATATAACCTTTATTTAATCGTGTAAATAGGCTTGTATATCGATCCACTGGTGATTAATTTAACCATATCGACATATATCTTATAAATAAGCAAAAAAAAAACAAATAAATAATATGAAAAAGGGGAACAAATAAATGGATAAAAAAGCAATAACATAGATGCATAATGTAGTCATCGCCAGCGATGAGGGAATGACATTACTTTAAATCAAAAACTTAGGCGAATGAATAACCGCTAAGTTAAAATAATACATTCTAGCTCGTTTTGTGATTTGAACCCTGTGTTTTACATGACGCCCACCTACGAAAAAAAAAAAGAGAAAAATCCATGGAGGGTCAAATTCGGTGAGCGCGGATAGTACTCGATACTTCCCCTTCGTCCAAACTATCTGTTTCGCAGGCGACTATCAAGATATGCTGTTACGTCATGATGATAGTGAAGAAGTCCCTCATCTTGCTAGAAGTGTCATTCTTTAATTTTTTTTTTTACACGGTGGTCACCACTTATCATGGCCCGGAAGCCACTCAGGGATAAGGGTTATTGCAAGTACAATACGTTAGTGTGGAGATTTAATGAAGAGTTTACTTAAGAGAGCGGTTCATTAGGAATTTGTTAACATTGGACTTGAAGACATCCAAGTTGTAGTCAGGTGGGAAGCAGGCAGACGGAACAGAGTTTAATCCTAAACATCTTTTCGGGACGTAATATAGCATATACATGCAGCAAGTTGAGATAATTTAAAGAATGTATACATTTTATTGGGACACCTTATATATATATATATATATATATATATATATATATATAGATATAGATATATAGATATATATAATGGATTAGATATAAAGGCTTGTATAGGATGAGTAGCTTTGCTTTTCAATATGGCCTATTCGTAGCTTTTGCTACTGCGGTTTACACGCTGACCCAAATAATGTTCGTCATTTTAACTTAACCGCCTGTGTCTGCTGAAAATTTACACGATTTAGAATGTTAGACGGCTAATATGCAAGGACACAGACCTTACACAGCGGTTCTAGAGAGGGGATCTTAGAAATCGCTGATATCTGCACAGGTTGAAGAGTTGTGGTGACTGTTGACAAATGGTCGCTTCAGCAGATAGAATATCACATCTTTGCGTGAGGGAACGGAAGAGTCCACCGATACCATCAGCGGAAAACAATAATAGTTTACAGCGTACAAGTTTTAATCAGCATGTTCATCAAACCACGCAGATGATTTTGTTCTCAATATGCATACACGCATATATATATATATATATATATATATATATATATATATATATATATATATATATACGAGCGTGTGTATACATATATAATTCGTGAAATGATTGAGAACAAAAGCAACCTCGTGGTTTGATGAACATGCTGGTTAAAACTTGTACGCTGTAAACTATTATTGTATATATATATATATATATATATATATATATATATATATATATATATATATATAAATTTTGTCTGCTTGGTTACAGATGTTTCGGTTAAAGAAACATTGGAAGGTGGTAAGGGGCGAGGGAGGAGTTTAAAATATTCAACCAGGCACGGATAGGAATAGAAGGCGGATATAGAAAGAGAAAAAACGTGGAAAAGAAGGGTGTAAGATGGGTAAAACTTTGAAGGCGAAGCTAGGGTGAGCGAAAGAGAGGGATAAGAACTAAAAAAGAGGAGGAGGTTAGATACAAGCAGTTAAGGATGTGGTGCTTACTTGGGGACTGTCGCAGTTAGTTGGTGGATATATGTCATATGGAGTTTGACACGTTAAAGATCTATGCGATTTGCGAGGAGGGCGTTGTTTGCAATAACTAAGACGCGTCTTTTCAAAGCAAGCTTAGTTACACCCAACTTAAGTGCATTTATCTGTTTAAATGCATTAACTGTATAAGGTGTCTAAGAAATTAAGCAAATTAAAAATTGCCAGTGTGGATTGAATTAATATAAAAGATATGAAACTATGAAAATATGCATGTAGAAGGATATAAAATAATAATAATAATAATAATAATAATAATAATAATAATAATAATAATAATAATAATAATAATAAGTAACTAGCGGGACTTGTGGAAATTCAACAGGGGACTCATTTATCTTCTCTATATAAATAAAATGAACTCATTTTTTCCCGTCGGATTTTGACCTTAATAGGATTAAAAATCAAGATATTTCATGCAAATATAATATGCACAAACGGCAGAACAATATCTGAGGTGTGTTATAGGCTTATTATTTCTCAAATTCCTCGATAATCTTAGATTTCTATACTTTTTCTGCTGAGAAGTCACGGCCAAAATCGGTTAAGATCAATGGAAGTGGTAAAATATTTTCTCTCTAATAAATTCCTCCTCCCCCTGCCACCACTTAACACCGTTTGGGGATCGTTCACAAGGAACATTTGAGAAGAGAACGCCGGTTTGGCTTCGTAGTTCTTTCATGTGAAGTTATTTAAAATCACTAAACTAAGCTGCAGTGCTCTGTGGCGTAGTGGTTAGCGTGCTGGACAATTCACATTATATTTTCACGTTCGCGCCGACCTACCGTAGTCGTTTTCTTTTTTCATAAACAACTGGAATGGACTTTTCTTGGTGGCCGAACTGTTAACGTTGCAGATGTTTGTTTTTTTTTCACACTTTATTTTCCTACTTTTACTCATGACTTCCTACTTAACTACCATAACATTTTTTAAAACTCCCCTTCCCCGTTCCGGAAACAAACACTCGGGCAACACCGGGTACCCCCGCTAGTATGTAATATATTGATGTTGGCATTCTGTAGATGTTCAGTGTAAACGGAGACGCTCTGATATTATTGTAGCTTTTTTGTTAAAACTGCAAAAGTATTTATCTAAGCTTGCACTAACACCGGTAAAGCCCGGTCGTAAAGTACACTTAAATAGGATATTTTAATTCTTGCAGATTTCGTATATATTATTATAGAGTTAATGTTCTATCGATTTTTATATGTTATAAAGTTGCGATTTCAAAAATGAAATAATATATCCATATACTTGTCCTAAAAGTTCAGGTAAGTTTAGATAAAGAAAGTGAGAAATGGTGGTACGTATAGCATGATGTGTTGGGCTAATTACCTGGTTTAATACTCTAGTTCGAGGTGCTTGATATTAAGGGTTAAATGCATCAGAGTTACTAGGGTTAAAAATTGATAATTACTTACACACATACATTGTATCACTCTCATCATTATTCTTCATGCAATGCATGTCCTCAACTCGCACTGGCGACAAGCTTTCGTTTCTAGCTATCATCAAACTGCACACATATGTCTGGCAGACTTTTCCACTCGTCGGCAATGGTAACGCTTGCTAGTTTATAATGGCAGTGACTCAAGCGAGGCTTAACTGGTATAATTATACTAGCACTTGCTTTTCTGCAAAAATCATCTGAACAGAGTTAATATTATTGTCATTTAAATATATTTTCCACTTCTGAGTTCTCATTCATCTTCATTATCTTACACTTCTTGCACACAAACTGGCTATACTCTCCGAAGCTATCAGTAATTCCAATGCCGTTTTTGTGCTTAAAAACATTACAAAAACTTGAGTTTCTCCAATACTCCTTTCTTTCCACTGTTCACGCCTTTCTTCGCCGCAATATATAACCATTACTTTCTATAGTATTCATTCAAGTTATGAATTTAACAAGTCGACCAGTTTTTGGTTCATAACCATATTCCAAATAATCAACAACAGAATATTCTCTCATAATAACGTACTATTAAATGGCCGATTTAGTGAAGCAACGTTAAGCCTAGTCAATAGTAAAATGGGTGACCATTTGGGAATCCCAGATCCTGTATGTGCGTTCCGATTATCTCGGCATTGTTTACAGTCGTCCTGGACCTCTCCTTGCCACTGGACTTAAGCACTTCCGATTCAGGAGGGGTCTGGTTAGAGATTGCGGAACCCTTACCTCGTAATGACATGTGCAGCTACTCTTACAGAGGGTATGTATTGTCTTTCGTGACTGAATGGAGACTTCCATATAACCGATGCTCATTCTTTGCATATGAATCAAAGGAGACTATTGTTATCTGGTCATTTGATATATTTCCAGTTCGAATTCTTCTAGAAACCCATCAAGTACTTACGGGAGGGACCGCATGAAGATTATCAACATCATGGATGAAAATATTTCTGTGGAACGAACTGGATTGGAACGTTGTACATCCAAGTTGTTAGTGTCTGTGATTACTTGGGCTATGACAACAGCATATTCTTTTCATTGTTTTGACTCTCGACTGTGTATCTGTTGATATCTTATATGCTTTTATATAGAGTGATGTAGTTCTCGGTTGATTAACTGTGTCTAACTGTGTCGGATATATACTCCAGAGTCAAAACAATGAAAAGAATATGCTGTTGTCATAGCCCTAGTGAATACTTACTGAGCCGTCGCCACCTCCCTGGCACTCTAAAACAATAAAAAAAAAATATCATCGCTTAAAGAACACGGATTGATGAATGAGTGTTTGTCTGTGAGAAGGAAAACTGAGAAGAGTTTAAAATGCGACCTCGCATCACTAGAAGAGCTATGTCCGCGAATCTATGTACATGTTCATTGTTAAACGCGTATATTGAATGAACGTATTTTATTTCATATGCTATTCATAATCTATAAAAAAAAAACAACTTATTCGCCAGTTTGTAAGGCATACTTTAAAATACTACTTCCGTCTGGCTACCAGGCTATATTTTAAAAATCGCATTTGAGTCAGTCTCTCGCGTATACATTTGAAATAGCATTACTGTTAGTTTGTCACGCTGGTATTTAAAATAAAATTATATATATGTCGACTTTAAGTTGAAGTAGCACTTTCATCTGTCAGTAACACTATAACCCTAATTATCATTTTCGTAGGACTATTTCATTTAAGTTTTAACAGTATTATTTATAGTTTATAAGTTTTAAGTAACATGTTTGTCGGTTTGCAAGGCATAATTTGAAATATTACTTTTGTCGATCTACCAGGCTACACTTTGAAATAGCATTTTAGTCAGTCTTACGTATTTGTTTAAAATAGCAGTATTGTTAGCTTGCCTTTAAGTTTGAAATAACATAATCTTCGATCTGCCAAGTTTAAGTTGAAATAGTATTTTCGTTTGTCTGTAAAACTATATTTCCAAATAACATGTTTGTCAGTTTGTCAGAAAAAAGTTTTAACAGCATTTTCATCGTTAGTCGCGCAAGTTGAATGGATGTATATTAAAATGTTCTTGATTTCTTTTTATTTTGTTTATCTTAATTTTGTTTGCTTCTTTCTTATGAGGTTGCTCTACATATTTATTTATATATTCAAATGTATTCGTCGATCTGACGCCAGTGTTCGACTTTATTGTTACTAGATGGAATAAAGAAAACATTATACAATATGCCGGTTCTTATCAGCGTGTGGCTATTTGTTAAAATTATACAAAGGTCATCTGCTCTGATTCTTCTACTATATAAGAAAGATCTTAGAAAGGTATAATCAGCTTTTACTGAACTTTACAATGAATTTTTATTGAATACATTCTCTTTTCGTAAAAATATTTAAACACATGAATGCGTTTCGTTTCTTTCGTAAAACGCATACATTATCATATAACATGTAAACATCTTAAAAATCTATCTATACTCCTATAAATTCGGTTTTCTTTTGTTTGTATTGATATTCATATTAAACCCCCCTTTTCTATTTATTTTAAAAGGAAATATAATTTTCTTATATATGGGTTGTGGAATTGCATTCACAAGCAAAAGATCTAGCTAATTTGCATATTCTTTTATGCATTCATTTTTAATTAATTTCCTATTAGTTGCTTCGGTTTTCTAATGGGATGATCATCTTTAGTTAACTATTACGTGTAATTATATTCATGCATATATTCTACATGATTTATACTTGCATATTTGCATAAAAAGTTTATAGTAAACAAAACATTGTTTCCACACATATTTATGTATGCATACATATTTTTGTTTAACAAATTTTGCCTACCAAACTCCTCCTAGAGTTTTTGGTCTACAGATATAAAACTTTATATATAAGGTATATGAATCCATGCAAAACTTTATATTTGGGTTTTAGCCCGGAAAAATTGGTGAAAAAGGTGTGAAAATTAAAAAAAAAATGAATTTTTAGCCTTAGGATAAACATGTTTTCATAGCCCAGTCATTGACGGCAGAGGCAAAATAAATCGTGAGCTAAACGTTTTGGTTTCGATTCTCGGTGGTGGCGCATGAGTTTTTTTTTATACTTTTTAAACCATTACTATATGTTGCATCCAATCTATCTATCTATCTATTTATATATCTATAAAAGTGAAAATATCTGTCTGTCTTTTCTCTATGGTAGTTAAGGAAGACTATTATACAGAAAGGCATTACTCTACATATTCACACTTTTTAATATATACATATGCACATAACCTTATGAACAGTACATAGGGCCCGCGCAAAGCCTGACGGAACTGCTAGTCATATATATATATACATATATATATATATATATATATATATATATATATATATATATATATATAACTACTTCATTTACTCACATAAAATTAATATACGAAAGTATAGATTTATGCGTAAACTTTAAGTATTTACTTCAAAAGTGCTCAATACGTAGGTAGAGCTAGTTAGTAATTTATAAAATATATATGGCGATTAAGCTACACTGAATTATTCGGCGTTTCATCCACTCTAGGGTTCCTCAGGCTTATGCGCGAATTCTGTGGTTGTTTATCGTTTTTATATGGTCCTCTTCTATTGAGGATTTAGTTAGCCAATCAGCTTTCTAGTATCCACCGCGCCCCTTCCTATCAGCCAATGGGCATGCATTTTATCGGACAAAGGATCTGTTTTGAAACTAGGTTAGTGTTTTTTGTTAGTTCATATATAAATATACATATGTGTACATGCATATATGCACATATATATACATATATATATATATACATACATATATGTGTGATCGTTTATGTATATTCATGTTTATTTAATTTATTTATTTATTTTCTATTGTTTTTGTTAGTTTTAAAACTATTTTGTATTGCTATCCTAAAGTAAATTTTATTACGTGTACACAGTTATTTGCTATTTCTCTTCTACAGTTTAATAGATCGCCGAATATTCAGTGTAGCTTAATCGCCATATATATATATATATATATATATATATATATATATATATATATATATATATATATATATATATATATTTATATTTTGTGTACAGAAAGTTGTTAGTTGAGACAGGTCATTGGTACCGTCGGTTTCAAGCCCGATAATAAGGCCCGTTTAAGGTATCCTTATCGAGCTCTCTTCAGCCAATATTCGAAGACGAATATTGGCTGAAGAGAGCTCGATAAGGATACCTTAAACGGGCCTTATTATCGGGCTTGAAACCGACGGTACCAATGACCTGTCTCAACTAACAACTTTCTGTACACAAAATATAAGTACGCTCTTAAAATTTGGATTTTCCTTTTAATTGAGCACTCTGCTGGAATTCTTTTTCCAAAAAAACTAATCATATATATATATATATATATACCTTTGCAAAGTCAATATTCATTTATGCATGAAATATAGTTGCCACCGATTCATCAGCCATTAGTCTTTCTTTTGGAAATGATTACAAAAAGAGTCTGCAATTAAGTTGGTCTCGCAATGTAAAAAAGATACAACTTATGTACCATCATCGCACTGTTGCATCCCTGGGTTTGTTTGAGTAATGTGATGTGGTTTGACAAATCCGTAGTATCGGTGCTTTCTGTACATAAACCCGTCTGACTAACCCGACAAGCATCTAATTTCGATTCTTTGAGCATATAGATCCCTCGATGACAGAAGACATTCTATTCTGAAGATTCCATCCATCGAAATGCAAGAATATGTAATTTATTTCTTGTATCCCGCTTTCCCGACCATAATAACCTGCAGAAATTCAAGTGTAATGTGAACATATATGTCACTGCCGAATCTATTCTTCAGCATTATATCATATTCACAATGGAAATTTGCTTTCTTGAAATGAATATAGTTTAAAGAAGACATAGAAATTTCAGAAAAAGAATATAAATAAAAAGTATATGCATCAATAAAAAAGGTTTTCGTCTTTTCCATCATCTCTTGCTGTTCGAAATTTCATATTTTCATGTATTCAAATCCTTATTCACGCTGTTCCTTTTCTTCTGTGTTCAGAACAGTTCCGATTTGATATTCCCGAAACTGCACATTGGTAATAGAGTTTCAACCAATGTTTTACTTTTAACATCGTACAAACATCCTGATTGTCGAAACAACGCTAGTATAATAGTAAAAACTGAAAAGACAAGACACAAAAAACAATCTCCTCCTACAAAGATCCGAAGAGTACGAACTAACCTTAGTACTGTAGAATCCTTTCTCCGCATGAAATCTTTACTGCGATGCAAAACAAACATAAACTCTTTCTTATCTAAGTATTTTCATATGCCACGATACCCCCCTTTATTCAATTTGGAAAACTCGACGAGATTTCTGCACAAGCTTGGCGTCTACATTCGTAATAACCTCCGCTTAACTTAATAGCTTAGTTTAGCATCTGAAAAATATGTCACTTGCGCTTTAGATTAACTTTAAAACGCAGCTTCAGTCATCTGTATTTTCTTTCCCTTCGAACTAAACACTGTATCCTCATTCACTATTTCGATACTTTCGACGCAGAACTTTCCTCAGATTCGAACGCATAAATCGATGCATTTATGGATATTAATGTTTGCTACGGCGATTGTTTCGGTCTATCAGGTTCCATCAAAACATCTGAAAAAAGCACGTGTAGCTTTTCGATTTTTCATTACCGTAAACAAATCGCAAACTTACTGATCCGTATCCTAAGAGCCGCGATCCTTACGTGTCGATCTATTCCAGATAGCGCTGCGATCACTTTTTATCATACATTTCCATACGCACTCGAAGCTGCTGATCCTGCTATAATAATGGTTGATGTCATCATTAAATCGCCGACTCTTAACAAGCGTTATTACTACGAAACAAAGATATATAACTAACGTGCTGATTTTGTGCAACACTAGGTAATGGAGTAGTCAGATAAGACACAGAAGCATTTGTTTGCACAGAAATTCAATTGCATGGTTTACTCCCCCTGTCCACGTGTACAGCTACTCTTGCGAATAGACATGTCAGCTAGAGATAGACAAAAGTAGGCAGCACCAAGTTATCACTGTAATAGTATTATAGCTGGATCTAAAAGTAAAAATCGCATTACTGAAATTAGGAAGTTGCAATTTATACATTATGGTAATAAATGTGCAAACAAAAGTTTCCTGCTATCCAAGCCTCCGAAATGTTTTTCAACGGCAAAAATCGATTAATTGCTTAACATGGGTCCTATCTATATATATATATATATATATATATATATATATATATATATATATATATATATATATAAATATATATATATAGAGAGAGAGAGAGAGACAGAGACAGACAGCCCGACAGAGAGACAGATGGGTAGAGAGAGGTACATACATACATATGTGAGTGAGTGGGTGAAGTAGTGTATATATTTTTTAATTGCCAATAGGAGTTAGAATATCATTCAAGTAAGGCAAATACAAGAAGTTCCGTAAAAGCATATGAAATAATTTAATTATATTCGATTCAAAACGCATTAAAAGGAAATAACAAAGAATTATCAAGATTCACAGCAATATTGATTTGATATTTCTCTGATTGGCCAATAATTATAGAAACATGTACATTCATCAACAAACTTTATTTGATTGAGCAGATATCAAACCAACAAGTTTCGTTCTTGCGTCTGTATGGGTGTTGTCGTACATACATGTGTGTATTTAGGTGCGTGTTTATACGTGTGCTGTAATGCGACTATATATATATATATGTATATATATTAATTTATTCATACAAACATTAATGGCTACATATGTGCATACATGTTTCTGTAATCACCCACGTTGGGGGATTACGTCTTCCGGCCAAGAATTACCGTCGAAAGTGATATTTCCACCAAATACATTTTCCTATTTCGTTTATCAAGTTAGAATGCAACCTGGGTGGGAGTCATAAAAAACGGTGAGAGGATAAGTGAGGTCTTTGAAGATAATAAACATCTTTTTCATTTCCCTTTCCCCCTTTCCAACCTAACCTTTGGTTTTTATGGCATAAGGTACTTGAGAATTTAGTTTTTTTGCCTTGGAGTCTGTAAATTAAGAACATTAGCTATGGTCAACTAAGTACTGACCGGTGCCTTTCAATCCACATCCATCTACACATACATGCAACACACACACAACACACACCTACACAGACACCGCCACACATACACACTCACGTTAATACATATATTCAAAAGCGAATCTATGTTGTACGCTTTTATTTTACTCACAACACACGTACTGAAACTAGGCAATAACTCTAAGCTACGCAGGAATAAAGTTAAAATTACAATAAGGTAAATAAAACAAAACAAAAAATAAATAAAATTAAATAAAAATAAATAAAAATAAAATAAAAATAAAAACAAATAAACAAACAAAATATGAATAAACATAAAACACGAAAGTTATCTAAACCCCACATGTACCTATATATATTAAGATATCAATATACTTATTAATGCCTACACTTTGCTACACTCGCGCATATATACACACACACATACAGACATACTGAGACAAATAATGGCATTTTTCTTTACTTCAGTAGCGTAGTAACCCCTTCATATATGCAATAGTATGCTACTACACTCCAGACGGGTGTATATATATATACACACACATACACACATACATACATATATATATACATATATATATACATATATACATACACATACACACACATACATACATATATGACATACATATAAACAACATTCGGACATCCATACATTCTTGTAATCTATATTGTTACAACAATCATATACGAGACAGTCTATTCTAATAGTTCAGAAATATATATGCATATACATACATATACATACATACACACATACAAATACATCCATATACAAACATACACACAGATATATAGATACACATATATATAAATATACAAACATACATGCATACATAAAATACACTTATACATACATACTCACACAAATATAGACATATATATATATATATACATGTACCCTGCCACCAAATGATACATCTAAAGTAGAAACAGACATGAATACATTATATAGTAAAGAAACTATTAGAGTAGAAAGCTCTTTTACATCTAGGGATCTCTACTCTATAGGGGTGGGACTTAGCTGCTTGTCGTGTTTGTTGAGGGTATTTACGTCGTGGAGGCACAAGTGCTTGCAGTTCGTCAGAGCATTCACCATTAAAATGCTTGTAAAACTTGCAGAGGAATGCAACATTTCGTCGATGGGCCAACGGCTGAAGCTTAGATTATAGTTCAGGACCTATCAGGTTGGCAACTCTCTTTTGAACCTTGTCTAGGAGCGAGAGACTAGTAGCAGATGCACAAGCACAAATATGACAACAATACTCCATACATGGCCAAATGGTGGCCTTATAGAGTAATATTTATTATTAGTAGCTTTCTAGCACGGTAGAGAGAGCTTACCTTGTTCGCAGCGATCCTGACAATGCGCTCAATGTAATTGTTCCAACTCATGTTTACTGTGAAAGTTAGACCGAGGAGTTTAAAAGAAGTACTTTCAGATAAAGAGTCTTTGACCATTGTTATTGGTAGTAGAGAAAGTTTCTTGTAGTTATTGAAGAAAACAAGTTTAGTCTTCGCAGCATTGAATGTGACCATCCATTTTTGTCCCCATACCGCTACAGATTGGAGGTCATCTTGTAGTGTTTTTGCCATTTCTTTAGTTATGTGTTCAGTTGTTTTCCTGCCATGCCTATTATAGAGCGTGGTGTCATTAGCATATATACCCATCTCACAGACAAGTTTGTCAGGGAGGTCATTTATGAATATTAGGAATAATAGAAGTCAAAGGATAGACCCCTCAGGCACTATCGCATTATGTTTTAACATGTATGCGCATATGTGTAAGTATGTAAACATAATATGCATGAGTGTAACTGAAAAGCTTTTGTGTAAAATGCAATGTTAGAAATGATGGAAGGGCTGTACCCGGTGGTATCAATATTGCAGAAACTGAAATCGGTATCATGAATGCTTAAGAGACTCTACTCAGTATTATCAATGTTTTCAGATACGCCACTCGGTATTGTCAATGCTAAACAGACTAAAATCGCTGCTATGAATGCTAAAGAAACTGTACCCAGTGTTATCAAAGCTGTTCATGTTCCGGTCTATCTCCGCTAGAATCCTCCGACCACGCCGTTGTATCAGTTCAGATAAAAATGAAATGTAATAAGTCTTTATACGTACCTCTCCACCGTACTATATATCGATACTCTATCACTGAATGGGATAGCTTCCGTACATTCATATCTAATCTACCTCTGCATTCCATGTTTAAAAAGAATGTGTCCTTTATATTATCAGACCTGACTGAATGGTTAATTGTAAACATAGACCGATTCATATCATCCAAAAAATTACAACAAAAACCTACCAGCCAGCCATGGTTCTCCTCAGATGTGTTGCTGTCATTGCGCACATAAATCGCTTTTTCCATAGCTACCAACAAAATAGATATACTGAGACTAAAGCTGCGTTCAGGACTGCCAACAACCACTGTAAAAGAGTAATAAAAAATTCAAGAGAGCTATATGCTCAGTCTATTAAATTCAAAGTAGCTGATACGCGGCTTGATTCCCACCAGTTTTGGCAAATAGCAAACAGAATCCTAAACAGAAGCGTGTGTTCTATCCCAAACATCATCAATGGACCAGAGGTCATCTCGTCAGTATCAGACAAGGCGAAACTATTTGCCAAGAACTTTGCAGCTCATTCTACCCTAGGCGACGAAGGCCATCAACTCCCCATATTTCCTCCTATAACAGACAACAGGCTATACAACATACAAATATCTGTGCGTGAGGTCGCCAAGCTAATCAAGAACCTCGATTCCAATAAAGCACCTGTTCCTGACGGCATTCCAGTTATAGTGCTGAAAAGGCTCAAACCAGAACTTGCCCCCATACTTACAAAACTGCTTAAGCGTTTCCTTAAGGAGAAGTGCTTTCCAGCACCCTGGAAAACATCATCGGCATGCTGTGTATTTAAGAATTAAGGCGATGTCATCTCCCTCTCAGTACAGACCAATAAGTCTCCTGTGTGTCATGAGTAAGTTGTTGGAATCCATATTAAATAAAGAATTAGTCAACCACCTCAGCAGAAACAACCTTCTTAGTGACATGCAATATGGTTTCCGTTCTGCTTGACAAAGGCTTCCTTTCTAGGGCAATTGCTCTTGACATATCGAAGACCTTCGATAAGGTATGGCATAAGGGCTTACTTCTCCAGATTTCCAGCTACGTTATAACTGGAAATGTTTTCTCAATTATTAAATCATTTCTCTCCGATATGCTCATAAGAGAAGTAGTTGATGGGCGGAAATCAGAGGCCCACAGTATTAATGCTGGAGTCCCTCAGGGGTCCATCCTGAGCCCAACTCTCTTCCTGATCTACATCAATGATCTCCCAAAACATATACTTAAATCATTCGTTGACAACTATGCTGATGACACGATAATATATGGCAACACGTCAAAGGCTGTAAATAACGAAGTTCTCTCTCATTCTCTCACCTCTGATCTGGAGCGTGTGGTACAGTGGGGGGAGAGGTGGCTGCTTTCTTTTAATGCATCTAAAACTAAGCTTCTATCTTTACATCATCAACGCTCTGATCCCCATCTTGCATCAATTGAAATGGATTACTCTCGTCTTGGGGAGGCTCCATGTTTTGACAAGCTTCTGGATTTGATCTTTACTCATGATCTGAAATGGAACACGTACATCAGGTCTGTTGCCAAGGGCGCTGGGAACATGATGGGATCCTTCTACCGCTCCAGAAGATATCTCACTACTGATGCAATTCTCTATCTGTATAAAAGCCAATTACGTCCAAGGATAGAGAACTGCTGCTGCATCTGGGCAGGAACTGCTAAAACAGCCTCTCCTGCCTTGACAGAGTACAAAATAGACTTCGTGGCTTAGTGGCGGATACCCTTTTCTCTTCCCTGCAATATCTCTCCCACAGAAGAGACGTTTCGAGCCTGTCTTTTTTTTATCGTTATTTACATGACAAGTGCTCGTCTGAGCTCCAATCTCTGGTCCCCCCTCCCCAATCTTTCACGAAAAACACCCGTTTAGCTGAAATAACTGTCATTAACTTCCCCCACTCTTTATCTGTGCCGAAATTTAAACGTAGATTCCATGAGCAGAGCTTCTTTCTTAGAAGTGCACGACTGTGGAACTCTCTTCCGTTTGCCTGTTTCCCACCTGACTACAACTTGGATGTCTTCAAGTCCAACATAAACAAATTCCTGACAAACCGCCCTCTTAAGTAAGACACCCTATCAAATATCCAATACTAATGATTACTACGATACTATCTAATTGATTGCTGTACACGCAATAACCCTTATCCCCGAGTGGCTTCCGGGTCTTTATGAGTGGTGACCTCCATGTAAAAAATAAAGATACAACAATGTGCGTTATCAGTGCTCAGGAGATTGTACTCCATGTTATTAATCATAAAGAGACCGAGTTCGGTATTATCAATCCTAAAGATACCATAGTCAGTGCTATTAATCCTGAAGATATCGTAGTTAGAGAAAGTAATGTTTCGGTGTTTTATAGAACACCCAGAAATTTGGGAAATTAATATTTCTTGTGCTGTGATTAAATAAAGCTTATTAAAGCTTTTTTACTATATAGAATCGTTTGGTTAAAAAATGAGGTGGATCTTGGAACATCAAGTGTGTTTGATTTCTACGAGTAGTTTTCAATACGTTTCCAGACTATTTTGTAAAATTATTTAAAATTTTCTTAAACTTTTGAAAATTTAGTATGTTATTGCTATACATCTTATGAGATGACTGAGCAATTTCTTTAATTTCGGGTTCAAATGAACAGTTACGACAGGAATTGGAATACGCCCTACTAAAGCCTGATTGTTTTAGCTGGCGAATTTTTAAAATGCAATCTGGATGTGAGAACAGTTTAGAAGAACGATATGCAATAAATGTCTGTTTTAAACTTGAAAAAAATTCCATAAAAACGTATGGAATGCTTCAGACTGCTTTTGGACAATCTTGCATAAATCGAGCATCAGTTCTAGGTAGCATAAAAGATTCAGACATGACAAGGATGATGAGAGGTGTGGGAGGAGTAAGGAAGTCAGAACACTAGAGCTGATTGACCACATAAAGAATTTCATGGACAAGGACTGTAGTGCTTCTATAGAGACATTATGGGGACAGTTTGGTGTCAGCTTGTAAACAGTACATACGATTATTCGCCAGGAACTGAAGATGCGGAAAATTTGCGCGACGTTTGTCCCAAGTGTGCCCAGAAAAGATGAGAAAGAAATCCGTTGTAATGACAGCAGAGAATAGTTGAGCTGATCAATTCACCGCAGTTCTTGATGTTCCGATGCTTCGCGATGAAATCTGGGTCTACTTCTATGAGCAAGAGACCAAGAGACAGATTTCCTAACGAAAGCATGCTGGCTCTCCCAGACCCAAGGAGGCCTCATAGAGAAAATGCACCCAGAAACTTATGACGATCATTTTTTTTTTTTTGGCAGCACAGGCATGATCTACATGTACTAGTTTCCCACTGGATAGACAATCAACAAATAATAATATAATAAAGTTTTAAGGGGAGTTCAGGTAGAGATTCCGTTGAAGGAGCCCATCACTCTTTAAATTAAGTCAGCAGCATTTCCACAAGGACAATTCATTAGTGCACAACTCCATCCATGTTAGAGACTAGTTCACCAAGTAAGGCATCAATACAGTTCCTCACCCGGTAGTAATCCAGACTTGCCCCCTGTGACTTTTGGTTGTTCCCTAAGCTCAAGGAAAACCTTAGAAGCTGCTGTCATTGTGAGACAATTGAGGAAATGAAAGAGACAGTGACGAGGGTCGCTGACACACTCACCCAAGAGGATTTCCATGGGTCCTTCCAGGAACAAGTGAATTTGGCCGGAGGAGATTACTTCGAAGGTGACTAGAGTGTCATAATTGTGTTATCAACAAGAGTATCTATACGAAAAATAGTCCGGAAACTTATTGAAGGCAGCTCGTATCTTTACAAGAGAAAAATCCATCCTAGTACACCAAAAATAAATTCCTCGAACAGAAAAGTTTTGCAGTATTTTTATTTGCTTTTTTCAAAATTAAAATTAATCCAATATATAAAATTTTGATTGCAGAAATTCCCTTATATGCCAAAGTACACTAGATTTGCTCCAACAGAGGCCACATACAAATTTATTATATCGAGACTATTAGTATATTATGTAACTTTTGAATGCCATATTACACACATCCATTATATTAAAATTTACATTCTATCTTAGGAGAAACATCACTACGATCGCAAAGATCTTCAATGGAATAACTGTTATTTTTCTCTCTAAATAAAAGGTATTCGTTCCGCTTCCGGTTGACAATGGGAGGCATTGTGCATTATAGTCATATATGGGGCTTCACTCTAATTTTCTGTCTCATAAACTTATACACATACCATAATCTTTCCTTTTTCCCGATCCCCCCAAAAATGATTCTCCTTCCTCACACTTCACAAAATCTCATTGGCTGAGAACTAACTATTCATTCATTCCGGAATGAACGAATCCTCATTCAAAAAAGGACGCCCCAGAGATTATAACAAATATGACTTCCCTGATAAAATTAGGCAATCATTTCAGATAAAATACCTCGATTACAAACATATTTAGACATCGAAACATGTTCATAAGCCACGACTGCCTTCATTTACATATTAAATATAACGTGCATGTTAGCTTTTCGTACACAGCTATGATAGCGTGATACATATTTTGTGTTTACTTACAGCGTACGTAATGTTTTCCGACACAGCCTGATAGCCATTATTCCTTCTTTCTTTTCTAAAAGCTAGATTAAACTTTATTATACACTTATTAAAAACTAAAACAACGGCTATTATTGCAGTAAAGAACCGGCATTTGTGTGATTTGGAAGGATTTAAACAGTCTAAAACGTTTAATTTCTTCTTTCTTAGTACGACTGACTAAAATGTGTTCCTTAAAACATAAAAACAACAGATTACGCCATTATTGCAATATTGACCCGGCTTTTGCCTTTAAACAGTCTAAAACGTTTAATTTCTTTTCTTTCGTTGTACAGCTGATAAGATTCTTCCCTTATACGCTAAATAAAAAAATAAAACCAACTGATTGCGCGTTTATTGCAGTACAATTGAGTAAAATTATTTTCGTATGCGCTAAATACCAAAATACCAAACACCATTAATACAGTCAAGACACGAATTATGTTTGCTTCTAAAGCGTTTAAGCTGTGCTTTATTTTATAGCTTAAAATTAAACACATTGATTATTAAAAATAAAAGTTAGTTCACTTTTAACGTAGATATTGTTCTTGACAACCAATATTGAAGAATGACGTTTTACAATGATTACATGTCCTTTGCTTTATAATCTCATTTTATAAAAATTGACCAACAAAAATAAAGTGTTAGTTTCATTTTACAGTAGATAAGTATCACGCTATTTATCGGGGTCTTTCAGTGATTACATAAATCCAGTTCATTTAAAGCAGTCATAACATCGCACGTTCGTGGTAGAGCAGTCGGTTAAACGTTCTTTACAACTAGCGTTGCATGTTCGATTCTGATTTCCGCTGCTATTTGCATTGTTTTTATGGCGTGGATTATTATTTTCAATATTCTTGGGAAACGCAAAGAGGTTTAAAACCAAAATAAAGTTTTGTTTTTTTTTCTAATTCACTATAACTTTATTTTCTTTTAGCTATATATATATATTGATACATTTCTGTGCGTACTTTTAACACTTATAACTATGATTTAATGTTTGGTTTATATTTTTACAAGAAAATTTTTACACGTGGTCGAAAAACATAATAAATTGTTTGGGCCTAATTTTCCCCACTTTAATGTTCTTTTAATGGATATATATTGTCTGTTAACAATATTTCTTTCAAAATTATACAATACTTTTGTTTCTGTTGTCTAACGCTAAAAATTAAAAAAAGGTTACATTGTTTCAGTCTCTAAAGTGTTTTATCTATATTG
This sequence comes from Euprymna scolopes, assembly GCF_053919585.1. Lineage (NCBI taxonomy): Eukaryota > Metazoa > Mollusca > Cephalopoda > Sepiida > Sepiolidae > Euprymna > Euprymna scolopes. Next base: position 57,034,024 of record NC_136500.1, read on the forward strand.
TTTATAATAGACACAAAATCATGTATATATTGTTCCAAAAAAATAAGAATTGTTTATTATTTAAAGAAATCGTTCTGTTTATACTGCTTCTTTTTTCTGCTTGCTTACACCGGTCACTTTCTGAAATACTGTTTACATTTTTACATGATAACGTACAGATGACTCCACGTTAATTTGGTTCCCTTTAAGTGTAAGTGTTCGCGAGTTTTTTGCCACCTTAAACTCAGTCGTGTTAAGAAAAATACCATACCCTGAAGAATACCCTGAAAAATATCCTGAACCCTCCCTGCCTCACAGATTAGTACGCGCAGCCAAACGATATGCAAACACCAATTATTGTTGCTCGTTCATAGTACTTGCGCGTGAGATTCATGAGAGCGATACGCAAAGTTACATTTCCGGCAAATTTTGTGACAACCCCACCCCAGTCACAAAATGGGTTGTCTATTCTTACAGCCGTTCGTAACATGGGAAGGTTGGGGATTGGCCAACAATAAAAACAACAATAGCCGCCCTATAAATTTTTACGTGGAGAAATAAATGTTACCACCGGGCAACGCCGGTTAACGGATCCTGCTAGTATATAATAATACTAAACGTTTTGTCAAATCTTTATTCAAATTCTGATCAAAATATATTTCATCGTTTGACTTCTAGAAAATGAATAATATTGGAGGCAAGTTTACATAGTTTTTATTCAGGAATTGCCTACAAGGCAAACTAAACTAGCTTCATCTTTCTTTAATGAAATGGATCAAATCTGAAGAAATACTTTATATTATGCACTCATTTCAAATGCTCCAAAGAAAATATGATACGTGGGGGAATATTTAATGTCAATAATTATTATGAGTATATAAAATCACTCATTCTTCAAGGAATATAAACATCAGTGTCTGTTCTCGATGTGATGTTAGTCATTTTACTTTTGTTTAACGAAAATGCTTTCGTGTATTACGGTTGGTTGTTTTTTTTTACGACATATCAACCCTTTTCGAGTTATTTAATGCCGAATCCAAAGATTTTGAAGAAATTTTTTTTTTAATAAATGTATTTGTTGTTTTCACGTCGGTTTCTATTTAACCCATAGTTGGGACCCTAACAGGTACTACCACTCCGGGTTAGAGTGGACCTGGGAGCAATGGTAATTAAAGGATGGCTCCACACTCCCCAAAGCCCACCGGCTGGGGCTTCATCACTGGATATAGTTTAAGGTCATATCCAGGACCCCCATTGAGGGACTTTTACCCTCTGCAGGGGGGCAGTCGGCGTATTCTAATATCCCACCGACAGGGTCTCGTGTATTACGGACTTAACGTAATATATATATATATATATATATATATATATATATATGTATGCATGTATGTATGTATGTATATATACAGCTGAATGTGTGTGTGTGTCTGGTCACGAATTGGCTCCTATATGGTTGATTATTTTAAAAAAACTGATTACATATAATGATAGAAGATGTATCGAGACACAGGAATGGCTATGTTTGATCTGGCAGAACGGTGGTTCATTAAAATTGTGGGCTCTGTGTTTGAGCCTAGTCCACAAATTATGGAAATAAAAAATTAATAAATTAAAAAAAAACGTTTGCAAGTGTTTTTGATATAGATGAACATAAGTATGTTTTAACTTAAATAGAGATGGTATAATACAATTGTGGGGTCTGCGTTCGCGTCTGGTCTCTATAGAATGGAAATAGGCACAAACTTTAATAAAGACTTTTCATATCTATCTGCGTAAGTATACTTTGATAATTATGTTTCAGTTTGAAGAAATATGGTATAATAAAGTTATGGGGTGTTCGTTCGCGCCTGACCTCCATAGAATGGAAATATGTCACAAAGTTTAGCAAGGTTTTTTAATATAGATCCACAGAATATTGTGATAAGTGTTTCAGTGTGAACAAGTACGGTATAATAAATTATGGGGTTTACCTATTTTATTTTTACTTTCATCATATTTTGCTTTGGTTTTGATACCCTGTAATTCGAAGCTATCTCTTTACGACCCTTCATTTTAATAACCTACCATACTTTCATAAATCAGAGTCCATTTTCTATAGGCTGTTTTTGAACCCAGTCAACGACGGGTGCTTTTGCTAGTATATATATATATATATATATATATTGCGTTATAAATGTATATATATATATATATGTGTGTGTGTGTGTCTGTGTCTGTGTCTGTGTCTGTGTGTATTCAACAAGTGTTCCAAAATTACAGGCTCTTATTTTTTTAAAAGAAGGTTGGAGAGCTACTAAGACGGTAGTGGCAGTTTGTGCTTCAGAATTTATTTTAGTCATCACCCTTCTTAAAGCACTTTTGCCAGCAATCCATGGCGAACATCTGCTTCTGACGCATTTACATGACAGGATATTCTCTCTTAGAGCCTCCCACTATAAATATTTGCAACAGAAGGAAGAAACATTCAAGTAAAAATGCATAAGTCGATTCATCATAACAATGCATATGCAATCTCCTGTAATCTCCTGGGTGGCATGATAGTAAGAGCAGGCTGTACTTTGGGGATGCCGCTCGTGTATATATATATATATATATATATATATATATATATATATATATATATATATATAGAGAGAGAGAGAGAGAGTGAGATATATATATATATATATATATAGAGAGAGAGAGATAGATAGATAGATAGATAGATAGATAGAGAGATAGATAGATAGATAGATAGATAGATAGATTATATACATATATATTTGGATAGTATCTTATGTAAAATTGCATTAACATTGTCACTCATACATTCGTACGTACGTACACAGACGCGCGCGTGCACACACACACACACACACACACACACACATATATATATATGTTAAAAGATGGTCACACTTTTTGAAGACACTTTTTAAAAGTAAAAGTAAAATTTAATTGAGAAATTTTTGAAAACTTTAAAGTGTCGAATACAATGATAAAATCATTGTTTATTGCTTTTTTTTGTAAGTCCTATATTTCGCTAATACATAGCCTCATCAGGGTCGAAAGTCCGGTTCGTGAATTTCTTTTTCTTTTTATTCATTTTGGTGTTATGGCGATTGTATTCGACACTTTAAAGTTTTCAAAAATTCAATTATATATATATATATATATATATATATATATATATATATATATATATATATATATATATATATATATATAGTATCTCATGTAAAATTACATAAACATTGTCACTCATACATTCGTACGTACCACACGCACTCGCACACACACACACACACACACACACATATATATATATATATATATATATATATATATATATATATCCGTGAAATCGTTTTAATGAAATCGATTGATTGCCTGCTCTCGTTGTTTACCTATCGCGATGCACTTCGGGATACTTTACATGTGCCCAGCAATGATTTAGTTCACAATATATTATGGCTCACATTGCACTTTAGTGGACCTCCTGTTGATTTTATATAATTATGTTTATATATATACTGGCTTGCAAAATAAAATTATTTTACAAATAATGGCTTGTACGGCCTAATCACACTTGGCACACCAGTTCCCATCTGATTACCGAAGTTAAGCAACAATGAGCCTGGGTAATGCCAGGTGGGTGACCATTTGTGACTTTTAGTTGCTGCATGTGCTTTCAGCTTATATCCAGTTGTCTTAGACTTCTCCCTGTGTCACTGGACCCAAGCTGTGTCGATTAAGGGGAAGTGTATTTGAGGATTGCGCAACCCTTGCCATACAATTACCCGCGTATACATATGTATAAAAAAAAGAAAAAAAAAGGAGAACGTTTTTTATACATATGTATAAAAAAAAAAGAAAAAAAAAGGAGAACGTCTACCTAAAACCACTAACCTAGTTCTAAAACAGATCCTTTGTTTGATAAAATGCATGCCCATTGGCTGATAGGAAGGGGCGCGGTGGATACTAGAAAGCTGATTGGCCAACTAGAAATCCTCAACATATATAAAAACAAGAAGCAACCACAGAATTCGCGCATAAGCCTGACGAATCCTATAGTTGGATGAAACGCAGAATATTCAGTGTAGCTTAATCGCATATATATTTTATAAATTACTATATATATATATATATATATATATATATATATATATATATATATATATGTAGATATATATATGTAGATATATATAGATATATATAATGTAATTTTGGGTTCGTTCGTTATCAATAAAATTATATTTCTACATTACCAATTAAATTGAAATTTTCAGACAGACTTTCCTTAGAGTCAAGGAACGCTTTTATGTTATTAAAATAAATTAATACATCAAATTATAAAAATATTAAATAAAATAAAAATATTTTTCGAAGTCGTTTCTGCGGGACTATTCGGTTTTGACTTCCAGTAGTTATTTCAATGTATCCACCACGATTTGACGACTCTAATCGATAAGTGAAAAAAGAACATCCTCTTTTTTTTTAGATTTAAATTTATTTCCCATTTTTTTTTTTAATTTAAAACAAATTGCTCGTCAGAAGGTGCGTTTTGAGTTGAAACATAAAAGTCAAAGAACCTTAACAAAACCACGTTTGTCGTAAAACAAAATTGGGAGCACATTTTTTTTGTTTTTTTTTTAAACAGTTGTTTCTATATGAGAAAATATGAACTTTATTTATTATTTAAACTATACATTCTTAGGTGAAAGTACAGTTTTTTTCGAAGAATATTCACGGTACATATGCATTTTGGTAACTTGCTGAAAAATCGTTCTTTTATTTGTTTTTTCAGCCATTCTTACCATCTAGAGGGGAGGGTGTTTTGTAACTCTTCTCTGCTTTCAACTAACAATTTATCATTTAAAAAACAATCATTATTTATAATTTATTATTACAAAAAAAGATGGCAGATTTGCCGTTTAGTTGTACAAATAACCTCAAACGAGGTAATCACTAAAAGTGACTCTTAAAGGTCGACACCGGAATAGGCAGAAGTTTGTTTACATGTTTTACAAGCTTTAAATGGCTAAAATATAATCACATAGTTATTGAAAATGTGATCATGTTATTAAAATGCAATTTAAATTAACCACGTTGTTTAAAAAATTAAAGCATATAATGCAAGATGAAGTTTTAAAATGATTAAATATATTTTATTTTAAAATTTAACATTAAAAACATTGACCAATAAAAATAAAATTTCGGGTACTTATGTATTTTTGTGCCGTGCTGAAATAATAACATTATTTTGAAAACCATTGTAATTGTAACTATTCTGTGCTCCCATTTACAATTTAATAAAAAAAACGATATAGTGAAACTTGAATTTAAACTGGAAAAAAAAAACTATAAAAATAGGGCGGTACCATCTGCCATCGTATGCATCCGAGAACAAGATCTAGTATAACATTAAACCAAAATTTGGTGCTTATGCATTTTTGGTACCACGCTATGTTTAAATAATTTTTTTTCGGTTTAAATTAGAAATTCACGATGTCTTTTTTTTGTTTGTTTAATGGTAAGGTGGAAGCACAGAATAGTTACAAAACACCCTCCTTGTGTTAAGAATGGCTTTCAAATAATATTATTTCAGCACAGTACCAAACAATACATAAAAAGCCAAAATTGTATTTTTATTGTTCAATGTTTTCAATGTTAAATTTTAAAATAAAATATATTTAATCATTTTAAAACTTCATCTTGCATTATTTGTTAAACAACGTGGTTAATTTAAATTAGCCTTTAATAACATGATCACATTTTAAATAACTATGTGATTATATTTTAGCCATTTAATGTTTGCAAAACATGTAAACAAACTTCTGTCGATACCGGTGTCAACCTTTAAGAGTCCCTTTTAGTGATTACCTGGTTTGAGGTTATTTCTACAACTAAACGGCAAATCTGCCACTTTAAGTGGGTAAAATATAATCACATAATTATTGAAAATGTGATCATGGGATTAAAATTTAATTTAAATTAACCACGTTGTTTAACAAATTCAAAAAAAATGCAAGATGAAGTACTACAATGTTAAATATCATTTTATAATTTAAAATTAAAAACATTAAACAATAAAAATAAAATTTTGGGTACTTATATATTTTTTGCTACTGTGTTGAAATAATAAGATTATTTTGAAAGCCATTCTTAACATGAGGAGGATATTTTGTAACTATTCTTTGCTTACACCTTACAGTTAAAAAAAAGATATCTTGAAACTTTAATTTAACCTGAAAAACTATTTAAAAATAGCGTGATATCAAAAACGTGTAAGCACCAAATTTTTGTTTAATTTTACAGTAGATATTGTCCTCAGACGTGTACGAGGGCAGATGCTACCGTGCTATTTTTATAGTTTTGTTTTCAGTTTAAATTCAAGTTTCATGATATCTTTTTTTTTAATTGTAAGGTGGAAGCACAGAATAGTTATAAAACACCCTCAGCTCCTCATTAATAATGGTTTTCAAAATAAAAACGTTAGTATTTCAACAGAACGGTACCAAAAATACATAAGTATCCAAACTTTTATTTTTATTGGGCGGTATATTTGAAAAATACAATTAGTGGCGACACTCTTGATTACGTTAAGTTGAGAAAGTTAGTTAAAACTAAAAACTATACAAAATACTGTCAAAACCTCACTGAATATGTCAGCCTATGTCACGGTAACATATATTCGGTGGGTTTCTGACATTGTTTTGTATAGTTTTTTACTTATTTTCCCAAACTTAACATCTTCAACAGAGTCCGCGACCATTTGTCTTTTTCAAATACATCTATAAACACTGTTTTTCGAGCTGACTAAACATTTTATATTAAATAAAAACACTAACAAATCATCCAATTAGGTAGAAACGTAACTTACCTTCCATTTGCTCCCATTAATTTGTTTTTGGACAACTTTTTCGAATCTGTGTATTGTAACGCCCCCCTCACCCCAATACTAATTAAAAACTCACCTTTTTTAATACAAAAATAAATCGATTTAGCGTTTCAACATTTTAGCAACGTTCGGCTTAATTCACTGATTGTTGGTCGAGTCCAAGCCATGCTGGACGGAAATTCCTGAGGATCCAGATCAAATTCTGCAAGAGTACCATTTTTTTTTTTTTTTTTTTACATTTTCGCCTTTTTTTTCACTTTTTGGAGTGCATTGCTGTACTAAAAAGTATAAGAAACATGCATTTTCTCTTTTTATTAGACTTTTCCGTGACACTAAATTGAGCCACAGCAACGCGTGGCAGGGTACAGCAGTATATATATATATATATATATATATATATATATATATATATATATATATATATATATTGAGAGAGAGAGAGTTAGAAGGAGAAAACTGATGCATGTACCTTAATATATATATATCTATAAAAGCAAAAATGTGCATGGACACTAGGAACAGTTTTGATTGGCTAATCTAATGATCAAAACTCCTCATAAACGATGATTGCAATCGTCTTAATTTCAGTATCAAATGAAAGACAATAATTTATTGTTAATCTTGGGGGTGTTCATTTTTTTTCTAAGTGACCATTTACAAAAATAAAATTATACGAAACTATCCAGAAAAAAACATTGCATATACCAACCTTACCATTAACATCCAAATTTTACGCCAAATGAACCGCCATATTTCTATGGCAACACAAACACAAGAAATATTATTTTTAATTTTGAACTACTTTTGTATTAAACATTTTTGATTTTTTTTTTTAAACACATTTTTTTAATTAAACGATTACCGTAAAATAACAAGCAATAACAAATTCGTTATTCTGGAAGATTCGCCTTCCTTTGTTTACAAAGCCATTTGGCAGAAGTTACGCCCGACATATTTTTAGCTACTGATGATCAAAACAGTGTAGAATGAACTTTTTTTAGAAGTTTTATTTAAACAGTCTTTATTTGAACTTCACAGATTTTTTTTAGATTTATGAACTGTTTTTCGCCATTAATATTTTTATGAACGTTTACCTACTTTTTATAATAAAAGTTAGGTAAACATCGATATCGAAATTTTGAAATTCAAGTCAGTTACAAAAGACAAAAGAATGAGGGTTTTTTCATAATTACATTATACACTTTATTTGTACTTTCCAACAAACTTTTACTTACACAACAAATAAACTTTATAGATAATTTATAATATTTTTGAAACATATTAAATGAAAACTTATTGTTTGTTATTGCCATTTCTCACGTATTTAATCAAACATAATAAAAAACCGTATCCATTACATGATATTGCCCAAATACTTGCTTTTGTTTATTTGAACTTCTTAACAAATTTTTGCATGCATGAATAAAAAAAACTTTATTTATCTTTTATAACATAAAATTATAACATTTCTTTAAAAAAAAAAAAATTATTTGGAATTATTACTTCCGACATCGATTTTTTTTATAAAAAGATTATAGTTATTTTCCCTGATTAGTTTTTTATATGTTCCGAAGTTCGAAATATAAAAAAATAAAATCTTCCCAAATAAATTCATTTGGTAATCGCAAGATGTTTCTAGCGTGTAAAAATAATTTCTTGTTGACAGATGTTTTGCTTTATTTTTAAATATTCGATACTCTTGCATAATTTGGCCCGGATTCTCATGATTTCCCGTCAAACCTGGGTCAGGCGAGACCGGCAATCATCGGTTTGAGCCGAGCGTTGTTACAGACGCTTTGAAAACACAAGACGCTTTGAAAACAATCCAAATATAAATAATCAAAATTAACAAAAACTAACTTTTCCAACGCTAATTATATTTTTATTTATTTTATTTTACATATTTTGTTTTGTTTTGTTTTTTTGTAAAACATTTTTCAACAAAAAGTTTTTGGGGTTTTTTTCCTCAAAGAAAAGATCAAAGTTTTACTTTTTTACACCGTAAATTCTTACGTGTAAGTACAAGTTGTTGTTTTTTTTTTACGACTTTTTGTTTAGTCAAGTTTTTTTGGTGGAGGCCACAGAAATTTTACACACACATATATATATATATATATATATATTACAAGGTGGTCAGCACTTATCAAGGCCCAGAAGCCACTCGCTCGGGGATATTCGTGTACAGTACCTAAGTGTTGAGATTTTATAAAGTGTTTTACCTAAGGGGGCGGTTCATCAGGAATTTGTTTATGTTGAACTTGTAGACATCTAAGTTGTATTCAGGTGGGAAACAGGTAAAGGAAGAGAGTTCTACAAACATGCACTTCACAGAAAGAAACTTTGTTCATGGGATCTACGTTTTGGTTTTGGCACAGATATAGAGTGGGGAAATTTTTTGAGAGTGGTTTCAGCTAGATGGGTGTTTTTCGTGAAAGATTGGGGAGGGTGGGCCAGGGATTGGAGCTTAGACGAACACTTGCCATGGAAGTAACGATAAAACAAAGACAGGCTCACAACATTCCTCCTGTTAGAGAGAGGTTGCAGAGAAGAGAAAAGGGCATCTCCCACTAAACCACGAAGCCTATTTTGTACTCTGTCAAGGCAGGATAGGCTGCCTTTTAGCAGCTCCTGCCCAGATGTGGCAGCAGTACTCCATCCTTGGACTTAATTGGCTTTTATATAGATAGAGAATTGCATAAGTAGTGAGATATCTTCTGGAGCGGTAGAAGGATCGTACCATTTTTCCAGCGACATGGCAACAGACTTGGTGTACGTGTTCCATTTCAGGCCAGGAGTAAAGGTCAAACCCAGAAGCTTATCAAACCATGACGCCTCCCCTAGACCAGAGCCATCCATTTCAATTGATGCCAGATGGGGATCAGAGCGTTGATGTTGTAAAGATAGGAGCTTGGTTTTAGATGCATTAAAAGTAACCAGCCACCTTTCCCCCACTGTACCACGCGCCCAAGATCAGAGGAGAGAGAATCAAAGAGAACTTTGTAATTTACGGCCTTTTATGTGTTGCTATAGATGGTCGTGTCATCAGCATAGATTTACACCAATGATTTGAGTGTGTGTTTTGGGAGATCATTGATGTAGATCAGGAAGAGAGTTGGGCCCAGGATGGACCCCTGAGGGACTCCAACATTAATATTGAGGGCCTCTGATTTCCGCCCATCAACTACTTCTCTTATGAGCATATCGGAGAGAAATGATTTAATAATTGAGAAAACATTTCCAGTTATAACGTAGCTGGAAATCTGGAGAAGTAAGCCCTTATGCCATACCTTATCGATGGCTTTTGATATGTCAAGAGCAATTGCCCTAGAGAGGAAGCATTTGTCAAGATATTCACTAATCCTATGAGATATAACCGTTCGCACATCTGCTGTAGATCTGGCATAACGGAAACCATATTGTATGTCACTAATAAGGTTATTGCTGCTGAGGTGGTTGACTACATCTCTATTTAATATGGATTCCAGCAACTTACTCATGACACACAGAAGACTTGTTGGTCTGTACTGAGAGGGAGACGACTTATCACCTGAATTCTTAAATACCGGGCATACTGATGAGGTTTTCCAGAGTTGGGAAGCAACGCTTAAACAGTTTTGTAAGTATGGGCGCAAGGTTTGGTAATCAAGCCGCTGCTCAGCTACTTTGGATTTAATGGACTGAGCATATATCTATCTTGCATTTTTTATTACTTTTTTACAATGGTTGCTGGCGGTCCTGAAACAGCTTTAGTCTCAGTACATCTATTACGTTGATAGCTATGGAAAAAATGATTTCTCTGCGCGATAGCAGCAGCACATTCTCGGGAGAACCCTAGCTGGCTGTTAAAAGAAAATACATATAGATAGATAAAAGTACAGGAAACAAATATTTTATTTATTATCTTTATTTTATTTCATTTTTTACGGCTGTTCATTGCCGGTGGAAAAACTTTCTCAAGCTAAGGATATTTCCTTAGGAATCTTTTTCTTCATTCAACTGTTGAACAGCTATCGACGGCAAAGAGGGAGAAGCTGGGGTAAAGGAAATGTGTAAGTGTGCTCAGACATAATACCGCATTCCCTTCGCATATTTTTAAGGGTAGCTTTTTCGGAGGGCCATAAATAAATTATTTCTACTATTGTTAGAATTTCACCTGGTGGAGAGGATATCACGTACTTCTTTTGGGGGGGGGGCAATTACATTTGCATGTTTTTATCTGTTCTTTTATTTTTGAAATTGTTATGCATGGGTGTGTGAGGAGGGTATCGACGTTACTTAAAACGAAAATTATTATTATCCTTATTATAGATGTGTTCAAAACGGAATTTTATGTCGACCCGAGCAACGACGGGTACCCATGCTAGTATGTAATAAAGCATATTGCTCAAAGCACCTCCTCAAAGTTGGTTTTATTTTGTTGACTGACAAAAAAATGGTGGTATATATATATATATATATATATATATATATATATATATATATATATATATATATATATATCTGTGTGTGTGTGTGTGTATATAGTCTAATATGTAGTATTCCGAATTATACAGGGTTTATATATAATTTATATAATTCAGTAATCGTTCATATACCAATAAATTTAAGCCAAAAACGAGATGACTTAAAACGTAAACTACAAAATTATCATATTTCATAATTGAGTATTCATATATATATATATATATATATATATATATATATATATATATATATATATATATATACATATATATATGTATGTATGTATGTATATATATGAATATATATATATATATATATATACTTAAGTTAACTGTTTAGTAAATATGCATGTATATAAGTGACGCTGAATGCGTATTTATACATAGAATAATCCAACCGTCCTAAACGCACATTGATAAATACTTTTTCAGAGTAGGAAGGAACGTAAAGTTCTCTCCTACTTCACTCGCGTGTGGTCTGTAGCCTGTTTCATCAGCGTTTTTCCAACAAAATCCTGATGATGCCCCTTGAAATAGGGACGAAACGTAGATATACATTCATTAATTTTAGGGGTTTTTTCTCATTCGCATATATATATGCATATATATATATATATATATATATATATATACATATATATATATACATATATATATGTGTATATATATATATATAGAGAGAGAGAGAGAGAGAGAGAGATAGAGAGAGAGAGAGACAGACAGACAGAGAGACGCTACGTGCTTCCAATCATTATTTTGTTATGCCTTTCGACATAATCAAGCCAACACTTAGAAAGGGTTCTGAGCAATACGCTTTATTATTTTCACACTTTTCACACATATTTACACACCCGAAATATACACATATTAACATATACACATATTAACATATACACATATGTCATATACATATATATATATTGCCCAATTGAATATTGGACAACAAATGTTTACTTAAATGAATTATGGCTTGATTCGATTTAGATTATCGGCGGAAAGACGACATGGGAGTTGGGAAAGATCCGTGGGTGATTAGGAAACCCACTGTCAGTCAAACAGAAATTGTACGTTCTCTCGGGAGGAGAAAAACAGAGGATGTGGTAGAAAGGGGGATAATTTGCTATTTCACATGCCAACATCATTTACGAAAGGATATTTGTATTTTCTTATGTTAAGGAAAAACTAAATTAGAACGTTGTTGGTGGCTCATATTTATTTAGATGAACCTGTTTGTTCAGTTTTCTGACATCTTACTCGTCCGCTAATTTTCAATATTCTATCTATTCATCTAACGATTTTCCACTCTCCCTATCTCTATCTTCATCTTTCTCACTCCTACTAGGCCACAGTCTCTAGTATTATTTACTCAACTTTTATTTCATTGAAAAATCTATAAACTATTACTTATCTGTAAATAAATTTTAGCATAGATAAAAGTAATAAGTCTCTTCATTTCTATCCACATTAACTTTTATAGATGATATAGCTCTAAAAGGTCCTATTATATAGCTATCTTAATTAGGCTCCTATATACGATGGGCGCATGTGTTTGAGATGTGTTTGTTGAATCTATTTGTTTTATGAATTCACATTAGCCCTAATGTTATTTTATAGAAACAGCAGTTGTTTCACATGAAACGCTGTTTCGGAAATTCAAAAACAAAACTATATATTAAATCATGGTTCCCCAGTAGTGTTGATCAAACACCACCTCATATAAACAAAAGAACAAAAATATTCCTTTATAAGAAATTGTCCTCCTTACCTGTGTCATATGTCCTTGTCTCCAAAAGGTAAAGTTACTGTTATTTCCAATGATATATATATACATATATACATATATATACATACACTCGTATATATATGTATATATCTGTAGGAATATACTTTCTTATAAGTACTAATTATTATTTAAGAAGCTCAATCTAATTACAGAGTAATATAGTGAATAAATGACAAAAACTATATTACAAAAATCATGATGTTGATCATCTTATAATTCATTCCTTTAATTCAGTTGACATTTACAATTCTTGGCAGTATCTGTTTCGTAGCGCAAAATTCAGATTTTAATCATGTCAAATCGCACTTTATTTCCTCATGACAAATTGATTGTTGACAAATTGATTGTTGACAAATTGATTGTTGCTATTTCTTCTGATGAGTTTAAGAAATAATAGATTCACCGATTGATATAATAATGAAGTGATTGATCTTGCGCTCCGAAATTTGTTAGTGTACCAAATTGGTTTGTTTCTTTCAATTTTGTTAGAACCAGCTCGAGTCTTTCAAATGTAGGAGTGTATGTTTTTTTCCTCAGATTCTCGGGGATAATTTTACTCATGAAGTGTAATAGGCTTGGAAAGGTCTTGATTTTTTTTTCATCAAATCATTTTGGTTCTATATACTAACTCCATTGCTCTTTTAGCTTCTCCTAAATAAGTTCTATTTTCTATTAAAAATTGCTTATTTTCGCATTTTATTACACTATCCTCTCCGTTACCACATGTTAGCTGCTGCACTAACCATTTGTCTATTTTACTTGAGAACAAGTCTGTATTTGTTATCCTCGACACAATGTTGTTGCATGCCTTCGTTTTTTACGAGTATGTAAACGGAATATGCTCCGACTAACTGAATGCACTTGTAACCCCTTAATATAAATACTTCCAAGCAAGCATACTAGCAGCAAGCTTCCGACCAGTAAGTCCACCGCTCTCCAGTTCTGGAGACTACTGACCTTGGAATTTCAACATGCTTCAAGCTTTCTCAGCTATACGTATATGTAGAAATTTAAATGTAATGTAAATCAACATTACCCATTAAGGATATCCCTTTATACTTAATTATCGCGCTTTGCGTCTCAGATGCAATATGCATGTTTGACGTGAACAAAAGATATATATATATATATATATATGTATATATGTGTGTGTATATATATATATATATATATATATATATATATATATATATATACAGAGAGAGAGAGCGAGGGCGAGAGATAGAGAGAGAGAGAAAGAGAAAGGGAAAGAGAGAATTACAAAGATAAATACAAATATCATCTTCAAATGACAACCTATAAGGATAAGAAAAAGGTCAATATACTAGATAGAGCATTAAAAGAATAAGAAAATTTATGATGAAAGGAAGAATTGAATACATTACAATATTTATTGACCTATCAAAAATTCAGATAATGAGAAATTTTATTTCATAGATTTTCAAAGATTGGCTCTTGTCATCAGAAAATAATCATTGGTAAAAATTCGTCACTGATTAGAATAAACTTCTAATATATATATATATATATATATATATATATATATATATATATATATATATATATATATATATATATATGTGTGTGTGTGTGTGTGTGTGTGTGTGTGTGTGTGTATAAGAAAATCTGTTGCGAAATTTATAAAGCATCTTCAATAGAATAACCGATCAAAAATTCCATTTAACACAGTCGATAATCAATTAATTACTAAAAAAAAATAGGGATCTGTGAAAGCGAAAGAAGAATCAAAGTGTGAATACGTTTAATGTGAATTGGTTAGTGTATACTATTAAAAGAACTGCGTTTAAGTTTGAAAAAGATTCAAAATAATTAATGAACTTGTATTTCATAATATATACAATGAAAGTAATGCCATCACAGGTATTGATCATCGTAAAATCCCACATGTCAATAAATCTAAAGAAAGTGTACTTCTTATATCACTATATAAAATATAACTAATGCTAATTCATACGTGTTCGGGATGTAATGAAATCTAACATGCCAGCTTAAATAATACTGTTTAATAAGTTTAACTCAGAAATGTTGTTAATTAAAAACCTGAAAGCTTTAAAAATGAATCGTTAATTTGGTAAATTTTTAATAGAGCATAAAAATAAATGCAAGTAAGTTGTTAAATAAATTGTTTTGTTGGAACACTACAAAATCAAATGAAAATATTATCATCTGGTGCAAACAAATTTATGTCTTTCCAATAGAAATCTATTCTTAACCGTATAATTCTTTTGTAGTTTAATTTTGTTATGATTGTGAAATATTGTCGAATGTGGTCACTGACGATTACGAGTGTCAGTGATCACTGGCGATCTTTATCATTGGCGGCCGTATTCACTTACGGTGGTTTTAAGTGGGGGCCAATCTTGGCAACTATTGGCCACTGTCGGTTATGACAAATAGCGATTACTGGTGGCAGTCGTCAAAATAAAATCATTTGATTTCCTTTATTGGTGAATGGGAGTCTTATGAAACGCCAGTGAGAGCAGTAGAAGGTCTTGGAGAGGGTTTTCTGTTTGATTAATTGTTATTTTTGTGGCAATACGTAAAGCAAGAAGCACTATATGTTCTATTCTCTGAGTGGCAACGTTGGTATATCATTTCCCGGCATTTTTAAATCAGAATATAAATCAGTTGAAAAAATCTCTTCACGCGTATTAAGAAAAAATGTGTAATATGAAAAAGAGTACAAATTAAGATGAGTGAAATAAGCTTTTTTGTTCCCGGACAAAAGGAAGGCGGACCTGTAAATTAAACCTTGTCCGTTCGAACGTTCGTCCTTTCGTCTGTCCACACTTTTCTCAATAACTACGCCTTGGAATTTTTGGAAATTTTGCACAAACATTAAACATGATATGAGTAAAAATAGTAACAGAATGGATTTTCCGAGAAAACTCTGGTTGCCAATCTAGAGTTGTTTTTCGGGTTAAAATGGCTAAAATTGACATTTTTGTGCTTATCAAAAACAAAACTGATGCCTTGGATTTTGATAAAACTATCTGAAAAGTTGTAACTAACTGATTTCTATATAATTTTGTTTGCCTATACTTCACGATAATTCTTGGGTGTGCCGCAGGGTTTTTTTAGGGCTAATAAAAACACTCCATTTTGGGGGGACTATTTTACCATATTTGTCCAAGATTTTCTGTGTATGTCTATTTAGCAGTTTTGCATGGTACTAACCTC